>NC_092338.1:360024285-360346428 GCF_046630445.1 Rutidosis leptorrhynchoides
AAATGGTTAGAGACGTTACTCTCAGTAGGCCTACTCACAATAATTAAGTTTGCGTTATACCAAGCAATTAACGATATTACGGTGAGGATTTGCATGACAAAGCAAGACAGCATAATAACAGTTGAGTACTTGTGTCTAAACGTAAAGCAGTTATAAAACATTGCATGTATTCTCAGCCCAAAAATATATATTGCAAAAGCAATTAAAAAAGGAGCAAATGAAACTCACGATACTGTATTTTGTTGTAACACCCCAAATTTCAAGATATTTTTCTTGAAATTAATAAGATAAATTTAAGGAAAACACTTTATAAGAATTTATTAATATTAATGAATTATTGTGTTTTGTGTACTTTCTAATAAAAAGAAAAAGAAATATGCAGACCGTTGGTTAAAGAATGTTAATGACTAGTGATGCTAAGTTAAGTTAAGGACTCTCACCAATAAGAATTGGTGAGGAGGGACTAAAGTTGTCAAAATGGCAAAGTGTCTTTAATAAAATGTGAAAATAAGAAGAAAGACACCATTTTCTTGAAGTCTTGCAAAAAAATGCTTCAAGTGTGTGTGTGTGAGTGTGAGTGTGAAAATCGACCAAGAAGAGAAGAGGAGGGATTCAAGCCCTAGATCACATGCAATAGTTAAATCTAAGCCCTAGCCATCTCTACTTTTCAAGAGTGCCAAGTTGTTTCATCAAATTTCATCTTTTCTAGCTAAAGTTATGGCTTTGGAAGAAGAAAGTAAGGTATGAATTGAATACTTAAAATTGATAAATGTTTATGCTTAAATGGTGTCTAGTTACCATTGTTGAGTTAAGTGATAGCCAAATTCGGATTTAAATATGGTGGGTTTGCAAGAGGTGATTTTTAAAGTATTTGCTAATGGGTTATTGTTGAATTGTAAGGTTTTGGTTTGTAATATTGTTAAAAACGAATCTTTGATGATGCTTATGTCTAATTATTCATGAGTTTGAGTTTCATAAGTGATATTATGGATTAAAGACTTATTGTTGTGATGTTAAAGAACATGACATACTTATGCATATAAGGTGTTTGATGAAATGCCTTAATGAAGTTTATTATGGTTTTGACCTAAAAATAGTCTAGAATTGTTATGTTGTATGAAAATAGGATGGATTAATGAATGAAAGAATAGTGAACTTGAAAGAATGTGATTACAATAATAAAATGTGTTAAAGAATTAACTATTAACAACGAAATGGGGGCTAAAAGGTAAGAACAAGTAAGTTGGTATATGTGTTGTGTCAAAGTTAACTAATGGAGTTAACTTAGATGTGAATGAATGATTATGTATTAAGTAAGAAATTAACATGATTAACATTGTTATTAGGAGCTAATCAAAGGAAGGAAAGCGCTCCAATTTGCCAAAAGAAAACCAAGGTGAGTTTCATAGGTAGACTCATGTTCTAACAAATGTGTTAATTATATATATGTATATATATTTGATATTATGAAGTGTTGCTCTTTTATGTTCACGAATGTTAAGATTGAATGAAACAATTATCTTGGTTATGATAAATTAATAAGATTCGATAATAAAACTTTAAGATGTCAAGGAAGTATTTCTTTTAAGGATGAAAAATATGGGTAAAGTTCTGGGAAGTGAGTTTAGGGTGAACCAATGAAGATGGAGCCCCGAGGACAAGTCGATATCACGAGGATCAATTTAGGTAAGTGGGGATACACAATGCATAGTACGAAATGGATGAGCGAGGTAAGTTTACATGTATGTTGAAGTATGATTCTTGTAACGTTACTTTTGTGAATGTATTATGTTGTAGATACGAAATGTTACGATGATTTAGTGGTGACGTGTATGATGTATCATGAAGCGTTGACGACGGAGAAGGATATGTAACCTTTGTAAAAGAGACTAGTTACCATACAAGCGGGCCATGGATGGAATTATTACAATTTAAACATGATCTTATATTATTTGATTTATACATCCTATGTACTCACTAAGCATAAAGCTTACCTCAATTAGTTGTTGACACGTTGTAGGTTCTTGAGAAGCGGTATGAGAATGTAAAAAGGGAGACTTGTACGATAATGTGGAGTAAAGGAAGGAAATACGAAGTTAGCAAACCATTTAAAAGGAGTGTGTAAAAAGTTTTTAAAGAGTAAGGAGAATACAAGAAATTTGAAGAAAGGTGATAATTCAGGTAAGTCCCTAATTAATCTATGTTTGAATAATTGCGTGTGTTGACGTATGAGTTATGTTCATTAAGTGGTCAAGGTTTTGTAATGAGGATGATGAAAAATTTAAGAATGTTCAAATAAAGTATGATTGATAACGGAATGATTCGAAATGGGTCAAGTTTGACATATAAGTCGATTCGGGTTAAAGTGTTATGTTGAAGATATGTAAATGGGTCCTGCATGACTAAATGATTTTCGTAACACTTAATGATGTTGAAACTGTTTCGTTAAGTTTGTTAATCTATTGCGAGGTTAAAAAGGATGTTGTGTTATGTTACAAGTTGTGCAAAGTGTGATTTTAAGGCAAATTAAGTTCAGCACCAGCGAGAGCACAGGGTCGTGCCGTAAGCCCCTAAGCCGCGCCGCGAGCCCCTAAGCCGCGCCGCACCATTTAGAGTGGTTTGGGAACAGGAGAACTGAAAAACTGACCTGAATTCCTTTATATGGCCGCGTCGCGCCCAGAATAGCCGCGCCGCAGCATATCACTGGGCTGGGTGGTCAACTAAAAAAAAAATTATCGTTTAAGGGTGTTATAAGTTGGTATCAGAGCGGTGGTTTAAGAGAATTAGATAATCCACGTTAGGATTATTTAGACTTAAACCGAGGTATATCTATGCTTAGACATGTATGATTGCATGATTATTATGAGTAATTGCTTTTGACTATTATGAGTTGCTTACGCTAAATGAATGATATGTGACTATATGATTATTAAACGAAAATGAATTTTGAACGCATGAAGTTCAATTCGATAATGGTATGCACCATATGGAATAAGTTAATAAGGAGCTAGTTTCGAGAAGACTATGCACTTGTGATGAGATATATGAGGGTGGTTTGGTGCACCCGGATTGCATCCGTGCAAGAGGGTGATGATCAAACCCACTAAGTAATGAAGCTTGGATCCATGTCAATGATGATTAGCTTGGACTTGTATCCATGTCAATGATGATTAGCTTGGACATGTGTCCATGTCAATGATGATTAGCTTGGGCTTGTGTCCATGTCAATGATGATTAGCTTGGACTTGTGTCCATGTCAATGATGATTAGCTTGGGCTTGTGTCCATGTCAATGATGGTTAGCTTGGACTTGTGTCCATGTCAATGATGATAAGCCTGGACTTGTGTCCATGTCAATAATGATAAGCTTGGATCCATGGTAAAGTTAATGAGCTTGGACTTGCGTCCATGGTAAAGTTAATGAGCTTGGACTTGCGTCCATGGTAAAGTTAATGAGCTTGGACTTGCATCCATGGTAAAGTTAATGAGCTTGGACTTGCGTCTATGGTAAAGTTAATGAGCTTGGACTTGCGTCCATGGTAAAGTTAATGAGCTTTGACTTGCGTCCATGGTAAAGTTAATGAGATTGGACTTGCGTCCATGGTAAAGTTAATGAGCTTGAACTTGCGTTCATGGTAATGCTAGTGAGCCTGGACTTACATCCATATTAATGATGATGAGCTTAGACTTGTGTCCATGTAAATTGTGATAAGCGTAGGCCATATATCTATGGATGATATGATTGAATCAGATTTTAGAAAGAAACTTTCAAGTTGAAAGGTTATGATTATGTATGAAAGAATGTTCATAATTTTATCATGAACACGAAATATGATGTCATAAGTGACTTGATGCTCCCGGATTGCATCCGTATAAGAGGGTGACGATCAAGATCACTAGGTGAAAAGCTTAGACTTATATCTTTGTTAATATGAAGAGCTTAGACTCGACATCCATGCTAATATTGATGAGTTTAGACCTTATGTCTATGGATATATGTTTAGATTAGGCACAATCTTAGGTCATCCCTAGTAAGTTGTGTCTATGGTGTGGTATGATCGGATCCAAAACAAGAAAGAAACTTGCGGGTTGACAGGTTATGTTTTTGGTTATGATTATGATAACGTTAAGAGTGCTCTTGGGTTTTCGTGACCACGAGTTCTATATAGGATGATGTAAGTTGCAAGTTTAAGATGAACAAACCCATGAATAGGTGCAAGACTTAGCGTGATGCTAAGCAAAATAATAACAATGAAGCGTAACACGTTATGCGGAATAAGCTATTTTTACGAAATCGATCTTTGACATCACATGAAGTCTATCATGATGATACGGTGGGACCAATGACTCGTAATAAACATCATACGTGCATGATCAAAAATGAATAGAAACTATCATGTAAAGTAGTTGTCAAAAGTATAATGAATGTACCCTTAAGTGATGATGACTAATAACGGTGTAACGATAATATGCTAAACAAGTTTTGACTTAGTTGAATGGTGTTAAGGAACGAGTCGATAAGAAATGTTAAATGAGTTAAAGTTTGTATGCTTGATAAAAAGTTAAATTGCGAAAGGTAGACTTAAGTCTTTGGATGGCACCGAGCTAGGGATTACTTATGGTTATACGAAAAGTCAAAGTTGCAAAGATATAAATGTTAATGTGGTCGTTAAATGACATTTATGTAAATGATGAAATCTAAGTTTTATATCAAAGAATATGTAATGTTTGAGGATCATAAGTCGCAGGAACTATGAAATGCATAATTGATGGATGAAAAGACCCGAAGGCAACTGAATGGACTCTATCGATCAGAGTATCAATGTTTGAAAGAGCTTTACTTTAAGTGTGGAAGGATATGTAATAAAGGACTACCAAATTCGTGCCATGCACACATTAAGCAAGGTTTGATTTCTTGTAAGTTATGTTAATTATTCATATGAATGATGATACGATTGAGAAGTATAGATAATGGTCATTAAAGCGCAAAGACAGGAACCTGCAATGACTAAGTGGATGTGAATCCGTACGTTTAGAACACTCAACGTGATGAGAAGATAAGTAAATTTATTACTATGCATAATGTTGATTATATGTATATTTCGATTAAAGAAAACCTAATGGTTGTATTTATAATGAATATTATCCCACAAGTGTTGTGGGTTACGAGCGTTAGGAAAGTTTAGCATAATTAACGGAAATTATGAGATGAAAGAATTGATCACTAGACGATATAGATAGGTAGACTTTTAACTAAATGGAACACTGGGATAGAGAGGGAGTATGACCTTAAAGTAGAATGTACTTAGAAATGTAATAGACTACGCAAAAAAAAAAAAAAAAAAAAAAAAAGGAATTAATATTATGCTTAAAGTAAACGCGTGAGTTAACACGCCAAAATGCCATGATGGGTGCCTTTATTCTATGCTTACGCGTTTAATGTTAGGAAAAGTGAAGATAGCTAGCAAGATTTTCTTTAATAAATAAGAATGTTTACATTTTCATGAAAGTTACATGATGAAGCTAAAAATAAAACGGTGATTCCATAATTGAATATGGTTAGTTGTAATTAGTTGAAAATGAGTAAGAGTAGACGGGAAGTCACTTCAACATTTCTATTTTGGTAGAACAGATACAAAGAGGATATACCACACAGGTGTAAATACATTTTATGCAAGTAAATTGGGAAGAAATAGAGTGAGACAAATGTACGATTCCGCAAATAAGAAGATAATTAAGTTATGTAGAGTCGTTGAACTAAAGTCATATTGTCGTAAATTGAAGGAAGTATGGCAATACCAAGGAACTTGACGTATTTTTTTATGACACCTTTCGTGTATATTCATAGAAAATGCATTTGATAGAAATAGCTTGTAAAATATGGTTATTGATTGGGATGTTAGTTTAAGAGAAACCGTTTAAAAGAAGAAAAATCATGATTTGCACGGTAAAAGTTATGTTAGAGACGAGTGAACAATGTAGTGGTATAAAGGAAGTAATGTGAATTCACTTCGTTTATGTGTAATAAATGACGGTTAGCTATGATCGGTATGATAGAATCGGTTCGTGAGGACACGAACAATCCAACGAGGGGAGAGTTGTAACACCCCAAATTTCAAGATATTTTTTCTTGAAATTAATAAGATAAATTTAAGGAAAATACTTTATAAGAATTTATTAATATTAATGAATTATTGTGTTTTGTGTACTTTCTAATAAAAAGAAAAAGAAATATGCAGACTAGTTAAAGATTGTTAAGGACAAGTGATGCTAAGTTAAGTTAAGGACTCTCACCAATAAGAATTGGTGGGGAGGGACTAAAGTTGTCAAAATGGCAAAGTGTCATTAATAAAATGTGAAAATAAGAAAAAAGACACCATTTTCTTGAAGTCTTGCAAAAAAATGATTCAAGTGTATGTGTGTGAGTGTGAAAATCGACCAAGAAGAGAAGGGGGATTCAAGCCCTAGATCACATGCAATAGTTGAATCTAAGCCCTAGCCATCTCTACTTTTCAAGAGTCCCATGTTGTTTCATCAAATTTCATCTTTTCTAGCTAAAGTTAGGGCTTTTGAAGAAGAAAGTAAGGTATGAATTGAATACTTAAAATTGATAAATGTTTATGCTTAAATAGTGTCTAGTTACCATTGTTGAGTATAGTTTATGCTAAGTGATAGCCAAATTCGGATTTAAATATGGTGGGTTTGCAAGAGGTGATTTTTAAAGTATTTGCTAATGGGTTATTGTTGAATTGTAAGGTTTTGGTATGTAATATTGTTAAAAATGAATCTTTGATGAGGCTTATGTCTAATTATTCATGAGTTTAAGTTTTATAAGTGATATTATGGATTAAAGACTTATTGTTGTGATGTTAAAGAACATGACATACTTATGCATATAAGGTGTTTGATAAAATGCCTCAATGAAGTTTATTATGGTTTTGACTTAAAAATAGTCTAGAATTGTTATATTGTATGAAAATAGGATGGATTAATGAATGAAAGAATAGTTAAATTGAAAGAATGTGATTACAATAATAAAATGTGTTAAAGAATTAACTATTAAGAACGAAATGGGGGCTAAAAGGTAAGAACAAGTAAGTTGGTATATGTTTTGTGTCAAAGTTAACTAATGGAGTTAACTTAGATGTGAATGAATGATTATGTATTAAGTAAGAAATTAACATGATTAGCATTGTTATTAGGAGCTAATCAAAGGAAGGAAAGCGCTCCAATTTGCCAAAAGAAAACCAAGGTGAGTTTCATAGGTAGACTCATGTTCTAACTAATGTGTTAATTATATATATGTATATATATTCGATATTATGAAGTGTTGCTCTTTTATGTTCACGAATGTTAAGATTGAATGAAACAATTATCTTGGTTATGATAAATTAATAAGATTCGATAATAAAACTTTAAGATGTCAAGGAAGTATTTCTTTTAAGGATGAAAAATATGGGTAAAGTGCTGGGAAGTGAGTTTAGGGTGAACCAACGAAGATGGAGCACCTCGAGGACAAGTCGAATCACGAGGATCAATTTATGTAAGTGGAGATACACAATGCATAGTACGAAATGGACGAGCGAGGTAAGTTTACATGTATGTTGAAATATGATTATTGTAATTTTACTTTTGTGAGTATATTATGTTATAGATACGAAATGTTACGATGATTTAACGGTGATGTGTATGATGTATCATGAAGCGTTGACAAAGGAGAAAGGATATGTAACCTTTGTAAAAGAGACTAGTTACCATACAAGCGGGCCATGGATGAAATTATTACAATTTAAACATGATCTTATATTATTTGATTTATACATCCTATGTACTCACTAAGCATAAAGCTTACCTCAATTAGTTGTTGACACGTTGTAGGTTCTTGAGAAGCGGTAAGAGAATGTAAAAAGGGAGACTTGTACGATAGTATGGAGTAAAGGAAGGAAATACGAAATTAGCAAACCATTTAAAAGGAGTGTGTAACAAGTTTTTAAAGAGTAAGGAGAATACAAGAAATTTGAAGAAAGGTGCTAATTCAGGTAAGTCCCTAATTAATCTATGTTTGAATAATTGCGTGTGTTGACGTATGAGTTATGTTCATTAAGTGGTCAAGGTTTTGTAATGAGGATGATGAAAATTTTAAGTATGTTCAAATAAAGTATGATTGATAACGGAATGAGTTTAAATGGGTCAAGTTTGACATATAAGTCGATTTGGGTCAAAGTGTTATGTTGAAGATATGTAAATGGGTCATGCATGACTAAATGATTTTCGTAACACTTAATGATGTTGAAACTGTTTCATTAAGTTCGTTAATGTATTGCGAGGTTAAAAAGGATGTTATGTGATGTTACAAGTTGTGAAAGTGTGATTTTAAGGCAAATTAAGTTCAGCACCAGCGACAGCACAGGGCCGCGCTGCGAGCCGCTAAGCCGCACCGCGCCATTTAGAGTGGTTTGGGAACAGGAGAACTGAAAAACTGACCTGAATTCCTTTGTCTGGCCGCGCCGTGCCCAGAATAGCCGCGCCGCGGCATATCACTGGGCTGGGTGGTCAACTCAAAAAAAATAATTATCGTTTAAGGGCGTTATATTTGTAGTAATTGTGCATACGACGGCACTGAACAAGTGCATAGTTGACCTCGGATTCATGAACCTATATCGATTATATATGTTAAGACATATAATAAGCGTATAATAGTAATCAAACTATTTTCTATATTAGTTATATATTATATTACTTATAGTAATGTATTTGTTATTTCAAATCTCATATATATATATATATATATATATATATATATATATATATATATATATATATATATATATATATATATTTATATATATATATATATATTTATATATATATATATATGTTATATTAATATTATATATTTTTATATGATATTATTAATAATATCTATATATCTGATTAAAATATATTCATTTCTTATATGTAACTTAATAAATAATAACATTATATTAAAAACAAAATAGTAAATAATATTTATATAGTTATTATATATGTATTAGATGTACTGTGTATTTGTACGTAGTGTGTTGGTTTATATTCTGGGATCTTATTTCATGATTAATTACTTTCATTCATACCATACAACGTGTCATTAAGTACTTAGTTACTTAAGTTGATCCCCGAATGCTTTTACGACCGTTAGTGTCACTTGACGTTTAGAACGAGCTATATGTTTTGGTACACGTTTAACTATTATCGTAATTAGAATATTATGACTACGTAATACTAATTGTTATTTTTATAATGACAATTACTTGGGTTATTGGTTGTTTAATTACGCTTAGTAATTTACTTATGCTCACTTGTTAGTCTTGTTGGACTTTCTACCTTGTTGAACTCAAGCCCACCCTACTCTAGCTAATGGACTATTTAATTAGCCCAATTTTAATAAGTTTGTGACCCATATAAATGTAAGACAAAAACCCATTTATAAGAGGGAACATACTAGCATTTTTGTTAACCATAATCACAAATGTTGCATGGGATCCTAACAACTAGCACCACCTTTAGACCACCACTAACTAAAAAGCAAAAAGGTGTCCCCCTTGTCCCCCCATACAACCTACGGCTACCACCAACATAATCCCCTATAAATACCAAGAAAATCTCACCCATTTTACACTTAATCTCATTCACATTTTACACACACTTACTCCCTAATTCTCTCTCTAGTCTTTCTCACTCTAAAAAGTGTAAGTTTCAAATTTTCTTCTTCTTCTTCTTCTTCTTCTTCTTCTTCTCTTCTCATTTTCGACATCATCATCATGCAAGGATCAAGCTTTTTAGCTTCTTGATCTTGTTATATCTTGAAGATTCAAACTTTGATTTGAATCCTTTAAGAACATGAAAGATTCAAGCTTTCTAGCTTTGAATCTTCATTGCTTTGTTAGATCTAAGTTTTCTAGCTTATGATCCCTTTATTTTGTTAAAAAGATTAAAACTTGTGTTTATGATCTTCATGTAACTTGAAGATCTAGCCTTTTGCTTTAAGGATCTTCAAGAAAATTAAAGATCCAAGCTTTCTAGCTTAGGGTTTCATTATTTTGTTAAAGATCTTAGCTTTTTAGCTTATGGTCTCATTACTTTTACTAGATCTTAGCTTTATAGCTTATGGTCTCATTAATCTTGTAAAGATCCAAGCTTTCTAGCTTAGGGTTTTCTTAATACTTGAGATCTAAGTTATCATTGTAGATCTCACTTACTTGGAACCTCTTTGTGATTGTTGTGATGATAAAGATCAAGTCTTCATCATCTCATATGATGAAGATGCATAAACTTGTGTAAAAAGGACAAAGGTTGAAGCTTTATTGTGTTTATGCAATAAAGAGGCAACCTTGATGTTCAAAACTTGTAGAATGTTAGATTTTACTCTTAGTTGTGTGTTGATGGTTGAAACTTGGTCAAAGTGATGCTAAAACATCAAAGAGTTGTACACTTGAAGCTTACACGCATCAAAAATGAGAACCGTGATGAGCATCAAGCACCAAGAAACCCACCGGAGCATTGTTTGCTGATTTTCGGGGCCTGATCAGACTCCTAGGACTTCTGGAAAATTGATTTTCAGATATTTTGTTTCGAGTAGATGACTTTTCGTTTAGAACTCACCTAAATCCGATATACGGTTTAGGATTTATAGCCTTCCGAAAGTCACTACGCCCTTGTAACGACGTGCTAAAAATTCTGACCTACTCACGCTTGAACCGTCGCCACGGTCAAACAACATCGAGTTAGGATCTGAAAACTTGATAGAGGTTAGAGGACTCACATACAGAGCCTTGACCACTGACCAAGCGTCTTTTCGGTTTGTATAGAGGCCGTAGCAGCTGTCCGAAGTCAGCCTTTTGTTTCAATCTCTATTCTTGTTGAAAACTTACTTTAGCTTTTACGAATGATGATGATGATGATGATACTTAAGACTTAATTTATTCACTTTTAAACTTTTGGGGACAATATAATGACTTAGTGACCTTTGACTTAGGTTGACGACCTTTCGGACCGACTTACTACCTGCATACTTTTCATATCGACTTTTACTGCTTATTCACTGTGAGTTATAGCTTCCCTATTTACTTTAACTATTTTGGGACTGAGAATACATGCGCTTTTTATGTTTTACATACTAGATACGAGTACTTAAACTTTATATATGTGTGGGTGACATAACGGCACAAAGATTCCCTTTAGCTCGGTAATGTTTAGTCATTGGTTTATGAAGTGGTGAATGCGAATCTTAGATATGGATCCATAGGGTTTGACATCCCCACTCGGGCTAGTCGCGCTAGCATTCAATGGGTGTTTAATACTTCTTAAACAGACGCACTCACCAAGTGTACTTTTAGGGGTTATTATTACGTTAAGTTAGTTACCGAGTGCCCACGGTTAAGCATATACTTTTCATACTGTTTTGAATACGAAATCTCGTGGTCTACATTACATTACTGATTACAAACAAACTATACCTCACCAACATTCGTGTTGACCTTTTAAGCGTGTATTTCTCAGGTTCTTAGACGTTGTTGCTTTCGCTGTTAGACTTGCTGTCTTGGTGCTAGACTTGCTGTTACAGATTTGCTGTGTTAGACTTCCGTTGCATTACTTAGAGATGCCTCAATCATGGAACTTTTATTTTGCATTCGCAACTTAGGTTATTTTGAATAATGGCCTTGTAACGACCTTTGTGTCACGCTATCTTTTGTAAAACGATATCTTTTCATAAATGCAAAACTTGTTTTAAAACAGCATGTAGTATTAAATCGTGTAATGGACCTGTTGTTGACGATTCGTACATGATGATTTTGTACGGGGCGTCACATTAGATATATAAATAACTTTTGATTTGTTAAAATAGTGATTTTAATAATACTAAAATAGTGTTAATAATAATAATAATAATTAGGTTCAATAATGATAATATTAATTTTGATAATAATACTAGTCATTTATTTGTAGTAATAATAAAACTATAATTAAAATGGAGTAAAAATAATAATAATAATAATAATAATAATAATAATAATAATAATAATAATAATAATAATAATAATAATAATAATAATAATAATAATAATAATAATAATAATAATAATAATATCAATATGAATGATAATAATAATTTTATTAATATTTCATTTAAATTGTAACTTAATCATTTTCATGATAATACTTATAATAATAATAATAATTTTTATAATACTTATATATATGATAATAATAATAATACTAATAATAACAATAATAATCATAATAACAATAACAATAACAAATAGAAAACTACCTGTTCAAAGCTTTTCTAAAAAAAATTGCTACGGACCGGGCTCGAACCCGAGACCTCTCGGTTAAACCAAACACACCCAAACCATCCGTTTGATTCTGTTTTTCTGATTTTATTCGCATCAAAATAGATTTGACTCGTATCTGTTTCCTTTCTTCTTCTTCACCAAAACAAACAATTCGATCGTAGCCATAACCATCATAACAGAAAAACCTTGATATGGTTTTGAATTCGCACACGAAACAGAAACAAATGTTTTGTAATTGTTCTTGATCAACAGAAATCGAAAATAAATTACAAATTAAATCGCAGCAGTTTCGTTTTGAACCTCAAGAACTCAATTCGCGTTTTTAAAATCTAGACACTTTTAGACTAAAATTTCAACATGAATTAGATTTTAAAACATTTCTAGAAACTTTCAAAAATTTCAATTGAACTTGAATCATCAACCAGAAGTCGAATTTTATGAAGAACATACGGTTTTGACTTTTTTAAATTTAACTTTGACTTGAAAATTAGAACTCGATATAAGGAATTGGATATTGAAATTTTACAGTTAGTTTGAATGAAGGATTACTAACAAAACTGCATTATTACTTTTTGAAACTGAATTCGAATTCGAGCTTTTGAATTCTTAGTTCAAGAACAGAGAACGACATATTTTTTTTTATATTTCTGTTTAAATTCGATCAGGAAAAAAAAGTGAATGGTGATTGTGATTGATAATGGAGGAAAGTTGAATGATTCGATAGCCAATTGGGTTGAATGATTTAAATAGAAAATTGTGGATGTCGACTGGTTCAATCAAGCAGAAAAAATAATTCAAGAAGAAAAATAAAAAATTAAAAGCAGATCACGATAAAAAAACAAAAAAAAAAACAATAGAAAGTGATATATACCTAATACCTAATTTATATTAATAATTAATAATAATAATAATAATAATAATAATAATAATACTTTTAATATTATTAAGAATAATAAAAATACTACTAATAATAATAATAGAAAAAATAATAATATTTTTAATAATAATATCAAAATAATACTAATAATGATAAGAATAATAATAAAAGTAATAAAAATGATTCCTTTTTAGTAATAATAATAATCATAATAATAACTAAAATTATAATTTTAATCATTCTTATAATAATAGTTATATTTAACATCTTTATTTTGATAATTATAATCTTAAAATTATAATTATAACAATAATAATAATAATAATATTAATAATATTAATATTGCTATTAATACCAATAATAATAATGAAAGTAATGATAATATTACTATAACAACTATATTTTAATTTGTGAATAAATTTAATATATTAATATTACATATTATTAATTATGTAATACTTAATAATTATAAAATATATATTATAGAATAACATATTTGAATATTTTATATTTATACATTTTATATATATATTACAATATACATATAATATTAAGTATGTATAGAAATCATACATATATGTATATATATATATATATATATATATATATATATATATATATATATATATATATATATATATATATATATATATATATATATATATATATACATATTTATTTACACACAATTGTTCGTGAATCGTCGGAAACAGTCGAAGGGTAATTGAATTCTTGAAAATAGTTCAAAAATTTTGATACTCAGGATAACAGGTTTTGTTTATCGTGTCAGAAATATCAAATCATATGGAGATTTGATTTAAAAATTAGTCAAAATTCTCCGGGTTATTACAAAAGCCCAAGAAATAGCACCTCCCCCAAGCAAGAACACCCAACCACTTGTTGAAGAATGATCTTCAATATTGGTTATCCAACTTGCATCAGAATATCCTTCTATTACCAAAGGAAACCCATTATAAGATAAACTATAGTCCATAGTTTTCTTTAAATACTTCAGTACCAGCCTAATTACTTGCCAGTGATGAGTACTAGGATTACTAGTATATCTACTCAGTTTTCCCACAGAAAAAGCAATATTCGACCTTGTACATGTCATGGAATACATCAAATAGCCAATCACCTGAGAATACTCAAGTTGTGATACAGCTTTACCTTGGTTAGGCATAAGCTTCTCACTTGGATCAACGGGTGTACTCACAGGAGTACAATCAAAGTAATTGAACTTTCTCAACACCTTCTCAATATAATGAGATTGAGAAATTGAAATTCCTTTTCTTTCACGTTTAATCCTAATACCAAGGATAACGTCAGCCACCCCCATATCTTTCATGGAGAACTTTGATGACAAAAATTCTTTTGTTAAATCAACTTGACTTTGGTCAGTCCTAAAGATTAACATGTCATAAACATATAGACAAATTATAACTCCTTCACCAGAATCATCAAATTTGCTATATACATATTTATCTGCTTGGTTTAATTTAAAACCACTAGATAAAATCACTTCATCAAACTTCTTATGCCATTGTTTAGGTTCCTACTTCAATTCGTATAAGGACTTCACAAGTTTGCACACCTTGCTTTCATTACCTGGCATGACAAAGCCCTGAGGTTGGTTCATATAAACCTCCTCATCCAAATCACCATTCAAGAATGCCGTTTTCACATCCATCTGGTAAATAACTAGATTATGAATTGTAGACAATGCAATCAGTAGTCTAATGGTAGTGATACAAGCCACTGGTGCATAAGTGTCAAAGTAGTCTATTCCAGACTTATGTCTAAAGCCTTGAATGACTAATCTTGCTTTGAACTTTTCAATAGTTCTATCTACTTTCATCTTTCTTTTGAAGATCCATTTGCAACCCAATGGTTTGAAACCAGGAGGTAGATCAGCTAACACCCAAGTGTTATTGCCTATGATGGATGATATGCTCAAATCGGACGGTTTATTTATGCGATGTCGTTAGGTCGCAAAAACGTCAATTCAGGATATCAACAGAAGAAGCTGATTGTTTAATTTATATATGCCGGGCCTAAATTTATTATTCCTACCTATGGGTTAGCAAGGGCAAATATGACCTAGGGTCGTTCCTTGAGCGGTCGAATTTGAAGCAGAGCTTATTCAAATAATCTAGTAATTAAGATTGAGTTTGTACATAATTTAGTATCCAAGACTAGTGGCCAGGTACACCTTGTGTGGAGAGGCAGGATCTTTTTGGTCCAAATAAATTGGCGACTATTCGGAAAATCCAACAACCAAGTCCAACCGATTTATTCTAGACACCACTTTATCCGGAATATCAAATTGTTTAAAGGCAATAGTTGGGTTGATTTGATTTATAATTGTATTTAAAATATTAAAGCAATATAATTAAAGTAAGCTAGCTAGCATGCAACAGCTAAGGATAGAGAAGACGTGGTTCAACATGATTTAAGATAATGTAGTGTCGGGATGATTGCGAGACACTCTTTGGATAGATATACCTTGGTGTGAACACTAGATTCCCTACTAAGCGGCTTCCCGATTAGCATGTCATGAGGAACTAGGCTTTGAAGATTCTGATCAGATGGACTATGCTCAACTCCCGACGCTTTATCCGGTTTAAGGATATAAGCGGCCCATCTTGGATGCAATGCATACCTTGTGTGCACGAATAAAGTAGCATAGCCATATATATAGAATATCCAACCTTTTTGAACACCTTAGTGTATCACCCAAGTGAGTGGTTATGATTGTGTTTCGAATTCTTTTCTATCAATGGTTTGGTAAAATCTAAGGGTTTGTAGACAAATTAGAACATCTGATAGTTCTCAGTCATCCTTGAAGATTCATAAGCTTAGTTTGTATTGTAGTGCGTTAAACTCCCATTTATGTCTTAAACCATCCCTTACTTAAATCTACCCAATAAATCCCTTAGTTATCCACCATGTACTAGACTTAAAGTGGTTCCATAGCTTCTAACCTTGACCATGCCCAAGTGGTCCTATAGTACATCAACACTGTACTCTACTGTTGCAACAGTATTTCCTCGAGTCTTATACTCTTGACCAATGTCTTGATCTGGTCCTATGGTAATTCCCCATGTACTTTATAGTATTTCCTATGGGTTCAAACCTTGACCAATGTATAAACACAGATAATCAATTACCTTTTTAATTGTCGACTTTATAAAAGGTTTTAATCACGTTCATTGGTGGAAGGACGATAATAACGAGGTTTAATATCATAGACAGAAAGCGAGTACGAAACGATAATCATCCTTAACTAACATTATTAAATCATGGCAAACAATCAAGCAATTACCCACACATCATGGAAACAAGCATTTCTAATATTAATAAATCACAAACATCGAACAAGAATATTATAATAAATTAATAAAAGAAAGGACAGATGTTACTGAATAATGTCGGCAGAATAACACTTGTATTACTTCATAATATCTATAGCGTTACAATGCTTGATAGCTTCTACTACTAACTACATACTAATCTCCTATTGATCACTAGAGAGCGACAATAGAGAGATAATTACATTTCCTAATCTCTGTACTTTTCTCTCTCTAGAATCTAGAGAGAGAAAGTAGAGAGAACTAATCTCCTATAGATCACTAGAGAGCGACCACAGAGAGATATTTGAGAGAGAAGTGAAGAATTGGTGTGTGTTGAAATGGTGGGATGAGCCACCTATTTATAGGAAAGCTTGATGGAAAAGTTATAAATAAATGGGCTTGGTGACCAAGAAAAGCATCTTGAGAACTTGGTGGCCAAGGTGACCTTGGAGATCAAGTATAACTTGGAGAGCAAGCACATTCTAGATTATTCCAAGCATGGTCTTGAATTTTTACCTGCAAACAGCTGGCATGCCGTTTGGCAAGCCGTTTGCCAGCCTTGTCCGTTTGCTATGTCCATTTGCTTGACCCATGAGGCAAGCCATTTGCCATAGTAGCAAGCCATTTGGCAGGCCGTTTTGCTTGCTGATTCGCTAGATCGTAACTTGATTTCTTGTCTTTCACCGTTTTCGCTCTAGAATCTTGGTTTTAGCTCCGTTTCTGACGATTCTTGCGCCCACGCGTTCATAATTATATATCCTACAACATGAAATTAAGTAAATAAACTTTTCTAAAAATTATAAAATAAGTTATTTATACGCGAGTTAATCGTCTTAGCCGGTTTTGCTCGTTTTTCCTCGTTTTCCTCGTTTTTCATCCGTTTTTAGTAATTCTTGAATCATAGCCTTCGTAATAACATAATCTACCAAATGAAGCAAATCAATACTTATTTAGATGATAAAGTCAATTACTTTATCATAAATGGGGCTAATATCGAGGGTAAAAACGTGACTTTTTAGCCGATATCAAATATCCCACACTTAGACTTTGCTTGTCCTCAAGCAAACCTCTCTTTTATTTTGAGTTCAAGAATGCTTCTGAGGTTTCCGTTCTATTATTCAAGTGACTTGTTATTTATTATAAGAGCAAAATCAGACAAACTGTCTTCTAAAAAGGGTAGAAACTATCTCTGCAAGCATGATGGGAGGTTACATGACATTGGCCTCCTTACACGGGTCACTCAATTCACTCAAGTGTTTGGGTTCCCTATGAATATATGAAATGAATTCGCTCATAGCCAGTCATGTTGCAAGTATTGTTAGAGGCTTAATCAAGAATCAAATCTCCACCGGTTAGATAAGGACGGCACTGATCTTCTCCCTAATCATTCTTTCAAGAGGAAGAGCAGGTTTAAAGGTTGATTTGCGGAGAAAAGTGAAGGTTTTGATATGGCGAAAAGGGTGATTTCGATACATTTAAATTTAGAGAGATTCGATAGATTTTGGTTTCAATGAGGATATACTTTTTCTAGGAAAGATGGTACTCTATTTTTGTTGAAGAGTTCCTTTAGAGGGTGCTGATTTTAAATGAAGACTTTGCTTCTTTTATGCAATCCTCCTGGGTCATAATCTTCATTTTCTTGGGGGATTTATGCTTTTATTTGAAGACTTTTCTCTTCTTTATTTTTGAGACTTTGCTCAACTATTTTTTTTTTCTTTTTTTTTTTTCATATCTCATCTTCATAACTTTGTCTATTTCTTCTTGTGCCCAGAGAGAAAGGTATTTCACCAGAAATAGGTCTTTTATGACGTATCAAAAGCAATCTGGAATTTCGGAATTTTTCGACAAGTGTTTGAAGTAAACTTGGTCGATCTATCTCTTTGAATTTCTAAATTTTGGAAATGAGAAAGGAAAGAGGGTGGAAAGGGTAACGTATTTGATAGTGAATTTGGGGGTGAGTATTTTCTGATTCATCAACTCTTTAGTGTGAGTTGGTCGGATTAAATGCGTGGATTGGAAACGGAAACGGATGGTTTTTGTCTTCTCTATTAAGAATGATTTCGGAAGGAGTATCGCACCTACACCACTTATGGCGATTACTAACCATTGGCCTTGAAATGTATGTCAAGGTCAAGTTCTAACTCTAAATGCTAACATCGGCACTCTCAACGGAAAAGATAGTGAAGCATTAAAAATGAATGCTTATTAGGCCATTTTTGGGGTGCCTAACAACAATTATATTGGGTTGATAATGCCTAGTCATGCAATGCTCTTTTAGAGAATCAGTTCATCCTTAAGAAGATTTATGTCCTCATTTGTCTTAATTTTAGAACAAACACGCTTGATTTTCGAAAGTACTTTTTCAGAAAGTATCATTTAGCCAAAATTTTTGAAAAATTTACGTTGAGGACAAAGAATCTAAATAGTAGGTATACTCGAAAAGCTTAGTAATATTTTAAGTTAAGAACATTTTCCGAGCAACCCTTAGCTAATTATGGTGTACTACACCGCTATCCCACACTTAGAGGAACATTGTCCCTAATGTTCATTCTTAGATTTTAGGGACCTAAAATCCCACACTTAGAGTTTGAACATGTCGGAAAATGTATCTAAGCTCAATATTGGGTTGGATTCCCACACTTAGTGATAAGCTTAGGATAGGGTATGGTTTAAGGATATAACAAAGCAAAATAAATAAACGAAGAGAAAGAAATGAGTTACTCCCCTTAGGTGCGGCTATGAGCTGAGGATCTGAAGGTAGACAGAGTCGGAACCATCTTCTGTTATATTCGAATCGGTCTTCTTGAAGTGTACTCGAGCTCATTAGGGCATTCTCATCCTCCATACAACATCTACCAATACTTGAAATGAAATAATCAACTGGTTTCCTTATCGTTTCGTCATTATTCAAAGAGTCTCCACCACAGGCATCAATGACTGTCTATTACTTGTAAATATGAAAAGATTAAACCTAGACAGGTGATTAAGCTGTAGGCCATAGACTCACTGATTTGCGTTTTGATGAAAAAGTTATTTGAAAACTTGAGAGTTTCAAAATTAGGTTTTGAAAATTCAATAAATCAGTGTATGACTAACAAGCTTAATCCCACACTTAATATGTTGACTGCCTTTAATTTTAAGACTTTTGAAAATAATGTAGTTAATTCATTTAAGCTCAAGACACGTAGGAGAAGTGAATTCATCCTAAGAAACCTTGAAAATTTATTTTAAGTTTCACTTTCTCATTTATTCAATTAACCTAATTATCCTAATCTAACTACTAAAGCTAAAAATAAACACACGGGTTGCCTCCCGAGAAGCGCTTGTTTTAGTTCGAGTCACGAGCCTGACTCTAGCCTTATTTCTTAGGAAATCTATGTGGCTCCCTTGCATCCATCAGTAGACACAAGAGGTAATATTGGAACATACCGGTGGGATTAAAGCAGACATAGAATAAGGTATGTCCAGTGAGAGGAGAAGGTAGTTTGAAGTGAATGCTTTATTTAATTTGAGGTATAACAAAGCTATCAACTTCTTTTACCTCCTTTATTAGAACAGGGTGGTCAAAGGGGTCCTTATCACTCCGTGATGTGTATGTCATTATGTATTTGAGTGATGGTTTATAGGGTAGCCCTGACGCAAAACTCGTCTTTCTTCTTTGTGACTTCGGGTTGGTCGTAATGTTGTGTTCTGGGCATGGAGGTGGGACGATGTCCATTGACGTCTCCAATACAGTAGCAACATTAGCAATTACTTCGATGCTAGAATCCACCATCTCTTTCTTCTCATCCGGTGTCTCCATTTCAATTTCTTCATCCACCTCCTCGTCACTCTGGTCGAGAGATTCAAGTATAATTGGTTCAGAGAGTTCCTCTAGAATGAAATCCTCTCCAATCATTAAAAGATCAAAATAAGGTGGGAGTGAAGATTGAGTTGGTGTGGAGTGGTTATTTTTCTTGTCTTCTACTTCTATCTTCTTCTCTTCATTCTCGGAATAGAAGATGACTTTCCTATATATATATATATATATATATATATATATATATATATATATATATATATATATATATATATATATATGTATATATATATATATATATATATATATATATTGACCTCTTCTCCACGGGCTCTCAAGGTGATAGTCCGTGAATAAAAGTCAACGATCACTTTGGCTGTATTCATGAAAGGCCTTCCTAAGATGATAGGGATTTTCATGTCTTCTTTATAGTCCATAACCACAAAGTCGATCGGAAAGAGGAATTTGTCGACCTTAACTATGACGTTCTCAGCTATTCCCTTAGGATATCTAGTGGATTGGTCAACTAGCTGGATGCTCATTTTGGTAGGATTAAGGTTTCCAATTTCGAGTCTCCAGAACAGTGAGTATGGTATGAGATTGATGTTGGCACCAAGGTCAGCGAGAGAATAGATAGTACCAGATTGTTAGATAGAACAAGGAAGGGTAAATCGTCCGGTGTCCCCTAGTTTTTCAGGAAGAGTATTTAAGAGAATGGCTGAACAATCCATTTTCAGCGGGACATTGGGTACTTCGGGTACCTTATCCTTGGTTGATAGCAGTTTCCTAAAATACTTCTTACTATGAGGATTTTTAGACACAGTGTCCAAAAATATACCGTCAAGCTTGAGAGATTTCATCTTGTTATGTCTTTGCTTGAGACTGCCCGAGAATGGAATGGGTGTTTTCCTAGTAGGTTTAGGTGATGACTCAATGACTACTACCGAATGGGTATTAGTTAGTTTTTTCTCCTTAGAAGAAACTGAAGGTTAGCTATGTGCCACCTTTGGGTCATTTTTAGGACAACCTAGAGAATTAAGACGTTGATATAGCTGGCTTATTTGATTTTCAAGACTACTCAAGTGATTAGTCATGACTAAGTCAGTTGCGTCTTGTCTTGCTGTGATCATGTGGATGATTCGCAGTAGGACATCGTCTGGACTTGTCTCTGGTGGGGTAGTGGGTTTGGTGGGTGGGTTGTGTGGATAAGCTAGGGTCTTATCGGAGTAGACAACAGAGTCCTCAGATTCAGCCTCGTATACCTTGGCCGGATGTGGATCAGTACAATTCTGGCATAATTGCACTTGAGACACATGCTACGGGAGTTTCTTTAGCTCACCGACGTCTTTGGTGAGGTTTTCTATTTGGTCCGAGAGAAATTTGATGGTTTTATTTTCGATAGGATCGGAGGTGAAAAGCAGTGTTGCTGATGAAATGTGCTCTTCCGTGTTCCAATTGTGATGGTGCATAGTCATCTCCTCGATCAATCTTCAGGCCTCGTCAGCAGTGAATTTCATGAAGTTACCTTGAGAAACAGCATCAAGAGTAGACTTGTTGTTCCGATTCAGACCTTTGTAGAAGGTCAAAATTTGATCAGAGCTCTTAAGACGGTGATTCGGGCATCTTCAAAGCAGGTGTTTATATCTTTCCCATGCAGTGTAGAGTGATTCATCGTAGGCTTGTTGAAAGTTTACGATATCATTCCTAAGTCTAATTTGTTTTGATGGGGGGAAAGTACTTGATTAAGAAAGTTGTTGCCATTTCCTCCCATGAGGTGATATAGTTGGGTTCTAATCCCTCAAACCAGGTTTTTGCTTGCAGAGTTAAGGAATAGGGGAATAGATACAGACGAACTACATCTTGTTCAACCCCGTTTTGCTTATATGAGTTGGATAAGGAGAGGAATCTATCTAAGTGAGAGTTGGTATCATCAATTGGTAAGCCGTGGAACTGGAAATGGTTGTGAATGAGTTATATGATGCTATGCTTAAGCACAAAAGATGTTCCGTTAACCTCTGAATAGAGTATCGGTCCTCCTCGTCCTTCTAATGAGGGTTTGGTGATGTCAGCGAGAGTGATGCTTGCGGCCATCGTCGAACTATCGGCAGGTAAGTGTGGATCTCGTCGGATGGGTACAATGTATGATATCGGATAGAAGAAAGGATGTGTCGGAAGAATTCTTAGCGGTCTAAGTAGGTTAAACCATCCTAAAGGTTCACTAATAAGGAAGTCCATTTTAAACATTTTAGTTAACCTAAATTAAGCTAATATTATTTAACCTAACTACGATAAACTAGTAACTTTTGACAAAGCTAGTATCAGTCAAAAGGATATCTTAAAAACTAACTAATCTAAACAGGCTCCAAATCGTACTACCGCTCCCCGGCAGCAGCGCCAAAAATTAACTACTCCTATGATATGCCCTGATATGCCCGAATTGGACGATTTATTTATGCGGTGTCGTTAGGTCGCAAAACGTCAATTCAGGATATCAACAGAAGAAGTTAATTGTTTAATTTATATATGCTGGGCCTAAATCTATTATTCCTTCCTATGGGTTAGCAAGGGCAAATATGACCTAGGGTCGTTCCTTGAGCGGTCGAATATGAAACAGAGCTTATTCAGATAATTTAGTAATTAAGATTGGGTTTGTACACAATTTAGTATCCAAGACTAGTGGCCAGGTACACCTTGTGTGGAGAGGCAGGATCCTTTTGGTCCCAATAAATTGGCCACTGTTCGAAAAATCCAACAACCAAGTCCAACCGGTTTATTCTAGACACCACTTTATCTGGAATATCAAATTGTGTAAAGGCAATAGTTGGGTTGATTTGATTTATAATTGTATTTAAAATATTAAAACAATATAATTAAAATAAGCTAGCTAGCATGCAACAGCTAAGGACAGAGAATACGTGGTTTACCATGATTTAAGATAACGTTGTGTCGGGATGATTGCGAGACACTCATTGGATAGATATACCTCAGTGTGAACACTAGATTTCCTACTAAGCGATTTCCCGATTAGCATGTCACGAGGAACTAGGCTTTGAAGATTCTGATCGGATGGGCTATGCTCAACTCCCGATGCTTTATCCGGATTAAGAATATAAGCGGCCCATCTTGGATGCAGTGCATACCTTAGGCACACGAATAAAGTAGCATAGCCATATATATAATATCTAACCTTTCTTAACACCTTAGTGTATCACCCAAGTGAGTGGTTATGATTGTGTTTCGAATTCCTTTCTATCAATGGTTTGGTAAAATCTAAGGGTTTGTAGACAAATTAGAACCGCTGTTAGTTCTCAGTCATCCTTAAAGATTTATAAGCTTAGTTTGTATTTTAGTGCATTGAATTCCCATTTATGATTTAAACCAGCCCTTACTTAAATCTACCCAATAAATTCCTTAGTTATCTACCATGTACTAGACTTATAGTGGTTCCATAGCTTCTAACCTTGACCATGCTCAAGTGGTCCTATAGTACATCGACATGAGTCTTATACTCTTGACCAATGTCTTGATCTGATCCTATGGTAATTCCCCATGTACTTTATAGTATTTCCTATGGGTTCAAACCTTGACCAATGTATAAACACAGATAATTAATTACCTTTTTAATTATCGACTTTATAAAAGGTTTTAATCACGTTCATTGGTGGAAGGACGATAATAACGAGGTTTAATATCATAGACAGAAAGCGAGTACGAAACGATAATCATCCTTAACTAACATTATTAAATCATGGAAAACAATCAAGCAATTACCCACACATCATGGAAACAAGCATTTCTAATATTAATAAATCACAAACATCGAACAAGAATATTATAATAAATTAATAAAAGAAAGGATAGATGTTACCGAATAATGTCGGCAGAATAACACTTGTATTTCTTCATAATATCCATAGCGTTACAATGCTTGATAGCTTCTACTACTAACTACATACTAATCTCCTATTGATCACTAGAGAGCGACAATAGAGAGATAATTACATTTCCTAATCTCTGTACATTTCTCTCTCTAGAATCTAGAGAGAGAAAGTAGAGAGAGAACTAATCTCCTATAGATCACTAGAGGGCGACTATAGAGAGATATTTAGAGAGAGAAGTGAAGAATGGTGTGTGTTGAAATGGTGGGATGAAACCCCCATTTATAGGAAATGCTCGATGGCAAAAATGTAAATAAATGGCTGAAAAACGGCTTGCCACTTGGCAAGCCGTTTTTCAGGGGGTTTGGGAGCCAGGCAACCCATTTTTGATGCCCATTTGCTGGCAGGTCATTTTTAAGCCTGGCAGGCCGTTTGGCAAGGGTTTGGCAAGCCGTTTGTTGGATCGAACTTGTCTTTCACCGTTTTCGCTCTAGAATCTTCGTTTTAGTTCCGCTTTTGATGATTCTTGCACCCACGCTTTCGTAATTGAATATCCTACAATGGGAAATTAAGTAAATAAACTTTTCCAAAAATTATAAAATAAGTTATTTAAACGCGAGTTAATCGTCTTAGCTGGTTTTGCTAGTTTTTCCTCCTTTATCATCTGTTTTAAGTGATTCTTGAAACATAGCCTTTGTAATTACTAAATCTACCAAATTAACCAACAAATTGATTATTTTGGCGATAAAGTTTGGAACTTTATGATTTTAGGGATCAATATCGGGGGTAAAAACGTGACTTTTAAGCCGATATCAAATATCCCACACTTAGACTTTTCTTGTCCTCAAGCAAACTTCTCTTTTATTTTTAGTTCAAGGATGCTTCTGAGGTTTCCGTTCTATTATTCAAGTGGCTTGTTATTTATTATAAGAGCAAGATCAGACAAACCGTCTTCTAAAAGGGTAGAAACTATCTCTGCAAGCATGAGGGGAGGTTACATGACATTGGCTTCCTTACACAGGTCACTCAAATCACACAAGTGTTTGGGGTTCCCTATCAATCTATGAATTGAATTCGCTCATAGCTAGTCATGCTGCAAGTATTGTCATAGGTTTGACCAAGAATCAAATCTCCACCGGTTAGATAAGGACGGCACTGATCTTCTTCCTAATCATTCTTTCAAGAGGAAGAGCGGGTTTAAAGGTTGGTTTGTGGAGAAACGTGAAGGTTTTGATATGGCGAAAAGGGTGATTTTTGAATCATTGAAATTTAGAGAGATTCGATAGATTTCGGTTTCATGAGGATATACTTTTTCTAAGAAAGATGGTACTCTATTTTTGTTGAAGAGTTCCTTAAAGGGTGCTGATTTTTAGCGAAGACTTTACTTCTTTTTTGCAATCCTCCTGGGTTACAATCTTCATTTTCTTAGGGGATTTATGCTTTTATTTGAAGACTTTTCTCTTCTTTATTTTTGAGACTTTGCTCAACTATTTTTTTCTTTTTTTTTCATATCTCATCTTCATAACTTTGTCTATTTCTTCTGGTGCCCAGAGAGAAAGGTATTTCACCATAAATAGGTCTTTTATGACCTATCAAAAACAATCTGGAATTTCGGAATTTTTCGACAAGTGTTTGAAGTAAACTTGGTCGATCTATCTCTTTGAATTTCTAAAATTTTAGAAATGAGAAAGGAAAGAGGGTGGAAAGGGTAATGTATTTGATAGTGAATTTGGGATGAGTATTTTCTGATTCATCAACTCTTTGGCGTGAGTTGGTCGATTTAAATGCGTGGAGTGGAAACGAAAATGGATGGTTTTTTGTCTTCTCTATTCAAAATGATTTCGGAAGGAGTATCACACCTACACCACGTATGGCGCTTACTAACCATTGGCCTCAAAATGTATGTCAATGTCAAGTTCTAACTCTAAATGCTAACATCGGCACTCTCAACAGAAAAGATAGTGAAGCATTAATAATGAATGCTTATTGGTCCAATTTTGGGGGTGCCTCACAACAATTATATTGGGTTGATAATGCCTAGTCATGCAATGCTCTTTTAGAGAATTGATTCATCCTTAAGAAGATTTATGTCCCCATTTGTCTTAATTTTAGAACAAACACGCTTGATATTCGAAAGTACTTTTTCAGAAAGTATCATTTAGTCAAAATTTTTGAAAAATTAACGTTGAGGACAAAGAATCTAAATAGTAGGTATACTCGAAAAGCTTGGGTAAATTTTAAATTAAGATCATTTTCCGAGCATCCCATAGCTAATTTCGGTGTACTACACCGCTATCCCACACTTAGAAGAACATTGTCCCTAATGTTCATTCTTAGATTTTAGGGACCTAAAATCCCACACTTAGAGTTTGAACATGTCAAAAAATGTATCTAAGCTCAATATTGGGTTAGAATCCCACACTTAGTGATAAGCTTAGGATAGGGTATAGTTTTAGGATATAACGGAGCAAATTAAACAAATGAAGAGAAAGAAACGAATTACTCCCCTTGGGTGCGGTTGTAAGCTGAGGATCTGAAGGTAGACGGAGTAGGAACCATCTTCTGCTGGATTTGAATCGGTCTTCTTGAAGTGTATTCGAGCTCATTAGGGCGTTCTCATCCTCCATACAACATCCACCATTACTTGAAATGAAATAATCAACGAGTTTCCTTGTCGTTTCATCATTATTCAAAGAGCCTCCACCATAGGCATCAATAACTATCTATTATTTGTAAAATGGAAAAGATTAAATCGAGACAGGTGATTAAGCTTTAGGCCATAGACTCACTGATTTGCGTTTTGATGAAAAAGCTATTTGAAAACTTGAGTGTTTCAAAATTAGGTTTTTGAAAATACAACAAATCAGTGTATGACTTAAAATCTTAATCCCACACTTAAAGTGATGACTGCCTTTAATTTTTAAGACTTTTGAAATAATTCACTTAAGCTCAAGACAAGTAGGAGAAGTGAATTCATCCTAAGAAACGGTGAAAATTTTATTTTAAGTTTCACTTTCTCATTTATTTAGTTACCCTAATTTATCATAATTTAACTACTACTAAAGCTATAGAAAAATAAACACACGGGTTGCCTCCTGAAAAGTGCTTGTTTTTGTTCGAGTCACGAGCCTGACTCTAGCCTTATTTCTCAGGAAATCTAGGCAGCTCCCTTGCATCCATCAGTTACACATTAGGTAATATTGGAACATACCGATGAGATTGAAGCGGACATAGAATAAGGTATGTCCAATAAGAGGAGAAGGTGGTTTGAAGTGAATGCTTTGTTTAACTTGAGGTATAACAAAGCTATCAACTTCTTTTACCTCCTTGATTTGTGTGGGTTGGTCAAACGGGTCCTCATCACTCAATGTTGTGTATGTCATTATGTATTTGAGTGATGGTTTATAGGATAGCCCTAACGTAAAACCCGTCTTTCTTCTTTGTGACTTCAGGTTGGTGGTAATGTTGTACTTTAAGGATGGAGGTGGGACGATGTCCATTGACGTCTCCAATACGGTAACAACATTAGCAACTACTTCGATGCTAGAATCCTCCTTCTCTTTCTTCTCATCCGGGCTTTCCATTTCTATTTCTTCATCCACCTCCTCGTCAATCTGGTCGAGAGATTCAAGTATAATTGGTTCAGAGAGTTCCTCTTGAACGAAATCCTCTCCAGTTATTAAAATATCAAAATAAGGCGGGAGTGAAGATTGGGTAGGTGTGGAGTGGTTATTCTTCTTGTCTTCTACTTCTATCTTCTTCTCTACATTCTCAAAATTTGGTTCACGGAAGATGACTTCATTAGTGGATATGGTATTTATTTCACCGATCCCATCAGAAGGACATACAGACTCATCGATCGTGAAAGTGACTTCTTCTCCACGGGCTCTCAAGGTGATAGTCCGTGAATAAACGTCAACGATCGCTTTGGCTGTATTCATGAAAGGCCTTCCTAAGATGATAGGGGTTTTCATGTCTTCTTTATAGTCCATAACCACAAAGTCAGTCGGAAAGAGGAATTTTTCGACCTTAACTATGAAGTTCTCCGCTATTCCCTTAGGATATCTAGTGGATTGGTCAGCTAGCTGGATGCTCATTTTGGTAGGGTTAAGGTTTCCAATTTTGAGTCTCTGGAACAGTGAGTAGGGCATGAGATTGATGCTGGCACCAAGGTCAGCGAGAGAATAGATAGTACCAGATTGGTAGATAGAACAATGAAGGGTAAATCGTCCGGTATCCCCTAGTGTTTCAGGAACAGTATTTAAGAGAATGGCTGAACAATCCGCGTTCAGCGGGACATTAGGTACTTCGGGTACCTTATCCTTGGTTGATAGGAGTTTCCTAAAATACTTCTTACTAAGAGGATTTTTAGACACAGTGTCCAAAAATTTACCGTCAAGCTTGAAAGATTTCATTTTGTTATGTGTTTGCTTGAGACGACCCGGGAATGGAATGGGTGCTTTCCCAGTACGTTTAGGTGATGACTCAATGACCACTACCGAACGGGTATTAGTTAGTTTCTTCTCCTTAGAAGAAACTGAAGGTTGGCTATGTGCCACCTTTGAGTCATTTTAAGGACAACCTAGATAATCGAGACGTTGATTTAGCTGGCTTATTTGATTTTCAAGACTACTCAAGTGATTAGTCATGACTAAGTCAGCTGCGTCTTGTCTTGCTGTGACGCCCCGTACAAAACCATCGTGTACGATTCGTCAACAACAGGATCTTTACATGGTCAAATACTACATTCTGTTTGAAAACCAGTTTTGCATTCATAAAAAGATAGCGTTTACTAAAGATAACGTGACACAAAGGTCATTACAAAGTCATTATTTGAAAATATCATAAGTTATGAATGCAAAGAAAAGTTCCATGATTGAGACATCTCTAAGTAATCAGCAGAAATCTAACACAGCAGGTCCATAACAGCAAGTCTATAACACCAAGATAGCAAGTCTAACAGTGAAAGCAATATCGTCTAAGCACCTGAGAAATACACGCTTAAAAGTCAACACCAATGTTGGTGAGCTATAGTTTGTAAACAGTAAAGTAGTGTAGGCCACGAGTTATCATATTCAAAACAGTATGAAAAGTATATGCTTATCCGTGGGCACCCAGTAACTAACTTAACGCAATAGTAATACCCCCTAAAAGTACACTTGGCGAGTGCGTATGTCCTCGAAGTATCAAACACCCGTTAAATGCTAGCGCGACTAGCCCGAGTGGGGATGTCAAACCCTATGGATCCATATCTAATATTCGCGTTCACCGGTTCAAAACAATGATTAAACGTTACCGTGCTAAGGGGAATGTTTATGCCGTTATATAACCCACAAATATGTGAAGTTTAAGTACTTGTGTAAAGTAAGTAAAACATAAAAAGCACATGTATTCTCAGTCCCAAAAATAGTATGAGTAAAAAGGGAAGCTATAACTCACAGGGATAAAAGCGGTAAAGTCGATAATGAAAGTATGCAAGTAGTAAGTCTGTCTGAAAGGTCGTCAACCTAAGTCAAAGGTCACTAGGTCAGTATGTTGTCCCAAAAGATTAAAAGTGAATAAATTAAGTTTAAGTGTCATCGTCATCATCATCATTCATCATCATAAAAGCTAAGTAAGTTTGACAAGAATAGAGATCGAAATAATAGGCTGACTTTGGTCAGCTGCTACGACCTCTATACAAAACGAAAAGATGCGTAGTCAGTGGCTATGGCTCCGTATATGAGTCCTATAACCGCTGACCAATTTTCAGAACCTAACTCGTCTTCGTTTAACCGTGGCGATGGTTTAAGTGCGAGTAGGTCAGAAATTTCAGCACAACGTTACAAAGGCGTAGTGACTTTCGGAGGGCTATAAATCCTAAACCGTATATCGGATTAAGACGAGGCCTAAAAGGAAAGTCATATACTCAAAACGAACTAACTGAAAATCAATTTTCCAGAAGTCCAGAAATCAGATCAGATCCTGAAAAACAGTAAACAAGTGCTCCGGTGGGGTTCTTGGTGCTTGATGCTCATCACGGTTCTCATCCTTGATGCTTGTAAGCTTCAAGTGTACAACTCTTAGATGGGTTAGCATCACCTTGACCAAGATTCAACCATCAACACACAATATGTTAAGACCAAGTAAGAACGAAACTCATTTAAGAGTCTTAGATAGATGATGAACCAAGGTTACATCATATCCTTAGTCTTAACACAAATACAAGTCCTATTTACAACTAAAGCTACAAACTTTACTTCAATCAAACAAATATGAACACAATCTTAATCAAATGAAGTGATGGAACCCTAAGCTAGAGAGCTTGGATCCTTTTCACACAAGTTATAAGATTACAAAGCTAGAAAGCTTGAATCTTTGGTGTTCTTGAAGACCTTGAAGCATAAAGCTTAGATCTTCAAGTTATATGAAGACCACAAACACAAGTTTTGATCTTTATAAAATAATAATGAGATCATAAGTTAGAAAACTTAGATCCAACAAAAGAAATGAAGATTCAAAGCTATAAAGCTTGAATCTTGGTTGTTCTTGAAGATCTTGAAGCATAAAGCTCGGATCTTTAAGTTACATGAAGATTACAAACACAAGTTTGAATCTTTATAATAAAATAACAAGATTAAAGCTAAAAGATTTAGATCTACAAAATAGGTGAAGATTCAAAGCTAGAAAGCTTAAATCTTCCATGTTCTTGAAGGATTCAAATCCATGTTTGAATCTACAAGATGTAATCAAGATCAAAAGCTAAAAAGCTAGACCCATGTTAATGATGATGAAATCGTGAAAGAGAAGAGAAGAAGAAGAAGAAAAATCAAATACTTACACTTTTTAGAGAGAGAAGAACTAGAGAGGGAATTAGAGAGTAAGTGTGTGAAAATTACAAATGAAAGCAAGTGTAAAATGGATGAAATAAGGCTTGTATTTATAGGTGGTGAGGGTGTGGGTGGGTGGTCTAGGCCGTAGGTTTAGTGGGGGATAAGGGGGGACAACTTTTTGCTTTTTGGTTAATGGTTGTCTAAAGTTGGTGCTTATGTTAGGATCCCATGCAACATTAAGGATAATACTTGACAAAAATGCTAGTATGTTCCCTCTAATAAATGGGCATTTGTCTTTCATTAATATGGGTCACTAACTTATTTAAATTGGGCTAATTAGATCGTCCACTAGCTAGTGTAGGGTGGGCTAAGGTCCAACAAGGTAGAAAGTCCAACAAGACTAACTAGTGTGCTCTAGTAAATTACTAAGCGTAATTAAGCTTCCAAAAACCCAAGTAATTGTATTTCGTAGTCATAATATTCCGATTACGACAAAAGTTAAACGTGTACGCAGTACGCAGTTCGTTAAAAAGGTCAAGTAACACTAACGGTCATAAAGGCTTCCGGGGATTAAGTTAAGTATCCTACGTACTTAATGATATGTTTTAACATATAAACGGAAGTATTCAACATGTAGGGAGTCCCCAGAGTATAATGTAGCTCAGTACGCACAAATACGCAGTTTCGCGAAAACACAAAGCACAAAAGCAAGTCGAAAAAGTCGGGTCGTTACATTACCCACCTGTTAATGAAAATTTCGTCCCGAAATTTTAGGATGAGGTAGATGGTAGAGTCGCGAAGAGGTGAGGATACTTCTGTTTCATTAGATCCTCTCGTTCCTAAGTAAACTCAGGTCCTCGTTTTGTATTCCATCGAACTCGGATGATCGGAATCTTGTTGTGTTTCAAGGTTTTGACCTCACGGTCCATAATTTCGACAGGTTCTTCCACAAAATGAAGTTTGTCATCAATCGTAAGCTCCTCAAGTGGTATGACGAGTTCTGGTTCCGCAAGACACTTCTTCAGATTCGATACATGAAAGGTATGATGAACGGAGCTCAATTAAGTCGGAAGATCTAAACGGTAAGCAACGGGTCCAATACGTTCCAAAACTTCAAAAGGACCAATATATCGCGAATTCAACTTCCCACGCTTTCCAAAACGGATTACACCTTTCCAAGGTGTGACTTTCAACATAACGCGGTCGCCGATTTGAAATTCGCGATCTCCACATTTAAGGTCGGCATAGCTCTTCTGACGATCACGGGTCGTCTTGAGCCTTGCTTGAATTTGGACAATCTTCTCGGTTGTTTCATGGATGAGTTCGGGACCGATGAGTTGTTTTTCACCCACTTCGGCCCAACAAATAGGAGAACAGCATTTGTGGCCATACAATGCTTCGAAAGGTGCGGTATTAATGCTCGAATGATAACTGTTGTGTAAGATAATTCGGCTAGCGGCAAATGCTTTTCCCAAGCTTTTCCGAAATCAATAACGCAAGAACGCAACATGTCCTCTAAAGTCTGAATCATTCGTTCGCTTTGTCCGTCATTTTGCGGGTGATACGCAGTGCTCATGTCAAGATGAGTTCCCAAGGCTTCTTGCAAAGAACACCAAAATCTAGAAGCGAAACGGGTGTCACGATCTGAGATAATCGATAAGGGTACACCGTGGTGAGATACAACTTCCTTTATGTATAGCTGCACCAGTCTCTCCATCGTATCAGTTTCCTTCATGGCTAGGAAGTGAGCAGATTTGGTAAGACGGTCAACGATAACCCAGATGGCATCATAACCTCCTACCGTCTTTGGTAGTTTCGTGATGAAATCCATTGTTATTCCTTCCCACTTCCATTGCAGGATTTCGGGTTATTGGAGTAATCCAGACGGCTTCTGATGTTCGGCTTTGATCTTGGAACAAGTCAAACACTTTCCAACATAAGCTGCAACATCCCTTTTGAGGTTCGGCCACCAATATTGAACCTTGAGGTCGTGGTACATCTTACCAGCTCCTGGATGAATCGAATACCTTGACTTGTGGGCTTCGTCTAGAATAAGGCTCCGTAAATCCCCATAACTAGGCACCCAGATTCTTCCGGCAAAGTATCAGAGTCCAGTCTCCTTAACCTCGAATCGAGAAATAAGAATGTTCAAGTGCTCTTGAAAATATTCTCCTCCTTGAGAGCTTCTTCTTGGGCTACGCGGATCTGGTTATTGAGATTTGTCTGAATGGTGATGTTCAAGGCATGGACATGAAGAGGTACCATTCTCTCCTTTTGGCTCAAGGCATCAACTACAACATTTGCCTTTCCGGGATGATAACGTAGTTCACAATCATAGTCATTCAATGTTTTGATCTGTAGTGACCCGAACTTTTCCATGTTTATATATATATTAAATAAAATTGTTATTTACATGATTAAGTGTTTCCAACATGTTAAGCAATCAAACTTGTTAAGACTTGATTAATTGAAATAGGTTTCATATAGACAATTGACCACCCAAGTTGACCGGTGATTCACGAACGTTAAAACTTGTAAAAACTATACGATGACATATATATGGTTATATATATAGTTAACATGATTTTATTATAAGTATGTATCTCATTAGGTATTTTAACAATGAGTTATATACATAAAAATGAGACTATTAATTTAAGAAACTCGAAAACGATATAAATAACGATTATCGTTATAACAACGTCTTACTAGGTACATATGAATCATATTAAGATATTGATACACTTGGTTAATTATTTTAAATGATAAGTAAATATATTATTAAGTGTATTAACAATGAAATACATATGTAAAAATAAGACTACTAACTTAATGATTTCGAAACGAGACATATATGTAACGATTATCGTTGTAACGACATTTAACTGTATATATATCATACTAAGATATATTATATATCATAATATCATGATAATATAACAATTTAACATCTCATTTGTTATAATAAACAATGGGTTAACAACATTCAACAAGATCGTTAACCTAAAGGTTTCAAAACAACATTTACATGTAACGACTAACGATGACTTAATGACTCAGTTAAAATGTATATACATGTAGTGTTTTAATATGTATTCATACACTTTTGAAAGACTTCAAAACACTTATCAAAATACTTCTACTTAACAAAAATGCTTACAATTACATCCTCGTTCAGTTTCATCAACAATTCTACTCGTATGCACCCGTATTCGTACTCGTACAATACACAGCTTTTAGATGTATGTACTATTGGTATATATACTCCAATGATCAGATTTTAGCAGCCCATGTGAGTCACCTAACACATGTGGGAACCATCATTTGGCAACTAGCATGAAATATCTCATAAAATTACAAAAATATGAGTAATCATTCATGACTTATTTACATGAAAACAAAATTACATATCCTTTATATCTAATCCATACACCAATGACCAAAAACACCTACAAACACTTTCATTCTTCAATTTTCTTCATCTAATTGATCTCTCTCAAGTTCTATCTTCAAGTTCTAAGTGTTCTTCATAAATTCCAAAAGTTCTAGTTTCATAAAATCAAGAATACTTCCAAGATTGCAAGTTTACTTCCAAGTTTTCTAAATCCATTCCAAGTAATCATCCAAGATCAAGAAACCTTTGTTACTTACAGTAGGTTATCTTTCTAATACAAGGTAATAATCATATTCAAACTTTAATTCAATTTCTATAACTATAATAATCTTATTTCGAGTGGAAATCTTACTTGAAATTGTTTTCGTGTCATGATTCCGCTTCAAGAACTTTCAAGCCATCCAAGGGTCCTCTGAAGCTAGATCTATTTTTCTCATTTCCAGTAGGTTTATCCAAGGAACTTGAGGTAGTAATGATGTTCATAACATCATTCGATTCATACATATAAAGCTATCTTATTCGAAGGTTTAAACATGTAATCACTAGAACATAGTTTAGTTAATTCTAAACTTGTTCGCAAATAAAAGTTAATCCTTCTAACTTGACTTTTAAAATCAACTAAACACATGTTCTATATCTATATGATATGCTAACTTAATGATTTAAAACCTGGAAACACGAAAAACACCGTAAAATCGGATTTAAGCCGTCGTAGTAACACCGCGGGCTGTTTTGGGTTAGTTAATTAAAAACTATGATAAACTTTGATTTAAAAGTTGTTATTCTGGGAAAATGATTTTTATTATGAACATGAAACTATATCCAAAAATTATGGTTAAACTCAAAGTGGAAGTATGTTTTCTAAAATGGTCATCTAGACGTTGTTCTTTCGACTGAAATGACTACCTTTACAAAAATGACTTGTAACTTATTTTTCCGACTATAAACCTATACTTTTTCTGTTTAGATTCATAAAATAGAGTTCAATATGAAACCATAGCAATTTGATTCACTCAAAATGGATTTAAAATGAAGAAGTTATGGGTAAAACAAGATTGGATAATTTTTCTCATTTTAGCTACGTGAAAATTGGTAACAAATCTATTCCAACCATAACTTAATCAACTTGTATTGTATATTATGTAATCTTGAGATACCATAGACACGTATACAATGTTTCGACCTATCATGTCGACACATCTATATATATTTCGGAACAACCATAGACACTCTATATGTGAATGTTGGAGTTAGCTATACAGGGTTGAGGTTGATTCCAAAATATATATAGTTTGAGTTGTGATCAATACTGAGATACGTATACACTGGGTCATGGATTGATTCAAGATAATATTTATCGATTTATTTCTGTACATCTAACTGTGGACAACTAGCTGTAGGTTATTAACGAGGACAGCTGACTTAATAAACTTAAAACATCAAAATATATTAAAAGTGTTGTAAATATATTTTGAACATACTTTGATATATATGTATATATTGTTATAGGTTCGTGAATCAACCAGTGGCCAAGTCTTACTTCCCAACGAAGTAAAAATCTGTGAAAGTGAGTTATAGTCCCACTTTTAAAATCTAATATTATTGGAATGAGAATACATGCAGGTTTTATAAATGATTTACAAAATAGACACAAGTACGTAAAACTACATTCTATGGTTGAATTATCGAAATCAAATATGCCCCTTTTTATTAAGTCTGGTAATCTAAGAATTAGGGAACAGACACCCTAATTGACGCGAATCCTATAGATAGATCTGTTGGGCCTAACAAACCCCATCCAAAGTACCGGATGCTTTAGTACTTCGAAATTTATATCATATCCGAAGGGTGTCCTGGAATGATGGGGATATTCTTATATATGCATCTTGTTAATGTCGGTTACCAGGTGTTCACCATATGAATGATTTTTATCTCTATGTATGGGATGTGTATTGAAATATGAAATCTTGTGGTCTATTGTTACGATTTGATATATATAGGTTAAACCTATAACTCACCAACATTTTTGTTGACGTTTAAAACATGTTTATTCTCAGGTGAATACTAAGAGCTTCCGCTGTTGAATACTAAAATAAGGACAAGATTTGGAGTCCATGTTTGTATGATATTGTGTAAAAACTGCATTCAAGAAACTGATTTCGATGTAACATATTTGTATTGTAAACCATTATGTAATGGTCGTGTGTAAATAGGATATTTTAGATTATCATTATTTGATAATCTACGTAAAGCTTTTTAAAACTTTATTTATGAAATAAAGGTTATGGTTTGTTTTAAAAATGAATGCAGTCTTTGAAAAACGTCTCATATAGGGGTCAAAACCTCGCAACGAAATCAATTAATATGGAACGTTTTTAATCAATAAGAACGGGACATTTCAGTTGGTATCCGAGCGTTGGTCTTAGAGAATCAGAAAATTTGCATTTGTGTGTCTTATCGAGTTTGTTAGGATGCATTAGTGAGTCTGGACTTCGACCGTGTTTTCTTTAAAAATGATTGCTTAACATTTTTGTTGGAAACTATATATTATTAACATGTATATATTATGTGATATATTAATCTCTTAACATGTTTGATATTGTGTGATAGATGTCTACCTCTAGCACAAATCCCATTGACTCACCTAATAATAATGAAGAGTCGAATATATATTGGACTGATTCACAAGTTCCCGAAGAAGAACCGGAAGAAGAATCAGAACCGGAAGAAGAATAAGAACCGGAAGAGGAGGAACCGGAGGAGGAAATAGAACCGGTGGGGGAAATAATAAAACGATTAAGTAAAAGAAAATCCTCAACCAACCGACCAAGGTTAATTATGGTCAATGGTGTTTCCGCCAAGGAAGCAAAATATTGGGAGGATTACCAATTCTCCGATGAATCGGATTCCGACGAGAATTCCGATGATGTTATAGAAATTACCCCAACTGAATTTAAAAAGGCAAAAGAAAATAATAAGGGAAAGGGCATAAAAATAGAGAAATCTAATTCCAACCCCGATGAACTTTATATGTATCGTCAACCCTCGAAGCCCTTAAGTTGTAACAATGACCCGGGAACCTCTAAACCACCAGGTTTTTCTAAACCGTTGTGGAAAACGACAGCTCGTATTAGGGGAACATCATATATCCCTAGAAACTTGGCAAAACGAACCAAAACCGAAGAAGAAGAAACGAGCGAGTCGGAATAAGATAGTTGTATTCGTGTGGTGTAATATATGTAATATAGTGTACTTATGCTTTATGATATATGTAAAAATTGCTTGTATTAATAAGTATTTTTTTTTTTTATGAATCTAACTCTTGTTTATTTTACAGTATAAAAACACAAAATGGATAGACAACCCAATATTTTAAGAGACCTACCCGGAGACATGATTGATGAAATCTTGTCTAGAGTCGGTCAGAATTCTTCGGCACAACTATTTACGGCGAAATCAGTTTGTAAGACATTCGAAGAATGTTCCAAGAATGTCTTGGTTTATAAGAGACTTTCGTTTGAAAGATGGGGGATATCACATTGGGAAACCCATAAGTTACGATGTGTTTACTTTGACGCATATATTGCGGGGAACCCAAATGCTATTTTACGCAACGGGTTAAGAAGTTATTTTGACTCAATGTATCCTAATATAGGACTTCATGATTTAGAAAAAGCGGCTAACATGCAACATAAAGAAGCATGCTATGCTTACGGGTTAGTAATGTTCGCTTCTCACCAAAGTGAGAAAAAGAACATCGGGCTACAACTATTAAACAAAATGTTCCCACAAGTGACGGAGTCGTTAATTGGGGTAAGAAATGAGGTTTTTAGGTTATTACGAGACTGTTGGTCATTACGTAACCCTCGTCCCTTTGACGAAGTTACAACACGCTGTCTTATCAACGGCCATAACGGTTATGTTCCACAAGACCAAGGATGGGAAGTAGTCCTAGTAAAACCAGAATGCATGACTTGTTTCTGGACGTATGAATTACGTGTCTTTATTGCCTTTGCTGAACGACTTGTGTACTAGCTAGAATTATCTTCACAACTATCTTGTATCAAAGTTATTGTGTTCTATATTTCATGCTTTATATAAAATAAGCGGTATTGTAAGTTTGTAAAATATTGTATAAAAGTTTGAACGCGAAATATTATTATAATCAGTTTTTCATATAGAATTGTAGTAGTTGAATTGTATATTAGCTACTAAGTATGAACTTAACGGGTAGGTACTACCCGAATTTAAACTTATAAAACGCTAATATGAAGAAAAAGCTTTTATAAATGAGTTCATATTATGCTACGAAATACTATTAACTACTCTTAATATTCTGTATGATTAACTTGTTCCATTTGACTATTTTGAAGGAAATGGCACCGACTACTCGACACACCGTGAATATGAATGAAGAGGAATTCCGTACTTTTCTAGCTTCAAACATAGCCACAGTACAGGCTGCGCTACATACCAACAATAACCATGGATCTAACAGTAAAGGAAATCGTGTAGGATGCACCTACAAAGAATTCACTGCCTGCAAACCTTTGGAATTTGATGGAACCGAAGGACCGATCGGATTGAAACGGTGGACGGAGAAAGGTCGAATCGGTGTTTGCCATAAGTAAGTGTACTGAAGAGGACAAAGTGAAGTACGCTACGCATACCTTCATAGGTTCTGCGTTAACATGGTGGAATACCTATCTAGAGCAAGTGGGACAAGATGATGCGTACGCACTACCGTGGTCAGCATTCAAGCACTTGATGAACGAGAAGTACCGTCCCAGAACCGAGGTTAATAAGCTCAAGACAGAACTTAGAGGGTTACGAACCCAAGGATTTGATATTACCACATACGAAAGACGATTCACAGAATTGTGCTTATTGTGTCCGGGAGCGTTCGAAGATGAGGAAGAGAAGATCGACGCGTTTGTGAAAGGATTACCGGAAAGAATCCAAGAAGATATAAGTTCACACGAGTCCGCCTCCATACAACAGGCATGTAGAATGGCTCACAAACTAGTGAACCAGATTGAGGAAAGAATTAAAGAACAGACGGCTGAAGAGGCCAATGTGAAGCAAGTTGATAATGCTAAAAACGAACATATATTTCATAGCATTATTCCTCAAGAAAGACAAGCTTTTAGTTGCAATTGTTCTATTTACAAGTGATATTCGTTTAAATAATAAAAGGTGAAGACAAAAGACAGATTCGACGAATTGAAGACGCAAACGACCAAAAAGCTCAAAAGTACAAAATACAATCAAAGAGGTTCCAATTATTGATAAGAAACGTCTCGAAATTACAAGAGTACAAGATTCAAAATGCAAAGTACAAAATATAAAATTGTACGCAAGGACGTTCGAAAATCCGGAACCGGGACCAGAGTCAACTCTCAACACTCGACGCAACGGACTAAAAATTACAAGTTAACTATGTATATAAATATAATATAATATCTAATTAATTATATTAATTATATATATATTATATTTATAAATAAATCGTCGGCAAGAAAGACTCCAAAAGCTGGTGAGCTGTATTTACAAACTCCGCGACTCGCGGAGTTTGAAGGCAAAATAGGTCGCGAGTCGCGGAGCCCCAAAATTTGAAACTCCCTATAAAGCCAACCGAATTCTGATCATTTTTCATCCATCATATATCCATCTCTCTATCTATATCGTATATATTTATATTTATATTATAAGTTTAATTTTAATTTTAATTTTAATTCTAATAATAAGAGTATGTTAGCGAATGTTGTAAGGGTGTAAGTCGAAATTCTGTCCGTGTAACGCTACGCTATTTTTAATCATTGTAAGTTATGTTCAACCTTTTTAATTTAATGTCTCTTTGCTAAGTTATTATTATGCTTATTTAATCCGAAGTAATCATGATGTTGGGCTAATTACTAAAATTGGGTAATTGGGCTTTGTACCATAATTGGGGTTTGGATAAAAGAACGACACTTGTGGAAATTAGACTATGGGCTATTAATGAGTTTTATATTAACTAAACAATACCTTGTTAATTTAATATACAAACTTATAATTCGACGTATTTATATATAACCACATACGCTTGACTGGGTACGGTGGGCGGGATATCTATAAATACCAATAATTATTCATTTTACCGGACACGGAACTGGATTAATAGTAAATAGACTTGTTGAAACAGGGGTGAATTACATTCAAGGGTAATTGGTGTAATTGTTAACAAAGTAGTAAAACCTTGGTTTACATGCAGTCGATAACCTGGTGTATTCATTAAACAAAGTATTAAAATCTTGTTACAATTCGAATCCCCAATTAGTTGGAATAGTTGACTTCGGGAATAAGAATAATTTGATGAAGGCTTTCGCTCTTTATATTTATGACTGATGGACTATTATGGACAAATCCGTATGGACATATTAAATAATCCAGGACAAAGGACAATTAACCCATGGGCTTAAAATTAAAATCAACACGTCAAACATCATGATTACGGAAGTTTAAATAAGCATAATTCTTTTATTTCACATTTAATTTCCTTTATTTTATATTTAATTGCACTTCTAATTATCGCATTTTTATTGTTATTGTATTTAATTGCACTTTTAATTATCGTACTTTTTAATTATCGCAAGTTTATTTTATCGCACTTTTATTATTCGCAATTTCATTATCGTTATTTACTTTACGCTTTAATTTAAGTCTTGTATTTATTTTTAATATTTTACATTTGGTTTTAATTGTGACTAAAGTTTTAAAATCGACAAACCGGTCATTAAACGGTAAAACCCCCTTTTATAATAATAATATTACTTATATATATATATTTGTATTTTTATAAAAGTAAACTAATATAGCGTTAAGCTTTGTTTAAAAAGATTTCCCTGTGGAACGAACCGGACTTACTAAAAACTACACTACTGTACGATTAGGTACACTGCCTATAAGTGTTGTAGCAAGGTTTAAGTATATCCATTCTATAAATAAATAAATATCTTGTGTAAAAATGTATCGTATTTAATAGTTTTTCCTGTAAAAATATAAGCTATTTTATATACTACTCTGCTAAAACATCAAGTATTTTTGGCGCCGCTACCGGGGAATCGCTTAAAAGCCGGAAGCGCAACGCTACATAAAAAAAAGATTTTTATTTTACTTTTATTAAAATTCGTTTTTATAAAAGTACGTTTTAAATATTCGAAAATATAAAAAGAAAAACAAAAATTTATATATTTTTAAGAGTTTGTTAAAAGTTTTATAAGTTTCTTTATTTTTATTTTAGTTTATAAAAATATAAGTTTTATTTAAATATCTTTTATTTATATAAAAACAGAAAATTAGAAAGAAAAAAAAACGCGTAAAATAAAAAACTGTTCTAGAGTTGAAAACTGGAACCCCGCGACTCGCGGGGTTTGCTGTTTGAAATACCGCGACTCGCGGAGATAACCTGACACGCCGACAGAACCCTAATCAGGCATTAATTACGAATTATTATTATAATTATTAATATAAAACCCTAATTAGGTTTTAATTAAATATGTATTTTAGTTTTTATTAATATTTTGTTTAATTTAGTTTAATTAAATTGTAAAATTAATAGTTTTATAAAATAAATAATATAAAAATAATATTTTTATAAAAAATTGTACTTTTTGCAACTTTTTGTATATTTTTATATTTTGTCCCTTTTCAATCGTTTTAACGTAATATTTGTATTTTTAGCTCATGTTTAGTTTTAAACTTAGTTTTTGCCATAGTTATTTTTACTTCTAGATTTTTAGGCTTTGCCGTAGAATTCCTTAAGTGCTTTTTCTTTAGACTAAGATTTAAGTGCTTTAGAACTTTGCGACGCCTTTTTAAGTTTTAGTTTCTTTTTAAGTTATTTCCATTTGGGATTTAGTTTTTCCTATAAGCTTTAATATTTTTAGACATCTTTTACCTATGTATCAATTATCATTCCAATTAGTAATCTCAATTTGCGATTATAATTTTAAGTTAGTTGTAGTAATAAGGTTAGGTTAGTCAAGTATTTTTAAGTTTTATAAGCTTCTTTTATTTTTCTGTCACCTTTTATTTTTCAACCATTTTTCTTTTTCGATCTTTTTTTCGACGAACTCTTTTTCTTTCTTATTTCTCGCTATTCTAGTTTTAGGACATAGATTTTTATTCTACTTCTTATCTAAATTTCTTAAAATTACGAAAATTTATTTTAAGTGGTTAAATTAATAGACATCAAAATTTTCTGGTTCGTAGTAATAGTTGGATTTGTACGTGGACCGGGTTATTGGAGCCAAACAGTCCTCAATTATATTGAGACCAAACGAATCCTGCCCCTCTGCTGCATCTTTTGGCTATTCGAAACGTGGGCAAAATCAGAAAAGTCTATTGATTGGATAACTTATTATAATTTTTCTTTCCTTTTAAAAACTAATAGGATATTCAGTGAATGCACCGAGCAAGACGTTCACCTCCTTTTGTACGTTCACCACCTGTAACTAGATCAAGACATTTAGCAAATATTACAGCCGTTGATTTTTCTTTAGAATCGTCATCCAGTCGACCAAGTACTTCAGTTCAAATTTCCGATAATCCATTTTTTGAACCCGACCTCACAATTGAGAATCCGGAGAATATTCAGGAACGATTCGTAGATCCTGAACCACTAAACTTTCCTCCGGAACCACCAATCATTCAAACAGAGATTGTTGAGGAACGAACCATTAAATCAGAATCCTCTAGTGATTCCGATTCAACAAGTTCAATTATGGAGAATCTAGAACCTTTAGGTATGGAAGACCGAATGAGAGCTAAATGCACTGGCCAAGGTCACGCAATTACTCATCCAGACATTAATGCGCCAGATTATGAAATCAAAGGACAAATTCTACACATGGTGACTAATCAATGCCAATTTAGTGGTGCGCCGAAGGAAGATCCAAATGAACATCTACGTACCTTTAATAGGATCTGCACACTATTTAAAATCCGAGAAGTGGAGGATGAACAGATATATCTCATGTTATTTCCCTGGACTTTAAAGGGAGAAGCCAAAGATTGGTTGGAATCGTTACCTGAAGGGGCGATTGATACATGGGACGTTTTAGTTGACAAATTTCTTAAACAATTCTTTCCGGCATCTAAAGCCGTAAGACTTCAAGCAGAAATTGTTACGTTTACACAGAAGCCAAATGAAACTCTATATGAGGCGTGGACAAGATATGGAAAGTTATTAAGAGGATGTCCGCAACATAGTTTAGACACCTGTCAAATAGTACAAATATTCTACCAAGGATGCGACATCACTACAAGGAAAGACATAGATATAGTAGCTGGTGGTTCTATTATGAAGAAAACCGAAACTGATGCTTACAAAATTATTGATAACACTGCTTCCCACTCACACGAGTGGCACCAAGAAAAAGATATCGTTAGATCGTCTAAAGCAGCTAGAGCCGATTCTAGCCATGACTTAGATTCCATTTCCGCAAAGATAGACGTTGTCGAGAGACGAATGGAAAAGATGACTAAAGATATTCATTCGATACGAATTAGTTGTGAGCAGTGTGGAGGACCACATTTGACAAAAGATTGTCTCAGTATTGAATTAACAATGGAACAAAGAGAGAATATTTCATACATAAACCAAAGGCCTGGAAATAATTATCAGAATAATTATCAACCGCCAAGACCTATTTACAATCAAAACCAGAATTATAACTGAAATATTCCATACAACAACCAACAAGGTCCTAGCAATCAACAAGTATCCAATAATACTTACAATCAGCAAAGACCTAATTTTCAAAACAAACCACCACAACAAACCGATGATAAAAAGCCGAATTTAGAAGATATGATGACGAAGCTAGTTGAAACTCAAACGCAGTTTTTCACATCTCAGAAACAAACTAATGAACAAAATGCTCAAGCATTTAGAAATCAACAAGCTTCTATTCAAAATCTGGAACAAGAAGTAAGTAACCTAGTAAGGTTAATAGGTGAAAGAAAACCGGGAAGTCTACCTAGTGATACAAATGCTAACCCCCGGAATGAAACAGCTAAAGCCATTACCACAAGAAGTGGTACAACACTTGAACCACCTGAAATACCTATAACTTCTGATGAAGCTATTCCTACTCCACAAGAACCCCAACCTGATCAAGATAAGGAAAAAGAACCGGTAGTTGAAAAGGTTAATGAAGATAACACAGTTAAGGCTAAACCTTATGTTAAACCATACCAACCACCACTTCCTTACCTGAGTAAAATGAAGAAAGAGAAACTTGAAGCCGAGCAATCCAAATTATTGGATATGTTTAAACAGATAAATGTAAATCTTCCTTTCATTGATGTAATTTCAGGAATGCCTAGATATGCTAAATTCTTGAAAGATCTAATCTCAAATAGAAAGAAAATGGAAGAACTCTCGGCTGTTACCATGAATGCTAATTGTTCAGCAGTGCTGTTGAATAAGATACCAGAAAAACTATCTGATCCAGGAAGTTTCACAATTCCATGTTTTCTGGGTAGTCTTAGTTCAATAGAAGCATTAGCAGATTTAGGTGCTAGTATAAATTTAATGCCGTATTCACTATACGCTAAACTAGACCTTGGAGAATTGAAACCAACCAGAATAAGCATACAACTAGCCGATAGATCAATAAAATATCCTAGAGGGATAATGGAGAACATGCTAGTTAAAGTTGGTACTTTAGTATTTCCAGTAGATTTTGTTGTTCTGGACATGGAAGAAGATTCTCAAGTCCCTCTCATATTAGGAAGACCATTCTTAAACACGGCTAAAGCAATGATAGACGTGTTCGGTAAGAAACTGACCCTAAGTATAGAGGATGAGAGTGTTACATTTTCAGTTGATAGAGCAATGCAACAACCACAATCTGCAGATGATACATGTTATTATATTCAAACTATAGATGCACATGCAGAATTGTTAGAAGAATTTCCAGAATTACAAGGAACAGGAGAATGTTCTTTAGGAGAAGGTAATGAACCAATTGATGAAGCTGAAATGTTAGCTACACTTATAGCTAATGGATATGAACCAACAATAGAAGAAATTCAAATGCTAAAAGAAGAAGACAGATATCGATATAAATCATCGATAGAAGAACCTCCGAAATTAGAGTTAAAGCCACTTCCAAACCATTTGGAATACGCTTATTTACATGGTGAATCTGAATTACCTGTAATAATATCGTCTTCTCTTACTGAAAATGAGAAATCACAACTCATTTCTGTGTTGAAAGCTCATAAACCAGCCATTGCATGGAAGATTCATGATATTAAAGGAATAAGTCCTTCGTATTGCACACATAAAATCCTTATGGAAGAAGGTTATAAAACGTATGTGCAACGCCAACGAAGACTAAATCCTAATATGCAAGATGTAGTTAAGAAAGAGATTATTAAACTACTAGACGCAGGTCTAATTTATCCAATCTCAGATAGTCCATGGGTAAGCCCAGTTCAATGCGTGCCTAAGAAGGGTGGCATGACTGTCATTACAAATGAGAAAAATGAGCTTATTCCTACTAGGACAGTAACAGGATGGCGTGTATGTATTGATTATAGAAAATTAAATGACGCCACCAGAAAAGATCACTTACCCTTACCTTTCATAGATCAAATGTTGGAAAGATTAGCTGGAAACAGTTATTATTGTTTTCTAGATGGATTTTCCGGATATTTTCAAATTCCAATAGCACCCGAAGATCAAGAGAAAACCACATTCACGTGCCCTTATGGTACTTTTGCTTACAAACGCATGCCATTTGGACTTTGCAACGCCCCAACAACCTTTCAAAGGTGTATGATGGCGATTTTTCATGACATGATAGAAGAATGCATGGAAGTTTTCATGGATGACTTTTCAGTCTTCGGTGATACATTTGAATCATGTCTAGTTAATCTTGAACGAATGCTTATTAGATGCGAACAATCAAATCTAGTACTTAATTGGGAGAAATGCCATTTCATGGTTAAAAAAGGCATCGTTCTTGGTCATAAAATTTCAAAAGAAGGAATTGAAGTGGATAGAGCTAAAGTAGATGTAATTGCTAAACTTCCACATCCCACCAATGTTAGAGGAGTTAGGAGTTTTCTAGGGCATGCCGGTTTTTACCGACGTTTCATAAAAGATTTTTCTAAAATTGCCACTCCTATGAATAAACTCCTAGAAAAAGATGCTCCATTCATCTTTTCCGATGAGTGTATCAAATCTTTTAATATTCTTAAAGAGAAACTCACTAATGCGCCGATCATGATAACACCAAATTGGAATCTACCATTTGAACTAATGTGCGATGCAAGTGATTTTGCAATGGGAGCCGTTTTAGGACAAAGGATTGAAAAACGATTTCAACCTATATATTATGCTAGTAAGACGTTACAAGGAGCACAAACGAACTATACAACTACTGAAAAAGAACTCCTTGCTATTGTCTTTGCTTTTGACAAATTTCGATCATATCTCGTTCTAGCAAAAACGGTGGTCTATACCGACCATTCTGCTCTTAGATACCTATTTTCGAAACAAGATGCTAAACCAAGATTAATCCGTTGGATCTTACTCTTACAAGAGTTTGATATTGAAATCCGAGATAAAAGAGGAGCAGAAAATCTCGCCGCTGATCATCTTTCTCGTCTTGAAAATCCTGAGTTAGAAGTTCTAAATGAATCGGCCATACAAGACAACTTTCCTGATGAATATCTATTGAAGATAGATTATAAAGAAATTCCATGGTTTGTAGACTATGCAAACTACTTAGTTTGTGGATTCCTTGAAAAAGGATTATCGTACCAAAGACGAAAGAAATTCTTCAGTGATATAAAACACTATTTTTGGGAAGATCCACATTTGTTTAAAAGTTGTCCAGATGGAATAATACGCCGATGTGTATTTGGAGATGAAGCTAGTAAAATTTTAAACCATTGTCACACAGGACCAACAGGAGGGCATTATGGGCCTCAACTAACAGCAAGAAAAGTTTATGATGCTGGATTCTATTGGCCTACAATTTACAAAGACGCACACCTTCTTTGCAAATCCTGTGATGCTTGTCAAAGGGCCGGAAAAATAAGTCAACGTGATGAAATGCCACAAAATGTCATCCAAGTATGTGAAGTATTTGACATTTGGGGTATTGACTTTATGGGTCCATTTCCAAAATCTCATAATAATCTATATATACTCGTAGCCATTGATTATGTATCTAAATGGGCGGAAGCACAAGCTCTCCCAACTAACGATGCACGAGTTGTAGTCAACTTTTTAAAACGTCTTTTTGCAAGGTTTGGAACACCGAAAGCTTTAATAAGTGATCGGGGTACTCATTTCTGTAATAATCAACTTGAGAAAGTTCTTAAAAGATATGGAGTAACTCATAAAATCTCCACCGCATATCATCCACAAACAAGTGGACAAGTTGAAAATACAAACCGAGCTTTAAAACGTATTCTAGAAAAAACCGTAGGATCAAATCCGAAGGAATGGTCCATTAAATTGGAGGATGCACTCTGGGCTTTTAGAACAGCCTGCAATACTCCAGTTGGAACCACACCTTTTAGACTTGTTTATGGAAAAGCATGTCATCTTCCAGTAGAAATTGAACACAAAGCATTTTGGGCTTTGAAGACATGTAATCTTGATTTACATGAAGCCGGACGTCTACGATTAAGTCAACTAAACGAATTAGAAGAATTAAGACATGAAGCATACGAAAATTCGTTAATCTATAAAGAAAGAACGAAGAAATGGCATGATAAAAGAATCAGAAGTTTAAAAGAATTTAAAGAAGGAGACAGAGTTCTTCTTTTCAATTCACGATTCAAGCTATTTCCTGGAAAATTGAAATCAAGATGGTCTGGACCATTCATAGTCAAAAGAGTTTTCCCATACGGAACGATAGAATTAATAAATTCAAATGGGATTGAATTTAAAGTTAATGGTCACAGAGTTAAACATTACATACATGGTCCGATGGAAGTTGATAACGAAGTTAATCACAATTTCGACACCACAGCTAACTAAGTGTGGGGAGAATCAAGTCTTTAAAGGATAATATGTATTTCTGTTAGAGTTAGATTGTCTGTTTTCGTGTAGTTCTCGAAAATGGAACCTGAATGGTCTTTCCCTAGCAGACCCTAAAGAACTAGTCTTCTCCCCCCATTCTGAATTTTTTTTTTTTTTAGGTTTTTAGGAAATGAAGACTGCCTGTGAACTAAACCATGGTCTAATGCTACACGCTTTGATCACTAAACGTAATAATGACACACTACCGAGTGAAATAGTATCAGTAATCAGAGAAAGAATGGACGGAGTTAGAAAAGAATCCAGATGCGAAGATAATAAGTTACAATTTGGTAAAGGAAAATCAAAATCCGCAGCGAAAAGAAGAGCACGACACCTAGAAAGATGTCACAAATGTGGAAAATGGTCACATGGAGGTAAATGTTCAAATAATCAAACCTATTCAAATACCGAATTTGTTACTTTATGCAGAGACGGACCGTTCATATGTTTAGAAGAAAAGACACTGAATGCTCGAGGTTACGCCTATGTAGCCATGGAAAACCAATTAAACCGACTATCTTATGAATGGGATAGATCATATAACTAAGAAATCTATTTCACAGGTATGTCTGTACAGTTTTTATTTTATTTTTAACCTTTTGATAATAAACGCTAATTTGTTCGCTAAAAAGTATTAAATTGGTATTGAATAAAATTAGGTTTGGCGACCGAAATTATTGATATCATTCAAAAATTTATTACATCACTGCGAAATTTAACGTTTATTCTTAAGGTATAAATATCTTTAATCAATCAACCCAAAATATTTCAAAAATTCATCATGAGTTAAATTAGGTCTTGGAACCGAAATTACTTTACCGAAAAGAGGGGCGCATATTTTTGATAATATTTGATTGATTAAAGTGGGATAAAAAGCCAAAAAGATTTTTAATTTTATTTTTACCATGTTTTTAAAATTAATATTTAAATCTTAAATTAATATTGTAAACTTTATAAAAATAATATATTTAAAATTGTAAATATTTGAACCATAATATAAGTTTGGTGTGAATTTATAATATGAATTTTTAAATTAAGTTTGGTGTGAATTTTTAAAATATGAATTTTTAATTTTATGCATTTTAAATTGTAAGTTTGGTGTGAATTTTTAATATTAATTTTGAATTTTATATTTAAATTGTGTGAATTTAAAAACAAAAATTTACTTTATCTCATTAAGTTAAAAATATGATTTTTAAAATTCGTCGTAAGTTGAAGACTAGGTCTTTGAACCGAAATTACTTTACCCAAGGAAGGGACGAGAACTTTTATTATCATTATTTTTAATCTTATTGAATTAAAGTATGCAAAAAACATTAAAAAACCAAAAAAATCTTAGCTTTTAAAACAATCGCTACAAAAAGAAAAATTTTAAAATTTTGTCGAGGAACGGACTAGGACATCGATCCGAAACGACCTCGTCCTAAATAACAAGGGAAACAAAATTTTAAAAATTAAATACTTAATTATTTTATAAGTTAAAGATTATAAAAAAAAAAAAAAAAGAAAACAAACTCCGCGACTCGCGGAGTTTGAAGGGGAAATCTCCGCGACTCGCGGAGGGACCAATTTACAGAAAAAAAATAAAACTGAACGAACAGCTCAAACCACACCCCACAAAAACATACTGCGAAGAACAGCTGCGAAAACCCTCGAAAATACACGCAAAAACACCCCCAAAATCACAATTTTTAACCATTAATCATCAAATCTTTTACTAAAATCATGTTGAGAAGGATGCTATCAAGGAATTACTCAAGAAAAACGGTAAATTTCTACACCTAAACACCATTTAATCCGAAATTTGGTGTTCTTGAGCAATTTTTTCCCCAATTTGATTTTGATGCTTTTTAGTGTAATTAGGCTTAAATTGTTTATGTATTATGCTTGTATAACCTAGATTGATGCTGTTTAACATGATTAGAAGCCTTAAACTTCAAATTTTGAGTAATCTAGGGTTTGTGTTCTTGAGCAAATTTGGGGCTTTTTGATATAAACAGGTTATGGCCGATTTTTGTCATGAATTGTTGATAAATTAAGTAGTGTAACATGTCTAGGTAGTTAAATGATCCAAACTTTGAGCCTAAACATGATTTTGAGAATTAAAGTGGACTTTTTCAAGTCTAAAATTCATGAACTTGATTTTTGAGAGATAATGCCATTTGAAACTTGTTTAATTGCTAGTAATGATTATTTTGACATGTTATTTGAGTTGAATGCTTATGAACTTGGCGAACATTTTCGTATATGCTTATTTGAAAAAGTGTAGATTTGATAAAATTGTGAAAATGAGCTTAAGTTTGATATAAATTGATCATGTCATTGTAATTATTTTGATTGATGATTTTGCTGACACTAATGCATATTTGGATGCACAAAAATTATGTTTGATGTGTTTTGCAGACTGAAAGGGGTGAATCTTCATCCCAAGCTCGCAATGCTCCTGCTGAGAATGCGGAACAACAGGAGGTGGATAACTACTACAAGCAAGATATACCTCATCCAGTCATGACATTTTCTGATATGCACTTGAAAGAGTTGCACCCGAACCTGAGATTTGACAGACTTTGGATAGATTATCCAAAATACGAAAGGGGTTTGCATACTCTTCATTCTAAGGTTGTTGAGGTACCTAGGGTCATAGAATGGGGACCCTTAGAAGCTGTAGAATTGGCCGGGCCAATTAGAGAATTACTTGTACAGAGGTATGGTAATTCTACTTTTAATGACTGGGTACGTTTATTCACCATGCGTAGACCTGTATATAAAGTATGGTGTGAAGAATTGTTGTGTAGTATAGAGTTGAATGATCGGGTAGCTAGTTTAACCGATCGATCTTTTATTAGATTTTTGTTAGGAGGTTCGATGCGCCACATGTCTTTACTAGACATGGCTCAGGCTTTACGTATATATACGCCTGAGGAGTTAGCATCTGCCGATTGTAGAGGGTTGATACTAAATGGTAGAAAGATAGATGAAAATTTTGATACACACGGTGTATGGAGTCAAATGACAAGCCATCACCGATTCAAAGGGGGAAATTACTCTTATTTGGATATAGATAGAGCTGAATTAAGAGTGATTCATAGGTTTTTAGCTAATTCGATTACACAAAGAGGTAAGAACAAGGAAAAGGTAAATGAACAGGATTTGTTTTACCATATGTGTATTCGAGACCCACAAAGCACTGTAAGTATACCTTATTGTGTGGGTTATTATTTATCAGCTATGGTTAGGGAGATGAGACCGCATAGCATAATAGGAGGTGGTATTTTTATTACTTTGATTGCTGAATATCTCGGTGTGGATATAAGTCGGGGGGGATTATTAGTCGAAGAACCAGAACCCCGCGATACTATAGGTTTAAATGTATACCATGGTGCGAAAGTTTTGAAGAGGCGAAATAACGCTGCAGTACAATACCATGGTAGACATCCACAGGTTGAGAGAAACCAACAGCAAGGTAATGTAGGAGGGGGAAATGAGATGCAAGAAATGCAAAGGTTTATAGCTTCACAGGAGTACGAAAATGCTAGACAGAGAGCATTTGAGGATTGGCAAGTTCATCAGAACCAAATCATAGCTCATTGCCAACATATAGGTAGAAACTATATTCCTACACCAAAACCCATATTCCCTCCCTGGTCTATAGAGATGCAACCACCGTATCCTACGTATAACCCTGCCGAAGCATTTTATAGCACCTATGGTTATGCTTGGAACCCCTATTGGTACCAGTATCATCCCTAGTCTACTTAGTTTTATTTATTTTGTAATTTGTAATATTGATACGTTTAATACTTATGTTAATATTGTAATAGTTTTTATAATTTTCTAACTTTTATTCTTAGATTTTAATAATTTTTGAATGTGGGGTAATATACCAAACTTCAAAATATGTATATATGTTTGCAGTTTATCTTATGTACACAACAGGGTAAAACAACGCATTTTCAAAGACTGGCATTAAGTTCAGCAAAAGCAACTAATTTTGACGACAAGATGCAAAATATATGTGAAATAACAACAAGACGGAATGAACAAATGATGTGCACCATTTATCATTCAGCAAACAAACGCCAATATATTTGGAAACTTTGGTAAAAATTTAATCATTTTCACACAAATCACCCTCAATAATTTAAATTGTTACTGATTTCTTGCAAATGAGGGCATTGCAAGATCTTAAGTGTGGGAAGGGGTTAAATTCTTTCGGATTTTATAATTTTTATCTTAAACACTTGGTTACCATTAAAAATACTAGTAAAGCAGTAGTTGTATTAGAATCTAGTGCTCTCTGATAATAAAGAACAGCCCTAGTCTTATATACTGACTACCCAATTCTAGTAAAATTTTTCGTAAATTTTCAATTAAATGAACTCAAAATCATGTTTATACATATTTATGAACGATAAAACTAGGTTTTAACACCAAAATTATTGTTACCTCAGAAAGGACATAAATTGAGAAACAAACCAAAATGTTAAAATTCATTTAAAATGGAATAGAGGACGATAAAAAGGAAAATAAAAGCCAAGTGTGGGAAAATTTACCAAGTTATCTTAAACATATGTCACATATATCTGTAACAAATAACTGAAAATACTTTTGCTTTGGACTAAACTAAACTGTTTTACCCGATGAAAGAAAAGAAGAGATGGATCTACACGATGAATCAATTCCATCATTAAAAGGAAGTAAAGTCTTCCGAAAAAGACACGCGCTTCTTGATTTAGGTCATGAAGTTGTCGTCCAGACCAGCTGTAGGTTGACGAAAAATCGAGAAAAGTCATCACTAAAATCAGCAGAAAATCCACGGACCTCAGCATTAAATAGGGTCGCCAAGTGGTCAGATTTATCCTAACCATGAGAAGGATTTTTCTCGTGAAATGGGGGGGCACCATGAAAATTAGCTTGATAAGACTAATGAATCAGATCCCCAGAAAGGATAATCTCCTTAAAGATTAAAAATCCGCTTTTAAGCCTGATATTACTCAATCCTTGAGATTGACCTTAAAGATTGAGAATTACAAACTCATGGAATTCAATGATATCTAAACTCGAGCTTGAACGAGAAAATATTTTGATCAAAATTACAAACCGATTTGTTTTCTGAAAACCCTATTTTAAATGCGTTCATTACCATTGAACGTGAAATCCTAGGAATTCACCTGGAATTTATTAGGTCACCTGAACTAAATCGGGTGTCAACCGTAAGAACGGTGGTTGCATAGCATGGTCAAAGACAGGACCTTGTGCCAGACTGAAAAATCATAAGGGTGAGCTTTACTATTGCTCCTACCAAGGATAGTAATTGCATCCGACACGTTATAGACCATAATTAAAAGCATGTCAGGGGACATTGCCTTAACAGTTGCTTGTTCAACGCTTTCCTTTACAACAGGACGGTAGTTTACCGAAAGGTAATATACGGGACAAGTAAACTGGACGTGTTGCTTTCCTAATACAAGGTTAGCAAGTGGGTGACACAAAACAGCAAGTTTTGAGCTAAAATTTTCAAATCTGAAACCCATCAAACCCACAAAAATATTTTGCAAACACCGGTAAAGGGTTATTCCGGAAAACTTATTTAGGGTAAAAACTAGATTTAATTTTCAAAAGATCAAATGTTTTCATAAAGATCCAATTTCCTTAATGGATCTAAATTTTTATAGTCATGTGGGACTGTAAACCATTTCGTTACTACCATTGTTTATACCGCCGTATAGAAATCACTGATGTACAAAGTGTGAAGAATAAAGAAGTGATTCTAGTATTTCAAGACTATATTGCTTGAGGACAAGCAACGCTCAAGTGTGGGAATATTTGATAATGCTAAAAACGAACATATATTTCATAGCATTATTCCTCAAGAAAGACAAGCTTTTAGTTGCAATTATTCTATTTACAAGTGATATTCGTTTAAATAATAAAAGGTGAAGACAAAAGACAGATTCGACGAATTGAAGACGCAAACGACCAAAAAGCTCAAAAGTACAAAATACAATCAAAGAGGTTCCAATTAATGATAAGAAACGTCTCGAAATTACAAGAGTACAAGATTCAAAACGCAAAGTACAAAATATAAAATTGTACGCAAGGACGTTCGAAAATCCGGAACCGGGACCAGAGTCAACTCTCAACGCTCGACGCAACGGACTAAAAATTACAAGTTAACTATGTATATAAATATAATATAATATATAATTAATTATATTAATTATATATATATATTATATTTATAAATAAATCGTCGGCAAGAAAGACTCTAAAAGCTGGTGAGCTGTATTTACAAACTCCGCGACTCGCGGAGTTTGAAGGCAAAATAGGCCGCGAGTCACGGAGCCCCAAAATTTGAAACTCCCTATAAAGCCAACCGAATTTTGATCATTTTTCATCCATCATATATCCATCTCTCTATCTATATCGTATATATTTATATTTATATTATAATTTTAATTTTAATTTTAATTTTAATTCTAATAATAAGGGTATGTTAGCGAATGTTGTAAGGGTGTAAGTCGAAATTCTGTCCGTGTAACACTACGCTATTTTTAATCATTGTAAGTTATGTTCAACCTTTTTAATTTAATGTCTCGTAGCTAAGTTATTATTATGCTTATTTAATCCGAAGTAATCATGATGTTGGGCTAATTACTAAAATTGGGTAATTGGGCTTTGTACCATAATTGGGGTTTGGATAAAAGAACAACACTTGTGGAAATTAGACTATGGGCTATTAATGGGTTTTATATTAACTAAACAATACCTTGTTAATTTAATATACAAACTTATAATTCGACGTATTTATATATAACCACATACGCTTGACTGGGTACGGTGGGCGGGATATCTATAAATACCAATAATTATTCATTTTACCGGACACGGAACTGGATTAATAGTTAATAGACTTGTTGAAACAGGGGTGAATTACATTCAAGGGTAATTGGAGTAATTGTTAACAAAGTAGTAAAACCTTGGTTTACACGCAGTCGATAACCTGGTGTATTCATTAAACAAAGTATTAAAACCTCGTTACAATTCGAATCCCCAATTAGTTGGAATATTTGACTTCGGGAATAAGAATAATTTGACGAAGGCTTTCGCTCTTTATATTTATGACTGATGGACTATTATGGACAAATCCGTATGGATATATTAAATAATCCAGGACAAAGGACAATTAACCCATGGGCTTAAAATTAAAATCAACACGTCAAACATCATGATTACGGAAGTTTAAATAAGCATAATTCTTTTATTTCACATTTAATTTCCTTTATTTTATATTTAATTGCACTTCTAATTATCGTATTTTTATTGTTATTGTATTTAATTGCACTTTTAATTATCGTACTTTTTAATTATCGCAAGTTTATTTTATAGCACTTTTATTATTCGTAATTTCATTATCGTTATTTACTTTACGCTTTAATTTAAGTCTTGTATTTATTTTTAATATTTTACATTTGGTTTTAACTGTGACTAAAGTTTTAAAATTGACAAACCGGTCATTAAACGGTAAAAACCCCCTTTATAATAATAATAATATTACTTATATATATATATATATTTGTATTTTTATAAAAGTAAACTAATATAGCGTTAAGCTTTGTTTAAAAAGATTTTCCCGTGGAACGAACCGGACTTACTAAAAACTACACTACTGTACGATTAGGTACACTGCCTATAAGTGTTGTAGCAAGGTTTAAGTATATCCATTCTATAAATAAATAAATATCTTGTGTAAAAATGTATCGTATTTAATAGTTTTTCCTGTAAAAATATAAGCTATTTTATATACTACTCTGCTAAAACATCACAAGTCAAAAGAAAGTGGGAGGAAAACGGTGATAAGAATCACCAATACAACAACAACAGCAATTACAATAATAATCGCAACAATTATCCCAACAATCGCAACATCAATTGCAACTACAGCAAACGGCCCAACAACAACAACAACAACAACAACAACTACAACAATCATCCCAACAACAATAACAACCGCAACAACAACAACAATAACAACAATCAGAAGCAGCTATGCCAAAGGTGTGAAAAGTATCACTCGGGGTTCTGCACCAAATTTTGCAACAAGTGTAAAAGAAATGGTCATAGCGCGGCGAAGTGTGAGGTCTACGGACCAGGGGTTAATAGAACAAAAGGAACAAATGGTGTCGGAACGAGTAATGGCGGAGCAAGTAGTGTCGGAGCAAGTTATGCCAATGTAGTTTGTTATAAATGTGGAAAATCGGGCCACATTATTAGAAATTGCCCGAACCAGGAGAACACGAATGGACAAGGCCGCGGAAGAGTTTTCAATATTAATGCGGCAGAGGCACAGGAAGACCCGGAGCTTGTTACGGGTACGTTTCTTATTGACAATAAATCTGCTTACGTTTTATTTGATTCAGGTGCGGATAGAAGCTATATGAGTAGAGATTTTTGTGCTAAATTAAGTTGTCCATTGACGCCGTTGCATAGTAAATTTTTACTCGAATTAGCAAACGGTAAATTAATTTTAGCAGATAATATATGCCGGAATCGAGAAATTAAACTGGGTAGCGAAATATTTAAGATTGATTTGATAAGAGTAGAGTTAGGGAGTTTTGATGTAATAGTTGGCATGGACTGGCTGAAGAAGGTGAAAGCAGAGATCGTATGTTATAAAAATGCAATTCGCATTGTACGAGAAGAAGGAGAACCCTTAATGGTGTACGGAGAAAAGGGCAACATGAAGCTACATCTTATTAGTAATTTGAAGGCACAAAAACTAATAAGAAAAGGTTGCTATGCTGTTCTAGCACATGTCGAGAAAGTACAAACTGAAGAAAAGAGCATCAATGATGTTTTTGTCACAAAAGAATTTCCCGATGTATTTCCGAAAGAATTACCGGGACTACCTCCACATCGATCTTTTGAATTTCAAATAGATCTTGTACCAGGAGCTGCACCAATAGCTCGTGCTCCTTATAGACTCGTACCCAGCGAGATGAAAGAACTGCAAAGCCAACTGCAAGAACTATTAGAACGTGGTTTCATTCGACCAAGCACATCACCTTGGGGAGCTCCTATTTTGTTTGTAAAGAAGAAGGATGGTACATTTAGGTTGTGTATTGACTACAGAGAGTTGAACAAACTTACCATCAAAAACCTTTATCTACTGCCGAGAATTGACGACTTATTTAATCAACTACAAGGCTCGTCGGTTTATTCGAAGATCGATTTACATTCTGGATATCATCAAATGCGAGTAAAGGAGGATGATATTCCAAAAATTGCTTTTAGGACGCGTTATGGTCATTACGAGTTTATGGTTATGCCGTTTGGATTGGCTAACGCACCAGCTATGTTCATGGACCTTATGAACTGAGTGTGTGGGCCATATCTTGACAAGTTTGTCATTGTTTTCATCGATGACATACTTATTTACTCAAAGAATGATCAAGAGCACGAAGAACATTTGAGAAAAGTGCTAGAAGTATTGAGGAAATAAAAAATGTACGCTAAGTTTTCAAAGTGTGCATTTTGGTTGGAAGAAGTTCAATTCCTCGGTCACATAGTGAACAAAAAAGGTATCCAGGTGGACCCGGTAAAGATCGAAACCGTTGAAAAGTGGGAAATCCTAAAAACTCCGAAGCATATACGTCAATTTTTAGGATTGGCTGGTTACTACAGAAGATTCATCCAAGATTTCTCCAAAATAGCAAAACCCTTGACTGCATTAACGCATAAAGGGAAGAAATTTGAATGGAAGGATGAACAAGAGAAGGCGTTTCAATTATTGAAGAAAAAGCTAACTACGGCACCTATATTGTCATTGCCTGAAGGGAATGATGATTTTGTGATTTATTGTGACGCATCAAAGCAAGGTCTCGGTTGTGTATTAATGCAACGGACGAAGGTGATTGCTTATGCGTCTAGACAATTGAAGATTCACGAGCAAAATTATACGACGCATGATTTGGAATTAGGCGCGGTTGTTTTTGCATTAAAGACTTGGAGGCACTACTTATATGGGGTCAAAAATATTATATATACCGACCACAAAAGTCTTCAACACATATTTAATCAGAAACAACTGAATATGAGGCAGCGTAGGTGGATTGAATTGTTGAATGATTACGACTTTGAGATTCGTTACCACCCGGGGAAGGCAAATGTGGTAGCCGACGCCTTGAGCAGAAAGGACAGAGAACCCATTCGAGTAAAATCTATGAATATAATGATTCACACTAACCTTACTACTCAAATAAAGGAGGCGCAACAAGGAGTTTTAAAAGAGGGAAATTTAAAGGATGAAATACCCAAAGGATCGGAGAAGCATCTTAATATTCGGGAAGATGGAACCCGGTATAGGGCTGAAAGAATTTGGGTACCAAAATTTGGAGATATGAGAGAAATGGTACTTAGAGAAGCTCATAAAACCAGATACTCAATACATTCTGGAACGGGGAAGATGTACAAGGATCTTAAGAAACATTTTTAGTGGCCAGGTATGAAAGCCGATATTGCTAAATATGTAGGAGAATGTTTGACGTGTTCTAAGGTCAAAGCTGAACATCAGAAACCATCAGGTCTACTACAACAACCTGAAATCCCGAAATGGAAATGGGAAAACATTACCATGGATTTCATTACTAAATTGCCAAGGACTGCAAGTGGTTATGATACTATTTGGGTAATAGTTGATCGTCTCACCAAGTTAGCACACTTCCTGCTAATAAGAGAAGATGACAAGATGGAGAACTTAGCACGACTGTATTTGAAGGAAGTCGTCTCCAGACATGGAATACCAATCTCTATTATCTCTGATAGGGATGGCAGATTTATTTCAAGATTCTGGCAGACATTACAGCAAGCATTGGGAACTCGTCTAGACATGAGTACTGCCTATCATCCACAAACTGATGGGCAAAGCGAAAGGACGATACAAATGCTTGAAGACATGCTACGAGCTTGTGTTATTGATTTCGGAAACAGTTAGGATCGACATCTACCGTTAGCAGAATTTTCCTACAACAACAGCTGCCATTCAAGCATTGAGATGGCGCCGTTTGAAGCACTTTATGGTAGAAAGTGCAGGTCTCCGATTTGTTGGAGTGAAGTGGGGGATAGACAGATTACGGGTCCGGAGATAATACAAGAAACTACCGAGAAAATCATCCAAATTCAACAAAGATTGAAAACCGCCCAGAGTCGACAAAAGAGCTACGCGGACAGTAAAAGAAAAGATATAGAGTTTGAAATTGGAGAAATGGTCATGCTTAAGGTTTCACCTTGGAAAGGCGTTGTTCGATTTGGTAAACGGGGGAAACTAAATCCAAGGTACATTGGACCATTCAAGATTATAGATCGTGTCGGACCAGTAGCTTACCAACTGGAGCTACCTCAACAACTCGCGGCTGTACATAACACTTTCCACGTCTCAAATTTGAAGAAATGTTTTGCTAAAGAAGATCTCACTATTCCGTTGGACGAAATCCAAATCAATGAAAAACTTCAATTCATTGAAGAACCCGTCGAAATAATGGATCGTGAGGTTAAGAGACTTAAACAAAACAAGATACTGATTGTTAAGGTTCGATGGAATGCTTGTAGAGGACCCAAGTTCACCTGGGAGCATGAAGATCAGATGAAGAAGAAATACCCGCATTTATTTCCAGAAGATACGTCAACACCTCCAACTGCTTAAAATTTTGGGGCGAAATTTATTTAACGGGTAGGTACTGTAGTGACCTGAACTTTTCCATGTTTATATATATATTAAATGAAATTGTTATTTACATGATTAAGTGTTTCCAACATGTTAAGCAATCAAACTTGTTAAGACTTGATTAATTGAAATAGGTTTCATATAGACAATTGACCACCCAAGTTGACCGGTGATTCACGAACGTTAAAACTTGTAAAAACTATACGATGACATATATATGGTTATATATATATAGTTAACATGATTTTATTATAAGTATGTATCTCATTAGGTATTTTAACAATGAGTTATATACATAAAAATGAGACTATTAATTTAAGAAACTCGAAAACGATATATATAACGATTATCGTTATAACAACGTCTTACTAGGTACATATGAATCATATTAAGATATTGATACACTTGGTTAATTATGTTAAATTATAAGTAAATATATTATTAAGTGTATTAACAATGAAATACATATGTAAAAATAAGACTACTAACTTAATGATTTCAAAACGAGACATATATGTAACGATTATCGTTGTAACGACATTTAACTGTATATATCATACTAAGATATATTATATATCATAATATCATGATAATATAACAATTTAACATCTCATTTGTTATAATAAACAATGGGTTAACAACATTCAACAAGATCGTTAACCTAAAGGTTTCAAAACAACATTTACATGTAACGACTAACGATGACTTAACGACTCAGTTAAAATGTATATACATGTAGTGTTTTAATATGTATTCATACACTTTTGAAAGACTTCAAGACACTTATCAAAATACTTCTACTTAACAAAAATGCTTACAATTACATCCTCGTTCAGTTTCATCAACAATTCTACTCGTATGCACCCGTATTCGTACTCGTACAATACACAACTTTTAGATGTATGTACTATTGGTATATACACTCTAATGATCATCTCTTAGTAGCCCATGTGAGTCACCTAACACATGTGAGAACCATCATTTGGCAACTAGCATGAAATATCTCATAAAATTACAAAAATATGAGTAATCATTCATGACTTATTTACATGAAAACAAAATTACATATCCTTTATATCTAATCCATACACCAACGACCAAAAACACCTACAAACACTTTCATTCTTCAATTTCCTTCATCTAATTGATCTCTCTCAAGTTCTATCTTCAAGTTCTAAGTGTTCTTCATAAATTCCAAAAGTTCTAGTTTCATAAAATCAAGAATACTTCCAAGATTGCAAGTTTACTTCCAAGTTTTCTAAATCCATTCCAAGTAATCATCCAAGATCAAGAAACCTTTGTTACTTACAGTAGGTTATCTTTCTAATACAAGGTAATAATCATATTCAAACTTTATTTTAATTTCTATAACTATAACAATCTTATTTCGAGTGGAAATCTTACTTGAAATTGTTTTCGTGTCATGATTCTGCTTCAAGAACTTTCAAGCCATCCAAGGATCCTTTGAAGCTAGATCTATTTTTATCATTTCCAGTAGGTTTATCCAAGGAACTTGAGGTAGTAATGATGTTCATAACATCATTCAATTCATACATATAAAGCTATCTTATTCGAAGGTTTAAACATGTAATCACTAGAACATAGTTTAGTTAATTCTAAACTTGTTCGCAAATAAAAGTTAATCCTTCTAAGTTGACTTTTAAAATCAACTAAACACATGTTCTATATCTATATTATATGCTAACTTAATGATTTAAAACCTGGAAACACGAAAAACACCGTAAAACCGGATTTACGCCGTCGTAGTAACACCGCGGGTTGTTTTGGGTTAGTTAACTAAAAACTATGATAAACTTTGATTTAAAAGTTGTTATTCTGGGAAAATGATTTTTATTATGAACATGAAACTATATCCAAAAATTATGGTTAAACTCAAAGTGGAAGTATGTTTTCTAAAATGGTCATCTAGACGTCGTTCTTTCGACTGAAATAACTACCTTTACAAAAACGACTTGTAACTTATTTTTCCGACTATAAACCTATACTTTTTCTGTTTAGATTCATAAAATAGAGTTCAATATGAAACCATAGCAATTTGATTCACTCAAAACGGATTTAAAATGAAGAAGTTAAGGGTAAAACAAGATTGGATAATTTTTCTCATTTTAGCTACGTGAAAATTGGTAACAAATCTATTCCAACCATAACTTAATCAACTTGTATTGTATATTATGTAATCTTGAGATACCATAGACACGTATACAATGTTTCGACCTATCATGTCGACACATCTATATATATTTCGGAACAACCATAGACACTCTATATGTGAATGTTGGAGTTAGCTATACAGGGTTGAGGTTGATTCCAAAATATATATAGTTTGAGTTGTGATAAATACTGAGATACGTATACACTGGGTCGTGGATTGATTCAAGATAATATTTATCGATTTAGTTCTGTACATCTAACTGTGGACAACTAGTTGTAGGTTATTAACGAGGACAGCTGACTTAATAAACTTAAAACATCAAAATATATTAAAAGTGTTGTAAATATATTTTGAACATACTTTGATATATATGTATATATTGTTATAGGTTCGTGAATCAACCAGTGGCCAAGTCTTACTTCCCGACGAAGTAAAAATCTGTGAAAGTGAGTTATAGTCCCACTTTTAAAATCTAATATTATTGGGATGAGAATACACGCAGGTTTTATAAATGATTTACAAAATAGACACAAGTACGTGAAACTACATTCTATGGTTGAATTATCGAAATCGAATATGCCCCTTTTTATTAAGTCTGGTAATCTAAGAATTAGGGAACAGACACCCTAATTGACGCGAATCCTAAAGATAGATCTATTGGGCCTAACAAACCCCATCCAAAGTACCGGATGCTTTAGTACTTCGAAATTTATATCATATCCGAAGGGTGTCCCGGAATGATGGGGATATTCTTATATATGCATCTTGTTAATGTCGGTTACTAGGTGTTCACCATATGAATGATTTTTATCTCTATGTATGGGATGTGTATTGAAATATGAAATCTTGTGGTCTATGAAAGAACCCAACCCGTACTCCGTACGATAAATTTTTTTTTTTTTTTTTTTTTTTTATATATACACATTTATGCGCCAATTAAATATGTAGACCAAATCACAAGTTCCATTAAATCGTACAACCATTTCCAATGTTTACAAAAGGCACAAAGGCCATTAATTAAGTTAATACAAGTTTGACCGAATACAATGATAGTTTATAAACCAAACGACCCAACGAGCATGGTTTGGGACTAAACTACCCAAAAGGTGGTCAACTTCCAAAAGCTCCTACAAGCACATCGTCAAGGACATCTAGTGTCCAACAATCCCCTTCCCTTTATCCTCACCTGCAACTAAAAAGATAAACAACGCGAGGGGTAAGCTAACGCTTAGTGAATGCAATAATTATACATGATCATATATAATCTACTTACTTGCATACAATTACACAATACCACATACAAGCTAGCAATTCAACAACATTCAATCGATCATGCATAAACTACTACCCACGTTCCACATTAAGCTAGCAACACTAATAGCATATAGTTCACAATATAATATGCTAAGCACAATTCGCACAACCATGGTTAACCAAGTATACAAGAGAACGGTACATGATAGTCCGTTGGAGTTCATAACATCCACTAGTGTTACTTACACACCGCGTAATCACTAGTCCCCCGGATGATGTCTTAAACACCGCGACTAACTCACCCTTACAACAATGTGGCGTCTTAAACACCGCGACGGATCCACACTTCATTCAATACGATGAGTGGTGTCTTGAACACCGCGACACTTCCACTCTCATGACCTTGTGGTGTCTTAAACACCGCGACAATACCACAAGTCAATCACACAATGAGTAGCGTCTTAAACACCGCGACAATACTACTCGTTACCTAGAATGTGGTGTCTTGAACACCACGACACTTCCACATTCACACCACACAAATAAATACATTATATACGTTCACGCATAATTATTCCACTCACCTTGACGCAAGGATGATGAATATTCGCTTCCAACTCAAAGCCAAGAACCTATTACATTAAGTACCAATTCAATACATAAACTAGTGGAATTAACCACATTACATTTACTTGGGCATTTAATGACTCAATTCGCATTGAATGACCCAACTACACCACAACCGCCCCCTTAAAGGCCAAGACTCGACTTTAATTACCAACATTAGTGCATTAAAGTCTACTAGCCTCAAATGACATCCACCTAGGGTAATTTACACCCATTTTACCCAAACTAGGTCAACTAGTACATTCTTGACCCAATTGACAACTCTTTCAATTCTAACAAGTGTTTAATGCTTACAAAACCATTAACACTTTCAAACTCACAATTACAAGACCAAAATCCTAGATTATGGCCATTAGGGTTTCATTACAACAACCTAACCCAAAATCACCCATTTTACTCCCAAATGGGTCATACGAGCTTCTATTAACCAAAACCATAGCCATAATCAATTAAAACTCGAAACTTAGAGTTAGAACTTACCGAGACTATCACCACGTAGCTAGAGTCACAAGGAACAACTTTAACACTTGCTCCAAAGATCAACCCTCAATCCTTCCTCTCCCAATCTCACTTTGAATCCAAATGGGTGTTAGAGTTTTGGGAGAGAAATTGAAAGAAAATGAAAAAGGAAAATGAATAAATGAACTAGTGGACCAGATTTAATGCACCCATCTGATCTATACGTCCATTTACTATTTTGCCCCTCAAAATCCTTTAATTTAAATAAAATCTGGAACCTGACCTGCAGGTCTGCCGCGGCGCGGCACTACTCGTCGCGGCGCGACGATGCACTAGGAAAATCATCCTGTTTAAGTCGATTTCTGATCTGGAGTTGCTTTGTGGGCCGCGGCGCGGACCCACTTGTCGCGGCGCGACATTGGGCTGCAACAGGCCCCTTCGACTAGTTAACACAATTCCGAGGTTTCCAAAACTATACAACCCAAACGCTCACTCTAATACACGCCTAAACCTCAATCTAAGTCTCACGAGACCGAACACTACCCAAACTCATCTACATACATATATATACATTTATATACACATTCACACGTAACTAACATATTAGCTAACTTAGCCACCTAACGAGCAAGTTATTGACGTGAAATTGATTAGGTGCGTACCTTTAAGCGTGTACGGAAAAGCGGGGTGTTACAACTCTCCCCCACTTAGATCGGAGCGCGTCCTCGCGATCCAAGCCGCATGACAAGCCGGAAGATAAACCAAAGCAAACTCTTCGGATTCCCATGTAAACTCGGAACCCTTTCGATGTCGCCATTGCACTTTGAAGGTTCTAACTTCCTTGTTCCGCAACATCTTAACCTTTTCATCAAGGATTGCAACCGGTTCTTCCGCATACTCTAACTTGTTATTCACAGTAATCTCATCCAATGGCACCCAAGTCGAGTCATCCACAAGACACTTGCGAAGATGGGAAACATGGAACGTATTATGAATTCCCGCAAGTTCTTCGGGTAACTCTAATCGATAAGCAACCTCACCAACACGTGCCAATACCTTGAAAGGACCAATAAACCGAGGAGCTAACTTTCCTCGCTTCCTAAACCGAATCACACCCTTCCATGGAGAAACCTTAAGCATCACTATATCACCTTCTTGAAACTCAATCGTTCTTCTACCTTTATCGGCATAAGACTTTTGTCTATCTTGCGCCGCTTTAAGTCGAGCCCTAATCATTTCAATTTTACTATTCGTCTCCAAAACCAAATCGGAACTTCCGATTTCTCGTTGACCCACTTCTCCCCAACAAATGGGAGTTCGAAATCTACGCCCATAGAGCATCTCGTATGGTGGCATCCCAATACTAGCGTGGTAACTATTATTGTATGAGAATTCCACCAAGGGTAGGTGCTCGTCCCAACTTCCACCAAAATCAATAATACACGCTCTTAACATATCCTCTAGCGTTTGGTTAGTACGCTCGGTTTGACCGTCCGTTTGAGGATGATACGCCGTGCTCATTTTCAATTGAGTACCCATATCTTCATGAAACTTGTTCCAAAACCGAGATGTAAAGCGAGTATCTCGATCCGAAACAATAGATACCGGAACCCCATGTCTTGATATCACCTCCTTTATGAACAACTTAGCTAAAGTCTCCGATGATATCGTTTCCCGAATGGGAAGAAACAAGGCACTCTTCGTCAATCTATCAACAATCACCCAAATCGTATCGTATTGGGTTCGCGCCGTCTTCGGTAACTTGGTAATAAAGTCCATGGTAATGTGCTCCCATTTCCATTTCGGGACTTCCAATGGTTGTAACTTACCGTAAGGCTTTTGGTGCTCGGCTTTGACTTGCAAGCACGTGACGCATTGTTCAACATACTTAACCACATCACGTTTCATGCCGGGCCACCAATAATCTTTCTTCAAATCATAGTACATTTTCGTTGCACCCGGATGAATGGAATATTTGGACTTATGTGCTTCATCAAGTAGCACTCGCCGGTAATCCCCCATCTTAGGTACCCATACCCTTCCTTGAAAGGACAACAAGCCACGCGAGCCCATTGTAATGAACTCCGATTGGCCAACGATCCGTTCCGTGTGCTTATTGTGAACATAAGCCTCTATTTGATCTTCACCCATCTTTTCAAGAAAGTCATTAGTGATAATCAAACGTAACGATCCTACCTTTATCGCCGGATGTGTACTCTTTCGACTCAAGGCGTCCGCAACAACGTTCGCCTTACCCGGATGATAAAGTATCACGCAATCATAATCTTTCACCACATCCATCCATCTACGTTGACGATAATTCAAATCTCGTTGAGTGAAAAGATGTTTCAAATTTTTGTGATCCGAATATATCGTACACTTGACACCATACAAGTAATGGCGCCAAATTTTCAACGCGTGCACTACCGCCGCCATCTCAAGATCATGAGTCGGGTATCTAGTTTCGTGTTCTTTTAATTGTCGAGAGGCATAAGCGATGACTTTACCTCTTTGCATCAGAACACACCCGAGCCCATTCAACGAAGCATCACAATAAACCACCATGTCTTCAATCCCTTCCGGTAACACCAACACCGGAGCTTGACATAACTTTTCTTTCAGCAATTGAAAGGCGACTTCTTGTTCTTTTTCCCAATTAAATTTAACATTTTTCCTCGTCAACTTCGTCAAAGAAGAAGCAATCTTAGAAAAGTCTTGAATAAACCGACGATAATAACCGGCCAATCCGAGAAAACTTCGGATTTCCTTAGGCGTAGTCGGTCGACTCCAACTTTTCACCGTTTCGATCTTCCCCGGGTCTACCATAATACCTTCTTGATTTACAATATGACCAAGGAATTGAACCTCCCTTAGCCAAAATTCACATTTGGAGAACTTAGCATACAATTTCTCCCTTCGCAACGTCATCAACACTTCACGTAGATGGTGTTCATGTTCCTTCATACTCTTGGAATAAACGAGTATGTCGTCAATGAACACGATTACCGACTTGTCCAACATAGGTTGGCACACTCGGTTCATTAAATCCATGAATGCCGCCGGTGCATTCGTGAGACCAAAAGGCATAACCACAAACTCATAATGCCCGTAACGCGTCCGAAAGGCCGTTTTCTCAATATCTTCCTCACGGACCCGCATTTGGTGATAGCCGGACCGTAAGTCGATCTTAGAGAAATACGTTGCGCCTTGAAGTTGATCAAACAAATCGTCGATCCTAGGTAGTGGATAACGATTCTTGATCGTCACTTTATTCAACTCCCTATAGTCGATGCACATTCGCATGCTTCCATCTTTCTTTTTCACAAACAAAACCGGAGCACCCCACGGCGAGGAGCTCGGTCGAATGAAACCCTTCTCAAGCAACTCTTGGGTTTGATTAAGCAATTCTTGCATCTCCGTCGGTGCTAAACGATAAGGGGTTTTAGCAATGGGAGTAGCCCCCGGAACCAACTCGATGCGAAATTCGACTTGTCTTTCCTCCGGAACACCCGGTAACTCATCCGGAAAGACATCTTCAAACTCATTTACTACCGGAATCTTACGAATAGGTGGTGGCTCATCACGAGTATCAACTACGTGAGCAAGATAAAACAAGGCACCGCTCTTGAGAAAACGTCGTGCCCTTGCATACGTGCACAATGGTACGAGTCTCCTCCGTCTATCGCCATGAATAATCAACTCTCCCCCACTTGGGGTCCTAACACGAATGAACTTATCATGGCATGCAATATCGGCTCTATAACGATCGAGCCAATCCATACCAACAACAATATCGAACTCACCCAAGGTCATCGGAACGAGGTCAATTTTAAAGGTTTCAGTACCAAACACAACATCACAATTCTTACAAACATCAACCACTAGCGCCGTCTTGCCATCCGCTATTTCGACTTCAACCGGACGACTCAACTTAACTAGCGGTTTATTTAACTTAGATACAAATCGAGGCGACACAAAAGACAAATTAGCACCACTATCAAATAATATCTTGGCCGGTTTAGAGTTAACCAAGAAAGTACCTGAGACAACCTCGTTCGATTGCTTAGCTTCATCATTAGTCATCAAATAATTTCGACCCCGGCCCGTACCCGCCGCCTTCTCCAACCGCTTGACATGATCATTAACCAACTCGGGACACTCGGTCTTCTTGTGTCCTTCTTTCCCACAATTGTAACAAGTGAATTTTGTAGTAGAGGATGGTTTGGTGCAATTACGGGCCATATGCCCCCTTCGCCCACAATTATGACAAGAATAGGGGAAATCCCCCGAAGCACCTTTCTTCACACTCCCCACACTCTCGGAGCCTTTCTTAAACTTCTTGCTAGAAAAATTAGATTGACTAGTAGCTTCAAACTTTTTCTTGCCCAAGGTAAGGCTATTCTTCCTCATCACAAGCGCCTCGAAACCCTTGGCCATGTTAAACAATTCGTCAAAGCTTTTCACCACATTCACACTTATCTTCTCTTGGTAACTATCATTCAAGATCCGATAAAAATCTTCCTTTAACATCTTGTCGTTCCCGACATACTCCGGGCAAAATTGAGTTTTAGACAAAAACACGGATTTGAGAGTGTTCAAGTCCATCGACCCTTGCCTCAAGGAACGTAACTCGTCCTTTAGCCTAGTGAGATCAGCCGAAGTTCGGTATTCTTTGAAAAATTCCACCTTAAACTCATCCCAAGAAAAGTCCATGCATTGTTCTTCGCCATAGACTTGAATCTTTGCATCCCACCATAGCTTGGCATCACCTCTTAGCATGCTACAACCATACCTTGTCTTTTTATCGTTAGGGCACTCACATGTACGAAAAGCCCCCTCCATATCGGAGATAAACCGGGCACTCTTGAGTGGGTCCCGTTCACCCTCAAAGGTAGGAGGTTGAGCATCCCTAAAGTTCTTGAAGAAAAAGTCACGCCTTCCCCCATTTTCTTCTTGAAGAGCAATCTTAATTTGCTCCTTAATCAAAGTGACGACTTGTTCGTCAATCGTCTCGAGAAACATCTTCTTAACATCTTCGCGAAACTCCGCCTTTTGGCGCTGAAAGATGGCCTCAACCTTGGCCGTGAACTCGGGGTCCTCGCTCGTGCCCCCAATATCGGTGTCGTGTCCGTTTCTCATCTTCATTCTATAAAACGGAAAAGATTAAACGACGAAACTAAAGACATGACACATATATACATATACACCATACCACTCCATCTCGCTCGACAATCGTCGTACATCGCTTGTTTGACACGATTTGCACCCGTAGTAAGGGTAGCTAATCATTACTACGCGAGCACGTCGCGTAACTTGCTAGTACAACGTCCGTTCCGCTTGATGATTGCTATATAATACAAACAATAACGCATGATTAGTTCATATAAACCTATGCGCTAACCAAGACCCGGTCCGACCCAAAGTCCTACAAGTCCCGCACAATACGCACACAAAAGTCTAAGTCTAGGCGCCTATCTCAAGTCACCTAAATCCCTTAGACCATGCTCTGATACCACTTGAAACAACCCAACCCGTACTCCGTACGATAAATTTTTTTTTTTTTTTTTTATATATACACATTTATGCGCCAATTAAATATGTAGACCAAATCACAAGTTCCATTAAATCGTACAACCATTTCCAATGTTTACAAAAGGCACAAAGGCCATTAATTAAGTTAATACAAGTTTGACCGAATACAATGATAGTTTATAAACCAAACGACCCAACGAGCATGGTTTGGGACTAAACTACCCAAAAGGTGGTCAACTTCCAAAAGCTCCTACAAGCACATCGTCAAGGACATCTAGTGTCCAACAATCCCCTTCCCTTTATCCTCACCTGCAACTAAAAAGATAAACAACGCGAGGGGTAAGCTAACGCTTAGTGAATGCAATAATTATACATGATCATATATAATCTACTTACTTGCATACAATTACACAATACCACATACAAGCTAGCAATTCAACAACATTCAATCGATCATGCATAAACTACTACCCACGTTCCACATTAAGCTAGCAACACTAATAGCATATAGTTCACAATATAATATGCTAAGCACAATTCGCACAACCATGGTTAACCAAGTATACAAGAGAACGGTACATGATAGTCCGTTGGAGTTCATAACATCCACTAGTGTTACTTACACACCGCGTAATCACTAGTCCCCCGGATGATGTCTTAAACACCGCGACTAACTCACCCTTACAACAATGTGGCGTCTTAAACACCGCGACGGATCCACACTTCATTCAATACGATGAGTGGTGTCTTGAACACCGCGACACTTCCACTCTCATGACCTTGTGGTGTCTTAAACACCGCGACAATACCACAAGTCAATCACACAATGAGTAGCGTCTTAAACACTGCGACAATACTACTCGTTACCTAGAATGTGGTGTCTTGAACACCACGACACTTCCACATTCACACCACACAAATAAATACATTATATACGTTCACGCATAATTATTCCACTCACCTTGACGCAAGGATGATGAATATTCGCTTCCAACTCAAAGCCAAGTACCTATTACATTAAGTACCAATTCAATACATAAACTAGTGGAATTAACCACATTACATTTACTTGGGCATTTAATGACTCAATTCGCATTGAATGACCCAACTACACCACAACCGCCCCCTTAAAGGCCAAGACTCGACTTTAATTACCAACATTAGTGCATTAAAGTCTACTAGCCTCAAATGACATCCACCTAGGGTAATTTACACCCATTTTACCCAAACTAGGTCAACTAGTACATTCTTGACCCAATTGACAACTCTTTCAATTCTAACAAGTGTTTAATGCTTACAAAACCATTAACACTTTCAAACTCACAATTACAAGACCAAAATCCTAGATTATGGCCATTAGGGTTTCATTACAACAACCTAACCCAAAATCACCCATTTTACTCCCAAATGGGTCATACGAGCTTCTATTAACCAAAACCCTAGCCATAATCAATTAAAACTCGAAACTTAGAGTTAGAACTTACCGAGACTATCACCACGTAGCTAGAGTCACAAGGAACAACTTTAACACTTGCTCCAAAGATCAACCCTCAATCCTTCCTCTCCCAATCTCACTTTGAATCCAAATGGGTGTTAGAGTTTTGGGAGAGAAATTGAAAGAAAATGAAAAAGGAAAATGAATAAATGAACTAGTGGACCAGATTTAATGCACCCATCTGATCTATACGTCCATTTACTATTTTGCCCCTCAAAATCCTTTAATTTAAATAAAATCCGGAACCTGACCTGCAGGTCTGCCGCGGCGCGGCACTACTCGTCGCGGCGCGACGATGCACTAGGAAAATCATCCTGTTTAAGTCGATTTCTGATCTGGAGTTGCTTTGTGGGCCGCGGCGCGGACCCACTTGTCGCGGTGCGACATTGGGCTGCAACAGGCCCCTTCGACTAGTTAACACAATTCCGAGGTTTCCAAAACTATACAACCCAAACGCTCACTCTAATACACGCCTAAACCTCAATCTAAGTCTCACGAGACCGAACACTACCCAAACTCATCTACATACATATATATACATTTATATACACATTCACACGTAACTAACATATTAGCTAACTTAGCCACCTAACGAGCAAGTTATTGACGTGAAATTGATTAGGTGCGTACCTTTAAGCGTGTACGGAAAAGCGGGGTGTTACAGTCTATTGTTACGATTTGATATATATAGGTTAAACCTATAACTCACCAACATTTTTGTTGACGTTTAAAGCATGTTTATTCTCAGGTGAATACTAAGAGCTTTCGCTGTTGCATACTAAAATAAGGACAAGATTTGGAGTCCATGTTTGTATGATATTGTGTAAAAACTGCATTCAAGAAACTGATTTCGATGTAACATATTTGTATTGTAAACCATTATGTAATGGTCGTGTGTTGATGTGTGAAAAGTGTCGTATAAAATTGTCTTGTAAATAATATGGAAAAATACCGATTTAAGATTGCTACACACTAACGGGCAGTGTACCCGATCGTGTAGTAGTATAGATAATGGTAAAATCCGTGTATCGTTCCAAGGACAGTTATATCAGTCAAACTAGAATTAGAAACTATATTATGATTAACTAAGTTAATTAAAGTAAAAGTACAAGTTTTATGTTTTGGTGGCTGTTTTAACGATTTAGCCAAATCCAAGAAGGTTAAATGTAAAAACAATATTTTTAGTCTTTTGGTTTATAAAATGCAAATAAATACAAATAAAGCAAGTAAGATAGTTTTGAATTAAATCAAAGAGATGAAATGTTCATCTAGATATTTTACCCTCGGTATTGGATGTAGTTTAGATATTAAGCCCTGATTGAATACTTAGGCGTGTAGTTATCTAATAGGTTTACTAAGAGTTCTCTCGGATAAACACGCAAATACAATAACAAGCTCAAGGTTTCCCTTTTTACTATGGTTCTTGTATTTGTAATCAAATAACTATCAGTATGCTAATCACCTAAATCGACTCGCCAAGAGTTCTCTTTAGCAAGTACTCAAACTAGAATTACTAAGCGAGGGTTCCCTATAACTTAGACCTTTTCGTTTGTGACTAGTTGATCAACAAGATTAAAGACTTGAATAACAATTGCCTTTGCGTTCGCTCTACACAATTCATTCCTATTTTGTTTAACCATTTTAATCTAGTTTACCCCCTTGGTCCGGTTTAGCAAACAATCAATCTAAGACAAGTTGATTGTAAATCAATATGATACATCAACAAGAGTTCTCTTTATCAACAACATATCAATTAACTAGATACAAATGGTTTTAACAACAATAAGCATGGTTCTCAATTCAAGCTTCAATCTATCACGCATAATACATTCAATCAATAAGATTACATCCAATACCTTGGTTATTAATCTAGACAAACATTATAGAAACTAGCCAATAATCATTGTAACAGACAACAATTCATTCAAATTATAAACTGAAATCATTTCTGAGAACAAGTGAATAACCTACAAGAACAAGAGTTCTTGGATGAAGAAGATGTTGATGGATGATGCTTTGATGTTTTGGCCTCTTCAAAGAGGTTGGAATTCTCCAAAGTACTCCTGAAAATCGCCTCTAAACTTCTCTGTACGTAACTCTATGAAAACAGTCCCCAAAACTGACATTTTAAGGTGGAGAAATTAGGTAAAAAGCAGAAAGTTCGGTCACACCTACTTTGGGACGGCGTCCTAAAAGGCAGGACGGCGTCCCAGTTTATAGACCAAGACGGCGTCCCAAGTATTCAAGACGGCGTCTCCATATGAAGACCAGGACGGCGTCTTCCTTTGTGGGACGGCGTCCTGGATGTATTTTGGGCACTGTTTCGTTTTATTTTTAATATTAGTTCATTTGGACGAACTTTTATATAACGGAAGCCTTGTTTTATCATTTTAGAGTGCTATCTTGATACTAACTCGTATCGGGATCAACCGATGTCATAAATCATCGAAATTCTTTGCAAACTACTCTTCCGATACAAATTCGCGCATCTTGACATATCCCTTGTAGATCATCTTCATTATCTTCGAATATAGAGCATTTTTAGTGATATTGCGATAGATATATATGATGTAATTGAGCAATATCAAAACACCCCACACTTAAACCTTGCTTGTCCTCAAGCAATTCTTTCGTTACAAAGTAGAACACAATCATAATCACACAATATAGATTACATACATTACATGAATCACTCGGAGCACACGAAACACTCACGTAGATATGAAACACAACTCACACTATATGAAACACACGCTTTAAGTAACACACTCACGCTATATACACTATGGAAACACACACACATTCTTGGGAGATTAGAGCCAAGTATCCGAAAAATTTGATCCTAGGGAAATCAGGACCTTGATGAAAACGTTTTATAGTTTTGAAAATATCATGCTAGTTTTTAATACTAGACACGTTTTCCGATTTTTTCGGATTTTTGAATTTTGAAAAATGAGTGCGGGTTTCCCGCTATTGGTCAAGCCAATCCCTCCCACGGTACCTAACATCGTGAGATGTCGGTAGAAAATAATGTGCTTAGGAGGATACACATTACGTCCGAATATCATTGACAATTATGAGGTAATCATCTAATTCGTTAAGTCAATCATAAAGATTGAAGTTTATCAGGCTTAAAAGCTGATATATTACCTTTCCGGAGGTTATCCACTGGAAATCTGATCAATCACTGACAATTTGTGTATCATGGTGCGCTTCCCATTTGGCTAGCAAATCTCCCTCATTGAGATAAGCTTTGACTACCAGTTTCCCTGTTTGATGTTGAGGCCTGGTAGATTTCCAGTTGATTTTAGCAATGACTTTTCAAGACTTTTTGTCACCCTACAACTGGTCTGGACTACAACTTCTGAAATAAATCAGCAAGTGTGTCGTTCGGGAGACTTGACTCCCTTTAGGATGGAATGAATACATCCTGTATGGTCATATAAGTGGTCGGACGCAACATTGTCCTTGTTAGGAGAAACAATGAGGATCGCCCTTAAGGTTTTCGATCTGGCGCGAGATCCGGTTTCCGACCACGCTATACAATCACCGCTCTCTCACGGTTTACACTCGTTTTGGTACAAGTGACCTACAAGTTAGCTTACTAAACTAGTAGGATTTTCATTCAAATAATTGAATGATGGAGCAACTTCAAAGACTATTAATAATTTAAAATGTAAACCAACATTTATTTTCTAGATTTTAAGACCATAATGTGTATAACGTGGTTTTTGGGCTTTAATCGTTTTTTAAGGCTACTTGAAAATTTTAAAAATTTTTTTTTTAAATAAGCTTATAATCAGTTAAGTTTATAAAATATCTTTTAAAAATTTATATTTATGATGGAAATTCGGTTGTTAAACCTGATCTTAATCCGTCTATAAATTTTAAAATCAATTTTTATAAAATTTAACCTTTTACAAGTTATGTCGCCTTGAACGCCTTGTTTTTAGTAAAACGAGTTCCCGATAAATTTCTACTCCCCACCCCACACTTGAGATCATGCAAGGCCCTCATTGCATGAAATCAGAAAAAGGATTAAATTTAGAGGGCAAAGTGATAGGGTGATTGTAGAAATTTCCAATTTTTAACCTGTAAATCGTGGAACAAGTAGACGGATGCCGCTGAACTTACTGCCAGCATAAGAGCATCGTCTAGTCCGCGATTATCATCATACACACATCATAATATCAAATGTCGCTGAACTTAATGCCAGTCTTTGAAGTTCAAGCATGCTGCACAAAATAAACAAACCACACAAAGCATATAAAAAATAACGGTGTTTATACAACCACATCCGTTTAATCAAACCACACATTAGTATAATAATTACAAACCATAAATGTATCCAAATACATCACACAAATAAAATAGTCTCAAACCAATAGTACAAAATGATCAAATAGGCACGCAGGCCTAGTTACCGTATGGCCAGGAGTAGTTACCGGAACCATCGCGGTACGGGCGTCCATGCGGATATTCTCTCTCAAATCTTTCCCGGGCTTCTTGCATCGCAGCTGAGGAGTTATAAATCGGATGAGGTGGAGGTGGGTGTTCCGGATCCGTGTAATACTGTGGCGTCAGGCGTGTAGTACCGTAGTACTGTTCAGGGTTAAAATAAAATAGCTCAGAGTTATGGTTATTCCAATCAATACCATAACTGTTCCACCCCTGATCATGTACTTGAGCGATCTGTCGTCGCTCCATTCTTTCCTGACTATCCCACATTTGTTGGTTGTGCCTCCTTTGTTCATTCGGGCTCAATCGCATGTTGTTAACACTACCAACCAAACTGTCCCAATTCTCTTGGGACGGTTGCCACGGAACCTGCAAATTAACATTAGTTTGGGCCTCCATTTCAGCCTCCTCTTCCTGCTCCTGTTCCTGTTGAACACCACTGCCACTCGCGCCACCTGCACCGGCTGCCACAAAGGGTACCAAATGCCCATTTCTGTCTTTCATAATGATTTCGGCATTAATATAAAAAACCTTTTTCAATGGTTTCATCACACTCGTAAATTCCTGTAATCTATCGAAATCAATGTTAAAGTGTCGGGCAAATCGGGTTATGTAGTGCCCCCCCAGAAGTGGCTTCTGTAGCCGTGTCTCTGTAGCAATGGAAAGAAAATAGTTACCGATCTACCCAGGAATGTCGGTATAGGCACCCCGCTTGATTTGATCCATAATCCACAAATCTAATGTTTTCACCTTCTCATTACCCTCAATCCTCGCATTAAACGTGCATGCGATGAGTCGATGAAGCAGCCTATCATCCCGGGCTGCGATTTCGTTGTACCGGTGTTTGCTTGATCGAAAATGTGCAGGCGCATTATTTGGCTTACAAATTCTGCGCCAATAAGAAGTGTCATCAAACTGATGTCGGCCAACATAATCAGAAGCCCTCAAGTATTCACCTAACTGTGTGTCGGTGAGTTCCTCAAAAATACCCAGAATTCGACAAAGCTGAAAACTGCTCAAACCCCTGTCTTGGCCTCCTAGACGAAACCGTAGAAACTCAGTTGACAAATAATCACTTACATTGCTAAACCACATAGTAGAGTAGAATTCTTTAAGAAGCACCGGGTAGATTGGTTCATTGATGCTAAAAACATGTTCCCAGGCGTGGGCTACTACTCTACCGTAAGGAATGGCGAGTAAATTAGTAACATGTCGGCGCATGCCCGCCTCCTCCAATGGCCCCCAAATAAAATACCAAGTAGCATTAATGGGCATGCGGTTTATTCTCTCAAAAGTTTCGGTGTAGTCTTCGTCATTCTGTACCTGTGTTAACCAAACCCGAGGATCATTTAGATCCTCCTCCTCTTCTTCTCCGGAAGAAGACGATGAATGATGTTGTTGTGGTGGTGGTGGTTGTCTTGGTGGAGCCAAACCTGATGGCCTTCCTCTTTTAGCCGGTCCTCCTCTGCTTGATTGTCCCTGCAAAACATTATACACAAAACCAAAAGAACATAGAAACCGTTGTGTTAATGTTAGCTAAAACATAACCGAGTAGCAGGAGAACTTAATCATTCAATTCCTAGTTCAAAAGTATTATGATTCATTTACACCAAAGTGCATGTTCACAAGTTTATAGCAGAGTCAACCAAAGTCAACTTGAATTCATTAACACACTTTCAAAAAATGAAAATCATAACATCACAAAGTAGCACAAACTTAGGACTTAAAGGATTCAAGTATGTTGTGTCATAGGTCATAACATTTAACTTTGTATTCTAATCATATTCAGCACAAATCATAATACAATTTTCACAACTTTTAGCTCAAATGACCTTATAACATCATACATTATGGCATTCCATTCCCTTATTTGATTCAACATGACCTAACAAATGAAAAACAAGCATACACATTTCATAAATTCATTACAATTCATAATATGCTTAGAAATTCACTAACTTTCAAAAACGACCCGGCCAAGTTGACATCAACATCACCAACACAATCAAATACTTCACAAGAATCATAAACATCAAACATAAACCCAACATCATAAATTAAGCACTCAAAATTCGGATTTACACTCTACAAACCCTAGCATCATGAACAAACCCTAAAGAACATGTAATCTTTGCAAAATAAACACATTAGGGCAATTTAAACATCTAAGGTATGTTAATCTTAACAATAATCATGCAAATCAAACACCCCACACTAATCTTTAACCAATTTATAGATATAGACATATAATTCAAGTAATTGATAAAGAAAAGTGAAGAAATGTAGAATTCATACCCAAAAGCTCATGATTGGAAGCTTGAATTTGAAGATTAAATCGCGAATTTGATGTAGAAATTTAGGGTTCTTGAGAGTGGTTCGGTTTTTGGGAGAGAAAATATAGATAGAATGTGTTTTGTGGATAGGAAATAAGTGGGTAAGGGTATAAAAACGCGTAATTTTTTCTGTAACAGGGGTTCGGGACGTCGTCTAGGTCATTGGGACGGCGTCCTGATCTTAAGAGTGGGACGGCGTCTTGGTCTTAGGGACGGCGTCCCGGTTAGTTTTGTGGGACGGCGTCTAGGGTATTTGGGACGGCGTCCCGTATAACTAAAACCCACTGACCTGTTATTTTGAGTTTTTCGCGTTTAGGGGTCATACGGTAATCATTTTGTACCAAACAAAAATTTATCGCGCACACAATACAAACCTAATTACAAATGTGAACCATTTTTTACGAGTCGTTCACCAAACTCGTCCCCGTTTTGATTTAAGCGTTTTTCTTGAAGTTGAGGCTAACCTCATCCTCAATTTCCAGGGGACCATCAACGTAGTGTTTGACCCGGTGGCCATTCACCTTAAAAATATCGCCTTTCCAGTTTACCATTTCAATTGTACCATAAGGGTACACTCTTCTAACCACAAATGGTCCCGTCCATCGGGACTTAAGTTTTCCTGGCGATAACTTGAAACGAGAGTTATAAACAAGGACACGATCTCCTTCCATGAATTCTTTTGGATGTTTCAATCTCTTGTCATGCCATTGTTTAGTTTTTTCCTTGTAAATTAGAGAGTTGTCATAGGCTTCAAGCCTCAACTCGTCTAATTCGTTTATTTGGGTCAAACGTAACCGACCCGCTTCTTGATAATCCAAATTGCATGCCCTTAACGCCCAGTGTGCTTTATGTTCAATCTCCAACGGGAGATGGCATGCTTTTCCGTATACCATACGGAAAGGAGTAGTTCCTATTGGTGTTTTGTAGGCCGTGCGAAATGCCCACAATGCATCATATAACTTGTTTGACCACTCTTTTGGATTAGCACCAACGGTCTTTTCTAGTATGCGTTTTAATGACCGGTTGGTGTTTTTTACCTGCCCACTCGTCTGGGGATGATAGGATGTCGAAATTTTATGGATTACTCCATATCTTTTCAACACCTTTTCCATTTGCTTATTGCAAAAGTGGGTGCCCCGGTCACTTATAAGAGCTTTAGGCGTGCCAAATCTAGAGAAAAGCTCTATCAAAAAATTTACCACTACTCGGCCATCATTTGTTGGTAGAGGCTTTGCCTCCGCCCATTTAGACACATAATCTATGGCGACAAGTATGTAGAGGTAAGAGTGAGATTTTGGAAAGGGGCCCATAAAGTCAATTCCCCAAACATCGAACACCTCGCATACTTGGATGCTTTGTTGAGGCATTTCATCCCGTTTAGTTATTTGACCGGCCCGTTGGCACGCGTCACAAGCCTTGCAAACAGCGTAGGCATCTTTGAATATTGTAGGCCAATAGAAACCGGCCTCGTAAACTTTCTTCCCCGTAATTTGGGGACCAAAGTGCCCACCTGTTGGACCACGGTGACAGTCAAGCAGAATTTCGGTGCATTCTTTCCCCGCAACACACCTGCGAATAATTCCATCCGCACATCGCCTGAATAAATAAGGGTCTTCCCAAAAATAGTACTTTAGGTCACTAAAGAATTTCTTTCTTTTCTGATGTGACCAACCAGTTTCTAGGTACCCTCCAACAATGTAATTGGCGAAGTCAACAAACCACGGATCCTCCACCTTCTCTACTCTCATTAGGAATTCTCCGGGAAAATCATCTTTAATACTCGATTCATGGAGTACTTCAAGATTGGGATTTTCGAGTCTAGAAAGATGGTCCGCTGCAAGATTTTCTGCACCTTTCTTGTCCTTAATCTCGATATCAAATTCTTGCAAAAGCAAGACCCACCTTAACAATCGAGGTTTTGCATCCGGCTTAGAGAAAAGATATTTTAATGCCGAATGATCAGTGAAGACAACAGTCTTTGATAGGACAAGATAAGATCGGAATTTGTCAAAGGAAAAGACGATCGCAAGGAGCTCTTTTTCTGTTGTTGTGTAATTTAATTGGGCTCCTTGTAAAGTCTTGCTCGCATAATAAATGGGTTGAAAATGTTTCTCAACCCGTTGGCCCAAAACTGAACCAACCGCAAAATCCGATGCATCGCACATTAGCTCGAATGGTAATGACCAATTTGGAGCTATGATTATTGGTGCGTTGACAAGTTTTTCTTTTAAAATTTTGAATGCCTTAGTGCATTCACTTGTGAAAACAAAGGGTGCATCTTTTTCAAGAAGTTTATTCAATGGCGTTGCGATTTTTGAAAAATCCTTAACAAACCGCCGGTAAAACCCGGCATGCCCAAGAAAACTTCTAACACCCTTTACGTTTGAAGGAGGTGGAAGGTTGGCAATGACATCAACCTTTGCTGGATCCACCTGAATACCAACACTTGAGATTTTGTGCCCTAAGACAATGCCCTCTTTAACCATAAAGTGGCATTTCTCCCAATTCAGCACTAAGTTCGACTTCTCACACCTGATTAGCATTTTCTCCAAATTTAGAAGGCATGAATCAAAAGTGTCACCGAAGACTGAAAAGTCGTCCATGAACACTTCCATGCAATCCTCAATCATATCGTGGAAAATGGCCATCATACACCTTTGGAATGTCGCAGGAGCATTACATAAACCAAAGGGCATTCGGCGATATGAGAAGGTGCCATAGGGACACGTGAAGGTAGTCTTTTCTTGATCTTCGGGGGAGATGGGAATTTGAAAGTACCCCGAAAATCCATCTAGGAAACAATAAAAGCTATTTCCTGCAAGTCTCTCTAACATTTGATCAATAAATGGTAGAGGAAAATGGTCTTTTCTTGTGGCTTCGTTTAACTTTCGATAATCTATACAAACCCGCCACCCCGTAACAGTTCGTGTTGTGATAAGCTCGTCCTTATCATTGGTGGTAACAGTTATACCACCCTTTTTAGGAACACAATGAATCGGGCTTATCCACGGACTGTCTGAGATTGGGTAGATTAGACCTGCATCTAGCAATTTTATGATTTCCTTTTTGACAACGTCTTGCATATGAGGATTTAGTCTTCTTTGACGTTGCACCACTGGTTTGGAATTTTCTTCCATTAAGATCTTGTGCGTGCAATAAGAAGGACTAATTCCTTTTATATCATGGATTTTCCATGCAATGGCCGGTTTGTGGGCCTGTAACAAGGAAACAAGACGTTCTTTCTCATGCTCAGAGAGAAGTGAGGAAATAATTACCGGAAGCTTTGAATCTTCCTGAAGGAAAGCGTACTCAAGATGATCAGGGAGCGGTTTAAGCTCCAAAATGGGAGGTTCCTCAATTGAGGATCGACTCCGGTACTCGCTATCCTTGCTTAGTTTTTCTATTTCCTCTTCAGTTGGTTCACACTCATTGGCCATCAAAAATGTGGCCATCACATCCATTTCTTCTTCAGTGAATTCATCATCTCCATTTGCCAAATCGTATACACCTGTTTCATCCGATTCGGGAGATTCCTGCAAGAACTCGTAATGCGAATCTATGCTTTGCATGAAATAACAAGTATCATCCGAAGATTCGGGATATTTCAATGACTTGTCAATTGCAAAAGTCGCACTAGCTTCACCAATTCTAAGGGTCAACTGCTGGTCATAAACATCAATGACACATCGAGCAGTATTTAAAAATGGCCTACCCAGAATAATTGGTATTCTCTCATCAACTTCCATGTCTAAAACCACAAAGTCAGCCGGAAAGATCAGATTTCCGGTCTTAACTAACAAATTCTCTATTATTCCTCGAGGGAATTTTATAGAGCGATCAGCTAGTTGAATAGCCATTCGTGTGGTTTTGAGTTCCCCAGGGGCTAATTTAAGGTAAATTGAATAGGGCATTAAATTGATACTAGCCCCCAAATCGGCTAATGCCCTCATGCAATCAAGGTCACCCATTAGACATGGAATAGTAAAACTACCCGGATCTTGAAGCTTTTCAGGAAGTGTGTTAGACACCAGCGCGGAACATCTAGCATTTAAAGTGACTGATGAAACGCTTTCCATCTTCTTTCGGTTAGTAAGTAAGTCTTTTAGGAACTTAGCATACTTTGGCATTCCTGAGATAACATCAATAAAAGGCATGTTTATGTTTATCTGTTTAAACATATCTAGAAATTTTAGCCTTTCGGCTTCCAGCCTTTCTTGTTGTTGTTTTCTTGGGAATGGGAGCGGTGGTTGATATGGTTTCACTACGGGTTTTTCCCGTTCTTCCTTTTCAACCACTTTTTCCGGCTCCTTAACCGGTTCATCGTTTTGGTTCAATGGAACTCTGAAATCAGAATTTTTGGGCATTTGTGGAGCATCGTATGCTAAACCACTCCGTGTGGTAATAACATTTGCGTGCTCATTTCTGGGGTTCTTGTTGGTATCTCCCGGTAAACTACCGGGTTTTCTCTCACTCAGTAAATTGGCTAAACCACTCATTTGTTTTTCCAAATTTTGGATTGATGCTTGTTGGTTACGAAACTGATGTTCGTTTTTCTCGTTGGTTTGATTTATGTTTGTGACAAGCTGAGTTTGTGATGCAATTAACTTTTCCAACATATTCTCTAAATTTGACTTTTTCTCCTCCTGTTGGGGTTTTTGATAATAACCCGGAGTTTGTTATTGGAACCCACTACTTGACCCTTGTTGAAAATTAGAATTTTGACCTTGAGGGTTGTAGGGGTTGTTAAAGTTACGGTTAAATTGGGCTCTACCCTGAAACTGGTTATTATTTCTTTGGCTTATAAAAGCCACTTCTTCTTTTTGAGCCATGGTTAACCCGGCATCACAATCTTTTCCTAAGTGTAGACCACCACAGTATTCACAACCTACTTTCATACTATGGATTTCTTTTGTGATTTTGTCCATGTTTCGGACAACACCGTCTATTTTTACACCTAGGGAGCTGAAATCATCATAAGCACCAGCGCTTTGGACTTGAGCATTTCGAGTAATTGGGCGTTCTTGATGCCACTCATGAGAATAATCGGCTAATTTCTCGATTATCTCATAAGCCTCTTGCTCGGTTTTGTCCATAATTGAACCTCCGGATGCTTGATCAATGAAAATTCGGGTTGCAACTTCGCAACCCTTATAGAAGATTTGAACCTGTTGAAAGGTATCCAAACCATGGTTTGGACAACCTCTAAGCATTTTGGAAAATCTATTCCATGCTTCGTACAAGGTTTCCATAGGCTTTTGACAGAACTGGGTAATCTCCTGTTGGAGTCTCGCTGATTTAGATGCTGGAAAATATTTCTTAAGAAATTTTTCCATCATACTATCCCATGTTCTTATCGTAGCCTCGGCTAATGAATCTAACCAACTTCTTGCTTCCCCGTGGAGTGTCCACGGGAAAAGTCTTAGAAATATAGCCTGGTCAGTTTCTGGTTTTAATTTGAAAAGAAGACATATCTCTTCAAAGAGACGAATATGTTCGTTTGCGTCTTCATTAGGACCGCCACTAAATTGACACCTATTATTAATCATTTGAAGAATAGGTCCTTTAATTTCAAAATTTACCTCACCCGTGAGCGGAGTAATAGCACTACCTTGTCCGGTTCGCGTCGCTTTCATCCTGTCTGCCATTGATTGTCTTGGTACCAACGGTCTTTCTCCTTCCATTTCAAAATTTGGTGGTTGAACTGGTTTACCAAAGTTTGAATATCTAGGCTTGGTGGTACTTGATTCTGAATCAAAAGTTTCCTGCTTTGATGAAGATTCAAAAATATCAAGCACTTCTTTTGGAATTCTACCAAGCTTTCTATCCGGTTCTGTCAATGGTGTAAATAATGGAGATTCTGAACTTCGGGTATGTGGCATATGCAACCTATAATCTGCCAATCACACAACTAACAAAAACTATCACACATACCGATTCTACAAAATTAAAAATCAAAGACTATTAATAATTTAAAATAATTAAGAAACTACTAAATCACAAATTAGTTAATAATCCTATTTTGACACAAAACTGTCCCCGGCAGCGGCGCCAAAAACTTGATGTGTGAAAAGTGTCGTATAAAATTGTCTTGTAAATAATATGGAAAAATACCGATTTAAGATTGCTACACACTAACGGGCAGTGTACCCGATCGTGTAGTAGTATAGATAATGGTAAAATCCGTGTATCGTTCCAAGGACAGTTATATCAGTCAAACTAGAATTAGAAACTATATTATGATTAACTAAGTTAATTAAAGTAAAAGTACAAGTTTTATGTTTTGGTGGCTGTTTTAACGATTTAGCCAAATCCAAGAAGGTTAAATGTAAAAACAATATTTTTAGTCTTTTGGTTTATAAAATGCAAATAAATACAAATAAAGCAAGTAAGATAGTTTTGAATTAAATCAAAGAGATGAAATGTTCATCTAGATATTTTACCCTCGGTATTGGATGTAGTTTAGATATTAAGCCCTGATTGAATACTTAGGCGTGTAGTTATCTAATAGGTTTACTAAGAGTTCTCTCGGATAAACACGCAAATACAATAACAAGCTCAAGGTTTCCCTTTTTACTATGGTTCTTGTATTTGTAATCAAATAACTATCAGTATGCTAATCACCTAAATCGACTCGCCAAGAGTTCTCTTTAGCAAGTACTCAAACTAGAATTACTAAGCGAGGGTTCCCTATAACTTAGACCTTTTCGTTTGTGACTAGTTGATCAACAAGATTAAAGACTTGAATAACAATTGCCTTTGCGTTCGCTCTACACAATTCATTCCTATTTTGTTTAACCATTTTAATCTAGTTTACCCCCTTGGTCCGGTTTAGCAAACAATCAATCTAAGACAAGTTGATTGTAAATCAATATGATACATCAACAAGAGTTCTCTTTATCAACAACATATCAATTAACTAGATACAAATGGTTTTAACAACAATAAGCATGGTTCTCAATTCAAGCTTCAATCTATCACGCATAATACATTCAATCAATAAGATTACATCCAATACCTTGGTTATTAATCTAGACAAACATTATAGAAACTAGCCAATAATCATTGTAACAGACAACAATTCATTCAAATTATAAACTGAAATCATTTCTGAGAACAAGTGAATAACCTACAAGAACAAGAGTTCTTGGATGAAGAAGATGTTGATGGATGATGCTTTGATGTTTTGGCCTCTTCAAAGAGGTTGGAATTCTCCAAAGTACTCCTGAAAATCGCCTCTAAACTTCTCTGTACGTAACTCTATGAAAACAGTCCCCAAAACTGACATTTTAAGGTGGAGAAATTAGGTAAAAAGCAGAAAGTTCGGTCACACCTACTTTGGGACGGCGTCCTAAAAGGCAGGACGGCGTCCCAGTTTATAGACCAAGACGGCGTCCCAAGTATTCAAGACGGCGTCTCCATATGAAGACCAGGACGGCGTCTTCCTTTGTGGGACGGCGTCCTGGATGTATTTTGGGCACTGTTTCGTTTTATTTTTAATATTAGTTCATTTGGACGAACTTTTATATAACGGAAGCCTTGTTTTATCATTTTAGAGTGCTATCTTGATACTAACTCGTATCGGGATCAACCGATGTCATAAATCATCGAAATTCTTTGCAAACTACTCTTCCGATACAAATTCGCGCATCTTGACATATCCCTTGTAGATCATCTTCATTATCTTCGAATATAGAGCATTTTTAGTGATATTGCGATAGATATATATGATGTAATTGAGCAATATCATGTGTAAACAGGATATTTTAGATTATCATTATTTGATAATCTACGTAAAGCTTTTTAAACCTTTATTTATGAAATAAAGGTTATGGTTTGTTTTAAAAATGAATGCAGTCTTTGAAAAACGTCTCATATAGAGGTCAAAATCTCGCAACAAAATCAATTAATATGGAACGTTTTTAATCAATAAGAACGGGACATTTCATGATCCACCTTCGTTGTCTCATATTCAGTTGTTTCTGGTCGAATATGTGTTGGAGGCTTTTGTGATCGGTTAAGATAGTACTCTTGGTTCTATAAAGATAGTGTCTCCACAGTTTGAGTGCGAAAACAACAGCTCCAAGTTCAAGATCGTGCGTTATGTAATTTCGCTCGTGAATCTTCAGTTGTCGAGAGGCGTAAGCAATAACCTTCGTTCTTTGCATCAATACGCAACCAAAACCATTTTTCGAGGCATCACAGTACACAACAAAATCATCACTGCCTTCGGAAAGAGATAGGATAGGTGCGGTGGTTAACTTCTGCTTCAAGGTTTGAAATGTTGACTCTTGCTCGGTTGCCCAAACGAACTTCTTCCCTTTGTGAGTCAGTGCGGTTAATGGGCGTGCAATCAGAGAGAAACCTTCAATTAATCTTCGATAATAACCGGCGAGGCCTAAAAATTGGCGGATATGAGTAGGAGTAGTGGGAGTTTCCCACTTGCTGATATCTTCGATCTTTGCGAGATCAACTTTGATACCCTGGTTGCTCACAATATGACCGAGAAATTGGACTTCCTTCAACCAAAACTCACACTTGGAAAATTTGGCATAAAGTTGCTCTTGTCTCAAAAGTTCCAACACTAGTCGAAGATGTTGTTCATGTTCTTCTTCGCTTTTGAAATAGATGAGGATATCATCTATGAAAACGATAACGAACTTGTCCAGATATGGCTTGCATACATAATTCATGAGATCCATGAATATAGCAGGTGCGTTGGTTAAACCGAATGGCATTACAAGAAACTCATAATGGCCATAACGGGTTCCGAACGCAGTCTTCATCACATCGCTCTCCTTCATCCTCAACTGGTGATAACCTGATCATAAATCAATCTTGGAGTAAACGCTTGATCCTTGTAGCTGATCGAAAAGATCGTCAATCCTGGGAAGGGGATATTGATTCTTAATCGTCAACTTGTTTAGTTCACGATAATCGATACACATGCAAAAAGATCCGTCCTTCTTCTTCATAAACAAAACAGGCGTGCCCCAAGGCGATGAACTTGGTTAGATAAATCCATGGTCTAGCAATTCCTGCAGTTGACTCTGCAACTCTTGCAGTTCGGAAGGTGCTAGTCGATAAGGTGTGCGAGCTACGGGTGCAGCTCCTGGCACTAGATCGATCTGAAACTCTACTGATCTCTGCGGCAGTAATCCAGGTAACTCTTCTGGAAAGACGTCGGGAAATTCATTCACAATTCGTACATCATCAACGCTCTTCTCCTCGGTTTCTAACTTCTTCACATGCGCCAGAATAGCAAAACGCACTTTCCTCATGACTTTCTATGCATTCATACAACTTATGAGGTTCAACTTCGGACTACATCTATCTCCGTAGATAATCAGAGGCTCACCATCGTCGCGAGGTATCCGAAGAATCTCTCACCACAGATAACTTCGGCTGTTACCTTGGACAACTAGTCCATACCGACAATCACATCAAAACTTCCCAACTTGATGGGTATCAATTCAATCTCTAAATCTTCACCAGTTAAGTTTATTATACCTCCTCGGCCAATTTGGTCGACTTTCTCAAGTTTTCCATTGGCTACTTCAACAAGCATACTCTCCTCCAAAGGTACTAACGACCAATCTATCTTAGAGCAAAAGTGTCTATCTACATAACTCCTATTAGCACCGGTGTCAAACAGAACAGAAGCTAATAGGTTATTGATAGTGAATGTACCTGTGACCAAATCAGGATCCTCACAGGCATCCCTGGCGTTCATGTTGAAAACTCTCCCATGTGCTGGTCCGGCATCCTTCTTCTTGTTTGGGCACTCATTCTTTAAGTGGCCCTATTGATCGCACTCAAAACACTTTCTTGGTCCAGTAGGGTTTATCTTCACAGCTGGGGTGGTGATCTTGCAGTCCCTACCAATATGCCCAGTCCTCTTACACTTTTCACAGACCACGTTGTAGTACCCTGTATGATGCTTGTAACATCTCTTGCACTGCGAAAGACTACCCTTGTAGTTAGGGTTCGAGCTAGGGTTCGGGTTGGGGTTCCTCCAGTCGTTGTTTCCTTTGAAACCCTCATGTCTCTTAGCTGGGTTCTGATCAAAGATCTTCCCTTTGTGGCTTTCCTACTTACGCTTCTCATTACTAGCTCCTGATTCTGATTTTGCTTTCTCTAGTTCCTTGCGGATTATCTGGTTCATCAGGGTGTGTGCCATGCGCATAGCTTCCGGGACATCTGCTGGTTTCGAAGAGGTAACATTTCCCTGAATGGTCTTGGGAAGTCCCCACAAGTACGTTCCATTCGCTTAAATTCCGGGGTAACCATCGTGGGGCACATCAAAGCAAACTCTAAATACCTTCGGTTATAGCCATCAAGGTCGGTTCCCACAACCTCCAGCTGTGACGACCCGAAAATTTCTGACCAAATTTAAACTTAATCTTTATATGAATTCGACACGATAAGAAAAGTCTGTAAGGTTGAGTCTCAAAAATTTTGAACTGTTTCATATATTCAATTGACCTTCGACCAGTTCCGACGATTCACGAACAATTAATTGTAACTTGATATGTGTGTGTGTATATATATATATATATATATATATATATATAATAATTGGAAATATAATTTTTAATATTGTATGTTGTTGTTACTAAAATTTATTTATGTAAAGTAAAATAAAAATAGGATATTATAATGATTATTATTTAAAAAGTATCTATATATATAAAAATAAAGTGTATTGAATATATATATATATATATATATATATATATATATATATATATATATATATATATATATATATATATATATATATATATATTTCGAATTTATTTGGAAAATGATAGTAACACTCGATTATCATTCGATTGATAATAAACAAGTTATAAACAAACTTATGATTTTAAAATAAACGGTGATCCAATAATGAGTCCCATAAATTATAGGCTTATTAAAAATATATTTAGGAACTATTTATTGAATTTTAAAACTTTTCATAATTTACTTGGGGTTGGGAGTGAATAATTAATGTAATTTTTATTTAATAGTTAATGCTCGAATTTTATATCATAATGACCAAAATAAATAAATATAGTTAATTTAAAAATATGGGATTTTCTGAACACTTTTATTCGCCACTGAATCATCAACGAAGAGCGATATAGCAGTCCGTGGAAACTGTCGGTAGATGAAGTTAAAATTTGAGCCTTCTTGATTATTCAATGTGCACGTTTAAATTATTAATTAATATTATATTATAATTATTATTAAAGTAATTACTGTGTTTTGTTTGTTTTCTTTCCACAACTTAGATGTAGTATGCAAATATATATGCAGTACGTACAATATATGATGATTACCACTTCCAATTTATATTATGACTTCTCCTTTCCTTCTTTTTGTTCGACAACTGAAACAAACCCTAAGATGGGGCACGATTGCAAACCACCACAACTTAACCATCTCCACCACCATGAGTCGTCACCACACCCGTAACACCATCATGAAACTCTCATATATAAATATATACATATTCATATCGATATATTTATATACACACACCATACATGATACATGATACTCACACACACCACCTCCCTTTCAATTGATCATCACCTCCCATCACGAGACCACACACTATCATACACCCATGCTCTCTTCTTGCTTCGATGTCTACATAAACCACCACCACACCATCAACTATTCATTCAAAAACCAACTTAGTTTATTCAAATCTTAATGCATGTTCACTGTTCCTATCTATTGTGTAACACGATCCCCATCAACCCAAACACCACTAACCTCGATCAACACCTTCATCAATAACACACCACCCCGTTAGAATTAACCTGCAACTATCCGGTTTCTACTTCATGTTCATCACCATAGTTGCTTATTCGCTACCGCTATTCCTCTTCTATTTTCACCGTTTATTTTCGACCACACCATCATTAAACTAAAACCCACTCGTTCTAGTTGTTGTTCAACGAAACCCAAAGCATCATTTAAAGTTTTGCGACTGTTTCCTTTGATTCAATTGTAAGTCAAAAACCCACTACTGTCCACCCTCATTTTTGTAAGTTTCTACTGCTTTTGCTACGTTTCTGTTTCGATGACAACACAAAACAACCAACACTTCCTATTCAGGCTACTGCACGAGAGTGTTTACAGCTGAAAATGTTGTCGCTACTATTGTTATTTTGTTTTTTTCCGTTTTACAGTCCAGCACCACAAAATTCACCTCGAACCACCAGCATGAATAATATACTACTGCTGCTACTTCGTTATACTTCTATTAACTGTTTCAAACGTAAAAAAAAAAAAAAAAAAAAAAATTTAAAAGCAAGCACACAGGCTGCTAGTTTGTTCTTTCGGTTTGATAATTAAAGATGATAACAAAGAGTTTGTGTCTCTTTTACCCGAAAAACCCCACGTCCAATACTCCCTTATTCAATTTAAAATTAAAACGTGTCTTGGGCTTGTGAAGTTGGGCTTGAGATAGCTGCTGTTGGGCCGAAGTATTTGGGTCGTAACAAAATGTGTTATCATATCGGGTTTATGAAATTTTGGCCAGTGAATTGGTTGTAATGTTGAGCCGAAGGATTGGGCCAGGCTATAGAAGTAATGACATTGGAAGTGTGATGATGATACATAGAGGTATTGATGATGATGATGATGATGATGATGATGATGATGATGATGATGATGATCACAAGAGACGTGACGATGATAATGATGTTGATGATGTAGTACGATTAATGATGAGATGTGTATGTGAGGTTAACGAATGTGATTATGATAGTGGCCATACTATGATGATCATGGTAGTATGATGTTAAGATGATAATCACGAATAAAAGATGATGATGGTTGGATTAGATTATGATAATAACTCGAGGAATAGGATAGATTGTGATGACCCGGAAATTTCCGACCAAATTTAAACTTGAATCTTATATGGTTTCGACACGATAAGTAAAGCCTGTAATGTTGAAGTCTCAAAACCTTTGAACTATGTTCATGTATACATATGACCTTGACTATTCTCGACGATTCACGAACAATTATTTGTAACTAGATATGTGTGTATATATATATAAACATGGTAATTGAAATTATAAATTGTAATATTATATGTCTTAATATATATACATAGATAATAAATATTAAAGATTCAATATATTGTATAATTGATAAACAGTAATAAATTGTAATATATTAAATCTAATTACAAGTTAGAATATAATTATCGTTACCTTCACCATTATGTGTGTTAATATATATATAAATGATATAGGTTCGTGAATCCGAGGCCAACCCTGCAATTGTTCAATATCGTAATATGTATTTTTACTACAAAATACAGTATGGGGAGTTTCATTTGCTCCCTTTTTAAATGCTTTTGCAATATATATTTTTGGGACTGAGAATACATGCGCTTTTATAAATGTTTTACGAAATAGACACAAGTAATCGAAACTACATTATATGGTTGAATGATCGAAGCCGAATATGCCCCTTTTTGCTTGGTAACCTAAGAATTAGTAAACCGATCTACTAATTGACGAGAATCTTAAAGATAGATCTATGGGCCCGACGAACCCCATCCAAAGTACTGGATGCTTTAGTACTTTGAATTTGTTTTTATCATGTCCGAAGGATTTCCCGAAATGATAGGGGATATTCTTATATGCATCTTGCTAATGTCGGTTACCAGGTGTTCAATCCATATGAATGATATTTTTGTCTCGGAAATGATTATTTATGTTAAACTAATGAACTCACCAACCTTTTGGTTGACACTTGAAAGCATGTTTATTCTCAGGTACGAAAGAAATCTTCCGTTGTGCATTTGCTCATTTTAGAGACATTACTTGGAGTCATTCATGACATACTTCAAAAGACATTGCATTCGATTCGTCGAGTTCATCAAGATTATTATTAAGTCAATTATAGTTGGATATATTATGAAATGGTATGCATGCCATCAACTTTTGATGTAATGAAAGATTGTCTTTTCAAAAACGAATGCAATGTTTGTAAAATGTATCATATAGAGGTCAAGTACCTCGCGACGTAATCAACTGTTGTGAATCGTTTATAATCGATATGGACTTCATCCGGATGGATTAGGACGGGTCATTAGAGTTGGTATCAGAGTGGTGGTCTTAGTGAACCAGGTCTTGCATTAGTGTGTCTAACTGATAGTCGTTAGGATGCATTAGTAAGTTTGGACTTCGACCGTGTCTGCATGTCAAAAGTTTTGCTTATCAATTTTGTCGGAAATCGTCTGCTTATCATCCTTAGGAAATTACCTGCTTATCATTCTTAGTCTAGACATGTCTTAGTGCCTCTATTGCATAGACAGTGTATAGATAAATTCATATCTTAGCGTATCTGTTATTGTTACTTTTGCCTGACAGCTTTCGTAGATTCCTCCGTAACTTATGGGATTTTAGTACTATATATGCATATGTAAATTATGTATTGCAGGGTACTAATATACATCCTATAATCTATTTCTTATCGAAAATCCTTCATCTGATCGTATGAGATGAATCCCTCAACCAGTTCGAATTCCTCGGGTTCCGACAGCTATTCCGATATGGAGTTTCACCTAAGCTTCCAAAGCAATGTCACCAGAATGAATCAACTAATTCATCTGATGGGTTCGTAGCCAACTTAATCAATGGAGACGCGAAGAAGGCGATCCCTTCCACCAACCGAATTCACCTCTTGGTGAAGAACCTGAAGCCCTCACCGGCGAACCTGTTCGTAATACCATTTTCTCTCTCATTTTCAGAGTAGCTCGTCACAATTAAATTCTATCTACGATTCTAAACCTTATTCATCCGCTTATTCCGATCGACAATCATCCTGCAGGAATGGAAGAAGTCAACAAGCTTCGCGCTCGAGTAATAAATTTGGGAAATATGGTGCAAAACGTACCAGCTTCAGCAACATCACCAGCATCAACACCGGTACCACACAAAAAAAACAAAGTTTCAACATAACACGTCTCAATATCTCATTATGTACCTCGAGCATAATCATCGTTCTACGAATCGTTCTACATCATTTATCTTCATTCGACATGAATATTATGTAATCTTCAATGTTTTAGAGATTATATATTCTAGTTCTAACGGTAAATCAAATGAGATTAATATCACATTAACTCATTAAATCCATGATTATATCTGAAGAAAATATATATATGTATATATATTTTCATAAAGATTGTAATTAAAAATTCTTTCATACAAACTGTTAATGGTGAAAATATTTTAACGGGTAGGTAATACCCGAGGAATATTTAGATTTCACATTAATAAGTTACATTGTACATTCTTCGAATCTGATTCAACAGTCATTTACTATCCTACTTATAACCACCGATATACGTATCCGTTCACCGCAGAATAATTATTTTCATTCAATTTCATATTTGGATTTTGACCTATCAGAATCCAACAAGTGGCATAATAAAGAAAATATTGGACAAAATAAAATTTGTTAGAAACAAACAAATTAACTATGAGAAAATTTTTGTTAAGAATTCACGCTAACAAAAATCCTAGCTAACTATTTCTAGCTAACTGTTAATTCCTTATTACATTTTATTATTGCAATTTATTTATCGCAGTTTATTTATCGCAATTTAATTATCGCAATTTTATTTATCGTCATTTAATTTCTGTTATGTACTTTACACACTTTATTTATCATCATTTAATTTCTGTATTTATTTTACGCACTTTAAATATCGGGACACGTATACAAGGTTTTGACATATCATATCGACGCATATATATATATATATATATATATATATATATATATATATATATATATATATATATATATATATATATATATATATATATATATATATATATATATATTATTTGGAATAACCATAGACACTCTATATGCAGTAATGATCGAGTTCTTTATACAGGGTTGAGGTTGATTCTATAATAATATATATACTTTGAGTTGTGATCGAGTCTAAGACATGTACACGGGTCACGATATGTATTAATTAATTTGAATATTATAAATTAAACTATATATGAATTATTAGACTGTTAACTGTGGACTATCGACTGTGGACTATCAACATTGGACAATCAAAATGAATTAAAATATTAATTATAACATATGAAACTAAACATTTCTTCAAGTTTGCCACTTGATTTCATCTTAAACCTCATTTGTATCTTGACGATTACAATCTGCGTTCAAACCTTTCATGATTCTTGAAAACACCTCAATCGAGAGAACGAACCAACTGTATCTCATCTACAGAAGGAAAGATTTATTCATATAGTTATGCATCTGGAAAAAAAAAACTCTCAAAAACTGAGTAAACGTTTAACACGTAGCTGTGCTAATTCCTTTAGCGTTATTATTACCCAAAATAACTTTGCAATTCCTTTTCAAATTTGCCAATTTTATCACAGCTCCAGCAAATCAACTTTGATTTTCATTCGGATTAGCCTTACCATAACCTTAATATATATGATGCCCTTTTTGTCATCGTTACCGGAGATCCGTTTATATTCCACCACATTAGCAGTAAACTTACCAGAAACTTCATTGATCTTTGACTTTCTTAAAAGTTATTACATTCATTGAAATCCTATCATATACTCATCCGCATCTTGTAACGAGAACTGCCATACCAATTATTAGAAATCAGCAATCAGTATTTTGAAATCTCACAGCATATCTACATCAACAGTTATAGGTATACATATAACATTTATCTCTTAGAATTATGATCTTCTATTCCGAAATTATGAAAAGCACTCCAGATTACGAATCAATACTCCAAATTCTGACAAAGCTGAATGAAGCAGCAGAAACTGTAGACAACTGTAACCGACCTTAATCGTCAGAAGTTGATGATAAAGAATAGTATGTTGGCAAAACTCAGAAAAGTTGGAACTGGAAAACAGATTGAGCAAACAATGAAGGGGTTGGAGACAAAATCACAATCACTAAACTTGTACATTAAGAATCCTGATGATTCTGTTTCTGATAAAATCTTTAGCGAATACCTTGCTTTTGACTCCAAACTCTTGCGGACAAATTTTCTCCACCATCCTTCGATATTAGAAATTCCAAGATATCATCGTATCTTTCATTATAAATATCCTCCATATTCTGAAGATATTTTCATAACTATTCTTATCTGAAATCATTAATCTCTTCGTACTATCAGTGTTACATCATATATAAACTGTTAGTTTCTATATTCTGTAAACTTTCGAGCTTAAAATATGAATGTTATTGAAGTAATGTCGGGAACTGATGCATGAGTTAGTATATTATAATGACACTTGATCAACGTGATTATATTACAGTAAGTCATGCTGAGTTTCTAATGGGACGTGATGATTCACAGATTATAACGTCATCACATGCCATGTTACATAACTCTCTCATTCTGCTTAACTTCTGAACATATCAAGAAAGTATATTCTTGATGGTTCTATTCTCAGTGATTCAGGTAATTTGACAAATCAAATCGTGTGATTACGTTCTTTCTTGTTTAAGACATTAAGTTCATTATAAACTTCGTACTTACGAATTCTGGACCATTATTCGCTTGACTCAGAGTCAAGAAGATGATAAAAAGCAAAGAGCTCCGAAGTATAAGAGAAAATATTAAGCCCAATAACAACACGAAAATTTCAAACCGTGTACATCAATGTTTATCACAACATAAAGACACGGGAGAATTAAAAACACTATAACCCCAAGGGCGAAGTAAAAAAAAAACAGATTCCTCCGGTGGAAGTTGGAAAAGGAGAATGATTGTTGCCATATTAAGGATAAGGATAAGGATTAGAACTGGATTAAGCATTTTCACAATCTTTAGAAAATTGGGAATTGAGTATAGGAATGGTAAAAGTAATGGAACGGAAGAAGTAAATTTATAGTGAAATTTCAGACAGAGTAATCGAAACAGATCACCGTATTTAATTAGAGAAATCTTAATTTCCTTATTCGCCGAAGAATCAGATCTCATAGATTTTCAAGATTTTCTTTTAAATCCCTTGAATTCCGGAATTCAACCAAGGCAAATCAAAAGTTAAAACGAAACTTCATTTATTCATTTCACTTTTTTATGATAGCTTCATTCGTGCTCTTCGAATAATCGAATTATTTTATCTGTATTATTCAATAATGATAAAACTCTATTTATCAGCTCATATTCGTCAGGAAAATATATTTATTGTTAGCCATGACGACCTCACTTAAATTTTGGGACGAAATTTCTTTAACGGGTAGGTACTGTGATGACCCGGGAATTTCCGACCAAATTTAAACTTGAATCTTATATGGTTTTGATATGATAAGCAAAGCATGTAATGTTGAAGTCTCAAAACCTTTGAACTGTGTTCATGTATACATTTGACCTTGACTATTCTCGACGATTCACGAACAATTAATTGTAACTAGATATGTGTGTATATATATATAAACATGGTAATTGAAATTATAAATTGTAATATTATATGTCGTAATATATATACATAGATAATAAATATTAAAGATTCAATATATTGTATAATTGATAAACAGTAATAAATTGTAATATATTAAATCTAATTACGAGTTTGAATATAATTATCGTTACCTTCAACATTATTATAAATAGTAATATTAATATTAAATTCAATATTATTAATAGTATTATATAAAAATAGAAACATGTAATTTGTTATATTTTCATTATCATTAGATATTATATACTCAATATTATATATAATGTGTATTATGTAGATATATTATATGTAATACCATTATATTAAATATTGTTGTTGTAAAAGTGTATTTACTTTTAATATTAATATCAATACTAGTGTAATTAATAAATATAAAAAAATTCATATATATATAAATTGATATAGCATTATTATAGTTAGTAATATTACTATTAATAATAATATTGTTATAAATATTATAGTAATTGTTATCATCATCATTAGTAATAATATTATTATTATTAATTTGTATTATTAATAGATGTAATATAATTATGTTTGTAAATATAAAAATCTAAAATTTTAAATATATAATCGATTATATGAATACAGAAATATAAACAAGCACGTATGTATATATAAGATACGGTTGTATATATATAAATATATATACATATATAAATATGTATAAATACTGTTATACACTTTTAAATACTGATAAATATGCATGATTTTGGAATCCAGAATTAATTTCAAATAGCTATTAGACTGTGCCATAATCTATTTTACATCTACTAATCGATTTCCTTGTCTCAGTATCAAACAAAATCGGTTAAAGGTAGACATCTACTTTCAATTTTTTATTCTTCATTCGTACATGATGAAACAGAAACTGTCGACGACCTTTGGCTTTAAACAAAGGAATAATAGCTGTACTCACACAATCATTCTATTGTCTATCATCTTTATCAATTTTAACGAACCCAAGATGATGAGTTTAAATAGAAAACTCAAGGAAACCATCTCATCCCCTTTCTTTATAATCATCATAACCGGACACCAACATATCTTCCTCTCAACCGTTCATCACCTTTCGTTGATAATCTTCACGACACCTTGATCACCACCAATTAAAACATCGATCATAATACTTACCTTACAACCATCGGCTACACCACTTCACCATTGAAGACTAACCCAAACCATCATCTTCACCAATTTTTTTTTCCTGTTTCTATTCGGTACAACACCACCTTGGATCAACCATGATCATTACCATCAAACCCACCTATAATGTTGCTAATGTTTCTGTATACTTTCTCCAATGAACCGTCATCGATCACCTTGTTTAGTTTGATCACCACTCAGCAACACCGGAACAACCAATAACCTGTAACAGCGATTTTTTTTCAAAAGGTTGATCGTGATAATAATACGTAAGATGATAGATTACGAATAAGGGTATTGATGATGTTAGTGTTGCATATGATTGATAATGTTAACGAAAATTAAGAAGATGGAAAGGTGATGGTGATGAATCGAAGACCCACCTGTTGTCCTCTCTGGCGGATTACAGCACCTTTCTTGTTCGATGTAATCAAAAACAATAACCTGCAACCCAACTTTTCTGTTTTATGTTACAAAGTGAAACCACAAAGTATGATACATGAAATCATGATGAGTACGGTTTTGTGCATTTGATAATCACCTCCACCAATCACTTAATTTCTATTTTGAACCAATTCCACAAAAACATTTACACCCTACTGCTATATCTGCTGTAACATCCCGTTTTTCCCGTACGTGACTAAAGGTACATATTTAACCATTTGTACGTTATGATTCGGAAGCTTATGCGTAATTGTATAGATAAATGTATATATATAATTTATTGTGTGCTAGTTAACATGTGCGTACATAAGTGTACAAATGAGCTTGTGTAGTGTTAGGTCTCGTGAGACTTAGATGTGAGGCTTAGACGTGTATTGGGAACGAGAATGAAGGAATTAGTTGTGGAAACCTTGGAAATTTGACTAACTAGTCGAAGTGGCCAGACCCAGGCGTATGTCGCGCCGCGACAAACGGGTCCGCGCCGCGACCCATCAAGCGTTTCCAGATCAGAACAGGACTTAAGCATGGTGAATTTTACTTTGATTCGTCGCACCGTGACGTTTAGTGCCGCGCCGCGGCAGGCCTGCTGGCCAGGTCCCGGTTTTAGGTTAAATTAAGAGATTTTGAGGGGCAAAATGGTAAATGGACGTATAGATCAGATGGGTGCATTAAATCTGGTCCACTAGTTCATTTATTTCATTTTCCTTTTTCATTTTCTTTCAATTTCTCTCCCAAAACTCTAACACCCATTTGGATTCAAAGTGAGATTGAGAGAGGAAGGATTTAGGGTTGATCTTTGGAGCAAGTATTAAAGTTGTTCCTTGTGACTCTAGCTACGTGGTGATAGTCTCGGTAAGTTCTAACTCTAAGTTTCGAGTTTTAATTGATTATGGCTAGGGTTTTGGTTAATAGAAGCTTGTATGACCCATTTGGGAGTAAAATGGGTGAATTTGGGTTAGGTTGTTGTAATGAAACCCTAATGGCCATAATCTAGGGTTTTGGCCTTGTAATTGTGAGTTGAAAGTGTTAATGATATTAAAAGCATTAAACATTTGTTAAAATTAAAAGAGATGTCATTTGGGTTATGTTTGACTAGTTTGGATGTGAAAGTGTCAAAATGGGTCAAGAATGTACTAGTTGACCTAGTTTGGGTAAAATGGGTGTAAATTACCCTAGGTGGATGTCAATTGAGGCTAGTAGACTTTAATGCACTAATGTTGGTAACTAAAGTCGAGTCTTGGCCATTAAGAGGGCGGTTGTGATGTAGTTGGGTCATTTAATGCGAATTGAGTCATTAAATGCCCAAGTAATTGTAATGTGGTTAATTCCACTAGTTTATGTATTGAATTGGTACTTAATGTATTAGGTACTTGGCTTTGAGTTTGGAAGCGAATATTCATCATCCTTGTGTCAAGGTGAGTGGAATAATTATGCGTGAACGTATATAATGTATTTATTTGTGTGGTATGAATGTGGAAGTGTCGCGGTGTTCAAGACACCACATTCTAGGTAACGAGTAGTATTGTCGCGGTGCTTAAGACACTACTCCTTGTGTAATTGACTTGTGGGATTGTCGCGGTGTTTAAGACACCACAATGTCGTGAGAGTGGAAGTGTCGCGGTGTTCAAGACACCACTCATGGTATTGAATGAAGTGTGGATTCGTCGCGGTGTTTAAGACGCCACATTGTTGTAAGGGTGAGTTAGTCGCGGTGTTTAAGACATCACCCGGGGGACTAGTGATTACGCGGTGTATAAGTAACACTAGTGGATGTTATGAACTCCAACGGACTTACATGTACCGTTCTCTTGTATACTTGGTTAACCATGGTTGTGCGAATTGTACTTAGCATATTATATTGTGAACTATATGCTATTATTGTTGCTAGCGTAGTGTGGAACGTGGATAGTAGTTTATGCATGATGGATTGCATGTTTGTTGAATTGCTAGCTCGTATGTGGTATTGTGTAAGTGTATGCAAGTAAGTAGGTTATATATGATCATGTATAATTATTGCATTCACTAAGCGTTAGCTTACCCCTCTCGTTGTTTATCTTTTAGTTGCAGGTGAGGATAAAGGGAAAGGGATTGTCGGGCACTAGATGCCCTTGATGATGTGCTTGTAGGAGCTTTTGGAAGTTGGCCACCTTTTGGGTAGTTTAGTCCCAAACCATGCTCGTCGGGTCGTTTGGTTAATAAACTACCATTGTATTCGGTCAAACTTGTATTAACTTAATTAACGGCCATTGTGCCTTTTGTAAACATTGGTAATGGTTGTACGGTTTAATGAAACTTGTGAGTTGGTCTACATATTTAATTGGCGCATAAATGTGTATATTATAAAAAAAAAATTTATAGCGTATGGAGTACGGGTTGGGTTGTTTCAAGTGGTATCAGAGCATGGTCTAAGGGATTTAGGCGACTTGAGATAGGTGCCTAGACTTAGACTTTTATGTGTATGCGCTTTTAGGCGGGACTTGTACGACTTCGGGTCGAATCGGGAATGGTAGTGCGTAGGTTTATATGAACTAACCATGCACTCATTGTTTTGTGTTGTAGTTGGAATCATCAAGCGAGATAGACATTGTACTAGCAAGTTAATGCGACGTGCTCGTGTAGCAATGACTAGCTACGCTTGCTACGGTTGCAAATCGTGTCAAACGAGCAATGTATGACGATTGTTGAGCGAGATGGGGTGGAATGGTATATATGTGTCATGTCTTTGGTTTCGTTGTTTAATCTTTCCCGTTTTATAGAATGAAGATGAGAAACGGACACGACACCGATAATGGGGGCACGAGCGAGGACCCCGAGTTCACGGCCAAGGTTGAGGCCATCTTTCAACGCCAAAGGGCGGATTTTCTTGTTGATATTAAGAAGATGTTTCTAGACACTATTGAAGAACAAGTCGTCGATATGGTTAAGGAACAAATTAAAATTGTTCTTCAAGAAGAGAATGTGGGGAGGCGAGACTTTTTCTTTAAGAACTTCAAGGATGCTCAACCTCCTACCTTTGATGGTGAACGGGACCCACTTAAGAGTGCCCGGTTTATCTCCGATATGGAGGGGGCTTTTCGTACATGTGAGTGCCCTAACGATAAAAAGACAAGGTATGGTTGTAGCATGCTAAGAGGTGATGCCAAGCTATGGTGGGATGCAAAGATTCAAGTCTATGGCGAAGAACAATGCATGGACTTTTCTTGGGCTAAGTTTAAGGTGGAATTTTTCGAAGAATACCGAACTTCGGCTGATCTCACTAGGCTAAAGGACGAGTTACGTTCCTTGAGGCAAGGGTCGATGGACTTGAACACTCTCAAATCCGTGTTTTTGTCTAAAACTCAATTTTGCCCGGAGTATGTCGGGAACGACAAGATGTTAAAGGAAGATTTTTATCGAATCTTGAATGATAGTTATCAAGAGAAGATAAGTGTGAATGTGGTGAAAAGCTTTGGTGAATTGTTTAACATGGCCAAGGGCTTCGAGGCGCTTGTGATGAGGAAGAATAGCCTTACCTTGGGCAAGAAAAAGTTTGAAGCTACTAGTCAATCTAATTTTTCTAGCAAGAAGTTTAAGAAAGGCTCCGAGAGTGTGGGGAGTGTGAAGAAAGGTGCTTCGGGGGATTTCCCCTATTCTTGTCATAATTGTGGGCGAAGGGGACATATGGCCCGTGATTGCACCAAACCATCCTCTACTACAAAATTCACTTGTTACAATTGTGGGAAAGAAGGACACAAGAAGACCGAGTGTCCCGAGTTGGTTAATGATCATGTCAAGCAGTTAGAGAAGGCGGCGGGTACGGGCCGGGGTCGAAATTATTTGATGACTAATGATGAAGCCAAGCGATCGAACGAGGTTGTCTCAGGTACTTTCTTGGTTAACTCTAAACCGGCCAAGATATTATTTGATAGCGGTGCTAATTTGTCTTTTGTGTCGCCTCGATTTGTATCTAAGTTAAATAAACCGCTAGTTAAGTTGAGTCATCCGGTTGAAGTCGAAATAGCGGATGGCAAGACGGCGCTAGTGGTTGATGTTTGTAAGAATTGTGATGTTGTGTTTGGTACCGAAACGTTTAAAATTGACCTCATTCCGATGACTTTGGGTGAGTTCGATATTGTTGTTGGTATGGATTGGCTCGATCGTTATAGAGCCGATATTGCATGCCATGATAAGTTCATTCGTGTTAGGACCCCAAGTGGGGGAGAGTTGATTATTCATGGCGATAGACGGAGAAGACTCGTACCATTTTGCACTTATGCAAGGGCACGACGTTTTCGCAAGAGCGGTGCCTTGTTTTATCTTGCTCACGTAGTTGATACTCGTGATGAGCCACCACCTATTCGTAAGATTCCGGTGGTTAATGAATTTGAAGATGTCTTTCCGGATGAATTACCGGGTGTTCCGGAGGAAAGACAAGTCGAATTTCGCATCGAGTTGGTTCCGGGAGCTACTTCCATTGCTAAAACCCCTTATCGTTTAGCGCCGACAGAGATGCAAGAATTGCTTAATCAAACCCAAGAGTTGCTTGAGAAGGGTTTCATTCGACCAAGCTCCTCGCCGTGGGGTGCTCCGGTTTTGTTTGTGAAAAAGAAAGATGGAAGCATGCGAATGTGCATCGACTATAGGGAGTTGAATAAAGTGACGATCAAGAATCGTTATCCATTACCTCGGATCAACGATTTATTTGATCAACTCCAAGGTGCTACGTATTTTTCTAAGATCGATTTACGGTCCGGCTATCATCAAGTGCGGGTCCGTGAGGAAGACATCGAGAAAACGGCCTTTCGGACGCGTTACGGGCATTATGAGTTTGTGGTTATGCCTTTTGGTCTCACGAATGCACCGGCGGCATTCATGGATCTAATGAACCGAGTGTGCCAACCTATGTTGGACAAGTCGGTAATCGTGTTCATTGACGACATACTCGTTTATTCCAAGAGTATGAAGGAACATGAACACCATCTACGTGAAGTGTTGAAGACGTTGCGAAGGGAGAAATTGTATGCTAAGTTCTCCAAATGTGAATTTTGGCTAAGGGAAGTTCAATTCCTTGGTCATATTGTGAATCAAGAAGGTATTATGGTAGACCCGGGGAAGATCGAAACGGTGAAAAGTTGGAGTCGACCGACTACGCCTACGGAAATCCGAAGTTTTCTCGGATTGGCCGGTTATTATCGTCGGTTTATTCAAGACTTTTCTAAGATTGCTTCTCCTTTGACTAAGTTGACGAGGAAAAATGTTAAATTTAATTGGGAAAAAGAACAAGAAGTCGCCTTTCAATTGTTGAAAGAAAAGTTATGTCAAGCTCCGGTGTTGGTGTTACCGGAAGGGATTGAAGACATGGTGGTTTATTGTGATGCTTTGTTGAATGGGCTCGGGTGTGTTCTGATGCAAAGAGGTAAAGTCATCGCTTATGCCTCTCGACAATTAAAAGAACACGAAACGAGATACCCGACTCATGATCTTGAGATGGCGGCGGTAGTGCACGCGTTGAAAATTTGGCGCCATTACTTGTATGGTGTCAAGTGTACGATATATTCGGATCACAAGAATTTGAAACATTTCTTTACTCAACGAGATTTGAATTATCGTCAACGTAGGTGGATGGATGTAGTGAAAGATTATGATTGCGTGATACTTTATCATCCGGGTAAGGCGAATGTTGTTGCGGACGCCTTGAGTCGAAAGAGTACACATTCGGCGATAAAGGTGGGATCGTTACGTTTGATTATCACTAATGACTTTCTTGAAAAGATGGGTGAAGATCAAATAGAGGCTTATGTTCACAATAAGCACACGGAACGAATCGTTGGCCAATCGGAGTTCATTACAATGGGCTCGCGTGGCTTGTTGTCCTTTCAAGGAAGGGTGTGGGTACCCAAGATGGGGGATTACCGGCGAATGCTACTTGATGAAGCACATAAGTCCAAGTATTCCATTCATCCGGGTGCAACGAAAATGTACTATGATTTGAAGAAAGATTATTGGTGGCCCGGCATGAAACGTGATGTGGTTAAGTATGTTGAACAATGCGTCACGTGCTTGCAAGTCAAAGCCGAACACCAAAAGCCTTACGGTAAGTTACAACCATTGGAAGTCCCGAAATGGAAATGGGAGCACATTACCATGGACTTTATTACCAAGTTACCGAAGACGGCGCGAACCCAATACGATACGATTTGGGTGATTGTTGATAGATTGACGAAGAGTGCCTTGTTTCTTCCCATTCGGGAAACGATATCATCGGAGACTTTAGCTAAGTTGTTTATAAAAGAGGTGATATCAAGACATGGGGTTCCGGTATCTATTGTTTCTGATCGAGATACTCGCTTTACATCTCGGTTTTGGAACATGTTTCATGAAGATATGGGTACTCAATTAAAAATGAGCACGGCGTATCATCCTCAAACGGACGCTCAAACCGAGCGTACTAACCAAACGCTAGAGGATATGTTGAGGGAGTGTATTATTGATTTTGGTGGAAGTTGGGACGAGCACTTACCCTTGGTGGAATTCTCATACAATAATAGTTACCACGCTAGTATTGGGATGCCACCATACGAGATGCTCTATGGGCGTAGATGTCGAACTCCCATTTGTTGGGGAGAAGTGGGTCAACGAGAAATCGGAAGTTCCGATTTGGTTTTGGAGACGAATAGTAAAATTGAAATGATTCGGGCTCGACTTAAAGCGGCGCAAGATAGACAAAAGTCTTATGCCGATAAAGGTAGAAGAACGATTGAGTTTCAAGAAGGTGATATGGTGATGCTTAAGGTTTCTCCATGGAAGGGTGTGATTCGGTTTAGAAAGCGAGGAAAGTTAGCTCCTCGGTTTATTGGTCCTTTCAAGGTATTGGCACGTGTTGGTGAGGTTGCTTATCGATTAGAGTTACCCGAAGAACTTGCGGGAATTCATAATACGTTCCATGTTTCCCATCTTCGCAAGTGTCTTGTGGATGACTCGACTTGGGTGCCATTGGATGAGATTACTTTGAATAACAAGTTAGAGTATGCGGAAGAACCGGTTGCAATCCTTGATGAAAAGGTTAAGATGTTGCGGAACAAGGAAGTTAGAACCTTCAAAGTGCAATGGCGACATCGAAAGGGTTCCGAGTTTACATGGGAATCCGAAGAGTTTGCTTTGGTTTATCTTCCGGCTTGTCATGCGGCTTGGATCGCGAGGACGCGCTCCGATCTAAGCGGGGGAGAGTTGTAACATCCCGTTTTTCCCGTACGTGACTAAAGGTACATATTTAACCATTTGTACGTTATGATTCGGAAGCTTATGCGTAATTATATAGATAAACGTATATATATAATTTATTGTGTGCTAGTTAACATGTGCGTACATAAGTGTACAAATGAGCTTGTGTAGTGTTAGGTCTCGTGAGACTTAGATGTGAGGCTTAGACGTGTATTGGGAACGAGAATGAAGGAATTAGTTGTGGAAACCTTGGAAATTTGACTAACTAGTCGAAGTGGCCAGACCCAGGCGTATGTCGCGTCGCGACAAACGGGTCCGCGCCGCGACCCATCAAGCGTTTCCAGATCAGAACAGGACTTAAGCATGGTGAATTTTACTTTGATTCGTCGCGCCGCGACGTTTAGTGCCGCGCCGCGGCAGGCCTGCTGGCCAGGTCCCGGTTTTAGGTTAAATTAAGAGATTTTGAGGGGCAAAATGGTAAATGGACGTATAGATCAGATGGGTGCATTAAATCTGGTCCACTAGTTCATTTATTTCATTTTCCTTTTTCATTTTCTTTCAATTTCTCTCCCAAAACTCTAACACCCATTTGGATTCAAAGTGAGATTGAGAGAGGAAGGATTTAGGGTTGATCTTTGGAGCAAGTATTAAAGTTGTTCCTTGTGACTCTAGCTACGTGGTGATAGTCTCGGTAAGTTCTAACTCTAAGTTTCGAGTTTTAATTGATTATGGCTAGGGTTTTGGTTAATAGAAGCTTGTATGACCCATTTGGGAGTAAAATGGGTGAATTTGGGTTAGGTTGTTGTAATGAAACCCTAATGGCCATAATCTAGGGTTTTGGCCTTGTAATTGTGAGTTGAAAGTGTTAATGATATTAAAAGCATTAAACATTTGTTAAAATTAAAAGAGATGTCATTTGGGTTATGTTTGACTAGTTTGGATGTGAAAGTGTCAAAATGGGTCAAGAATGTACTAGTTGACCTAGTTTGGGTAAAATGGGTGTAAATTACCCTAGGTGGATGTCAATTGAGGCTAGTAGACTTTAATGCACTAATGTTGGTAACTAAAGTCGAGTCTTGGCCATTAAGAGGGCGGTTGTGATGTAGTTGGGTCATTTAATGCGAATTGAGTCATTAAATGCCCAAGTAATTGTAATGTGGTTAATTCCACTAGTTTATGTATTGAATTGGTACTTAATGTATTAGGTACTTGGCTTTGAGTTTGGAAGCGAATATTCATCATCCTTGTGTCAAGGTGAGTGGAATAATTATGCGTGAACGTATATAATGTATTTATTTGTGTGGTATGAATGTGGAAGTTTCGCGGTGTTCAAGACACCACATTCTAGGTAACGAGTAGTATTGTTGCGGTGCTTAAGACACTACTCCTTGTGTAATTGACTTGTGGGATTGTCGCGGTGTTTAAGACACCACAATGTCGTGAGAGTGGAAGTGTCGCGGTGTTCAAGACACCACTCATGGTATTGAATGAAGTGTGGATTCGTCGCGGTGTTTAAGACGCCACATTGTTGTAAGGGTGAGTTAGTCGCGGTGTTTAAGACATCACCCGGGGGACTAGTGATTACGCGGTGTATAAGTAACACTAGTGGATGTTATGAACTCCAACGGACTTACATGTACCGTTCTCTTGTATACTTGGTTAACCATGGTTGTGCGAATTGTACTTAGCATATTATATTGTGAACTATATGCTATTATTGTTGCTAGCGTAGTGTGGAACGTGGATAGTAGTTTATGCATGATGGATTGCATGTTTGTTGAATTACTAGCTCGTATGTGGTATTGTGTAAGTGTATGCAAGTAAGTAGGTTATATATGATCATGTATAATTATTGCATTCACTAAGCGTTAGCTTACCCCTCTCGTTGTTTATCTTTTAGTTGCAGGTGAGGATAAAGGGAAGGGGATTGTCGGGCACTAGATGCCCTTGATGATGTGCTTGTAGGAGCTTTTGGAAGTTGGCCACCTTTTGGGTAGTTTAGTCCCAAACCATGCTCGTCGGGTCGTTTGGTTAATAAACTACCATTGTATTCGGTCAAACTTGTATTAACTTAATTAACGGCCATTGTGCCTTTTGTAAACATTGGTAATGGTTGTACGGTTTAATGAAACTTGTGAGTTGGTCTACATATTTAATTGGCGCATAAATGTGTATATTATAAAAAAAAAATTTATAGCGTATGGAGTACGGGTTGGGTTGTTTCATCTGCGTTTTTTTTTATCAAGCCGTCTGCCATTCTACTTTTGGTTAGACCAAGACCTTTACTTATTCTCCTTTTTCTATTTTGCTTCAAAAAGGTGTATGGCTGCTACAGCTTTTGTGCGTTTCTTTTCCTTTTATCCTTTATGGCCGACACAGTTATCAAACAAATAACACCTAACCCACTATGTGAAACTTGCTGTTTTTATTATTTAATTAATGATATATAATACTAGACAAAGAGGGTTGTTGTTAAAGTTGTGGGGTATTGATCGATGGAATCCAAATGGTAGCACTGATCGAATTTTTTTTTTCTTGTTTGGAATTGCTGTTCGAGAATCCAGGTTACTCAAATACTCAAACCCTTTAACTACTTCCATTGGGCCAAGAGAATCCAATTACTTGTTGGGCTTCTTTTACTTAAATGGACTTAATACAATTTGGTCCAATACTTGCATACATTGGTTCTTGGTTATTGTTTGGTATTTTCTTTTACGATAATACATGTTTATGGTGTATGATGAGAGGTCGACGATGATGCTGTGATAATGATATAACGACATTATGATGATGATAAGGATTAGGATAAAATGATGATGATTATTAGGATATGATGAAATTAGATGAAGATAATTGTGATTTTATGTAGAATAATGATCGATGGTATTGCTTATGTTAATGACAACGAAGATGGTTTTGATGATGATTATGATCCTGATATGATGATGATGATAAATACCGTATGATGTTGATGATGTTGAATGATGATGATAAGAGGATGTAAACAGAAAGGAATGTTTACATAAATTTGGGTCTGCGATTAATCAGACAAACGATACAGATTAGATGGTTAGGGGTGTTTGGTTTGAGCGAGAGGTCGCGGGTTCGAGCCCGAGCATTGGCAGAAACAGTTTTCTTTTAGGGAAGATTATGAATTTTTTTGAAGGTAGTATTAATTATTATTATTATTATTATTATTATTATTATTATTATTATTATTATTATTATTATTATTATTATTATTATTATTATTATTATTATTATTATTATTATTATTAGTAGTAGGTAGGTAAGTATTATTATTTTTAGAATCATAATTATTATTATCATCATTATTAAGTATATTTACTAATATTATTATTATAAAATAATACAACTTTTTATTTATTATTATTAATATTATTTTATCAAATAACTATTAGTTATATAAAACGATATTTAATACATATAACATAACTATATTAATATTTTTATTAATAAATGTAATTTATTAGGTTATTAATAAAATACATAATAAAAATAACAATTAAATCACTAATAATATATAAATTTGTTCGATTACCATTATGTGTGTTAATATATATATAAATGATATAGGTTCGTGAATCCGAGGCCAACCCTACAATTGTTCAATATCGTAATATGTATTTTTACTACAAAATACAGTATGGTGAGTTTCATTTGCTCCCTTTTTAAATGCTTTTGCAATATATATTTTTGGGACTGAGAATACATGCGCTTTTATAAATGTTTTACGAAATAGACACAAGTAATCGAAACTACATTATATGGTTGAATGATCGAAGCCGAATATGCCCCTTTTTGCTTGGTAACCTAAGAATTAGTAAACTGATCTACTAATTAACGTGAATCCTAAAGATAGATCTATGGGCCCGACGAACCCCATCCAAAGTACTGGATGCTTTAGTAGTTCGAATTTATTTTTATCATGTCCGAAGGATTTTCCAGAATGATAGGGGATATTCTTATATGCATCTTGTTAATGTCGGTTACCAGGTGTTCAATCCATATGAATGATATTTTTGTCTCTATGCATGGGACGTATATTTATGAGAACTGAAAATGAAAATCTTGTGGTCTATTAAAATGATGGAAATGATTATTTATGTTAAACTAATGAACTCACCAACCTTTTGGTTGACACTTGAAAGCATGTTTATTCTCAGGTACGAAAGAAATCTTCCCTTGTGCATTTGCTCATTTTAGAGACATTACTTGAAGTCATTCATGACATATTTCAAAAGACGTTGCATTCGAGTCGTCGAGTTCATCAAGATTATTATTAAGTCAATTATAGTTGGATATATTATGAAATGGTATGCATGCCGTCAACTTTCGATGTAATGAAAGATTATCTTTTCAAAAACGAATGCAATGTTTGTAAAATGTATCATATAGAGGTCAAGTACCTCGCGATGTAATCAACTGTTGTGAATCGTTTATAATCGATATGGACTTCGTCCGGATGGATTAGGACGGGTCATTAGATATATGATGTTAATGATGTGATGAAGAAGATATCAGACAGGAAATATTGGTTAAAATACAGTATATGTGAGTTTCATTACTCCCCTTTTAAATGCTTTTGCAATATATATTTTTGGGACTGAGAATACATGCTCTTTTATAAATGTTTGACGAAATAGACACAAGTAATTGAAACTACATTCTATGGTTGAATGATCGATGCCGAATATGCCCCTTTTTGCTTGGTAGCCTAAGAATTAGTAAACCGATCTACTAATTGACGCGAATCCTAAAGATAGATCTATTGGGCCTAACAAACTCCATCCGTTGTTGCGGATGCTTTAGTACTTTGAGTTTTTATATCATGTCCGATGGATGTCCCAGAATGATGGGGATATTCTTATATGCATCTTGTTAATGTCGGTTACCAGGTGTTCAATCCATATGAATGATTTTTGTCTCTATGCATGGGACGTATATTTAAGAGAAATGGAAATGAAAATCTTGTGGTCTATTAAAATGATGAAAATGATCGATTATGATAAACTAATGAACTCACCAACCTTTTGGTTGACACTTTAAAGCATGTATATTCTCAGGATTGAAAGAAATCTTCCGCTGTGCATTTGCTCATTTTAAAGATATTACTTGGAATCATTCATGGCATATTTCAAAAGACGTTGCATTCAAGTCGTTGAGTTCAGTAAATATTATGATTAAGTAAATGACAGATTAGATCATTTATAGTTGGATATTATGAAATGGTATGCATGCCTGTCAACTTTCGATGTAAAGAAAGTTTGTCTTTTAAAAACGAATGCAATGTTTGTAAAATGTATCATATAGAGGTCAAATACCTCGCGATGTAATCATATGTTATTGTATTCGTTCTTATGGATTAGGATGGGTCTTTACATGTGGTATCAGAGCGGTGGTCTTAGCGAACCAGGTCTGCATTAGTATGTCTAACTGATAGTCGTTAGGATACATTAGTAAGTCTGGACTTCGACCGTGTGTGCATGTCAAAAGTTTTGCTTATCATTTTTGTCGAAAATTGCCTGCTTATCATTCTTAGTCTAGACACATCTTATTGCATTGATTGCATGAATAGTGTAAAGACAAAATTCATATCTTAGCGTATCTGCTAATTCATATCTTAGCGTATCTGCTAATTCATATCTTAGCGTATCTGTTACTGTAAACTTTGCCTGACATATTCCGTAAATTCCTCCGTAATTTACGAAATCTTTTGCTATATATATATATATATATATATATATATATATATATATATATATATATATATATATATATATATATATATATATATATATATATATATATATATATATATATATATATATTCTATGTAATTAGAATACCATCCGATAGCCGAAAAATCATTTCATAACAAAAAATTCTTTATTCAACCGTACGAAATGGAATTCGTCATTAGTTCAAGTCCCTCGAATTCCGAAATGAAATCATATTCAAGCTCTGAAGGCAGTATGACCGGAATGCATCAACCAATAAGCCATCATCTATTCTGGATGAATTGGGGATGAGTTCATAGTCTCCTCAATCATTGGAGACAAGAAGAAGGTGATCCTTTCCATCCACCACATTGCCCTCTTGGCGAAGAACTTGAAGCACTTACCGGCGAACCTATCTGAAACACCATTTTCTCTCTCATTTCCAGAGTATCTCGTCACGATTATATACTACATCAAATTCTATATTTCATTTATCCGCTCGTCCGAACCGACAATCACCCCGGTGTAATAGAAGAAGTCAACAAACTTCGCGCTCGAGTAGTGGCTTTGGAGAATATGGTGCAAAGGTTACAAACACCAGCAGCAGCAACATCAGCAGCATAACCAGTACCACCATCGGCAACGCCAACAGAACCCTTACCACCAACAACAACAACATCCGCATCCCACACCTTAACATCACAATCGGTACCTCGAACATCAACGTCACACACACCATAAATACCAAAGAATACCAACAGCATCAATTGTACCATGAACATCACCAGCACAGTCAATGCCGTCAGTATCATCAGAATCAACAACACCTATAGCATCACAAACTCCGTCAGTTCAAGAATCACCGTGGACATCATTACGAATCAATAACGTGTATATTGTATCAACGAGTTATGAAGTATTAACTTATTCTCTCTGAAGAAAATATATGTATATTTTATAAATTTTGAGATCAAAATAAATCTTTCCGTACTAAGCTATTATGTGTGAATCTTAACTACTCGGTTAATTCATATTACTAATATGCTATAATGTACGTCCTTCGTCCGCAACTTAACCATCGTTAATTACAATTTCTGTTCCAAGTCAATAAATTCTAACTCATAATAAACCAAGAGTATTATTCAAATATATGTTTGATTTTACACCTTCATCTTCAATATACTCAAAACTCTCTAAGAAATATCATTCGTACCTTGCGAAGCTCACAAGAATTTCACGAACACCAACATCATGCATCAACAAATAACGAGGTATTGATTCATAAATTCAATTTCATTGAAGAAATACTTCGTAAGAGTTATGTAATTTCTAAAGTCTTTAGGGATTATTCAATTCCAGTTTCAATCGTAAATTAAATGAGTTTAATTTAATAGTAACTCATAAAATCTATATTACATCTGAAGAAAATGTGCACAAATATATTTTCATAAAGACTGTAATAAAATTCTTTTGTACAAAATATTAATTGTGAATTTTTTTTTAACGGGTAGGTAATACCCGAGGGATATATATAAATTCACAATTAATATGTTACATTCTTCAAATCTGATTCAGCAATCATCCACTATACTCACTATTTTCTCAACAATATACATTCTTTCATATAAATCAAAATAACCATATTCATTCAAGTTCAATTACACATTCTGATTTTTAAATCTCAGAATTCAACTCGAGATATAACCAAAATCATCACTCTTAGATTCTTACATCTTTCAAAGCTATACTTTGACTTCAAAACTGTATTAGAACATCATATGCATATTAACGATTATAATCTATGTTCAAGCCCTCTGAAATACCTGAAGACACTTCAAATAATGAACAATCGAGATGATGATCCAACCACATGTTACCCACAGTTATGTACCTGAAAAGCTCTCGAAACCAAAGTCGTAATTCGACACGTATCAGTGTCAGACTCTTTAACATTTAAAACCACTTTTCAATTCCTCTCCCAAGTAGTCCGTTTTGTCACAGCTCCAGCAAGTCAACTTCGACTTTTCATTCAAAACAGCCTTATTATAACCTTGATATATACGTTGCCATTTCGCCATCATTACCGGGGAACCGTTTACATTCCACCACATTAGCAGTAAACTTATTAGCAACCGTAATGATCTAGCATTTTCCGAAAAATCATTATATTGAAACCCCATCATTTACTCATCCGCACCTTGTAACAAGAATTGTCATACCAATTATTGAGAATCAGCAATCAGTATTTTGAAATCTCGCAGCATGTCTACATCAACGGTTATATATACATATAACGTCTATCTCCTGGACATACATATTTCGAATGTGAAGTTTCTGAAAAACACCCTGAACTGTGAACTAGTTCTCGAAATGCTGATGAAGCAGCAAAAACTATAAACGACCTTAACAGTAAAAAGTTTGATGATAAAGAGTATTGTGTTGGCAAAGCTCAGAAAAAGAGAAGATTTGGTACTGAAAAACGGATTGAGCAAACCATGAAGGAGGCTGTGGATAAATCACAAGGATGAAATCTACCTTCAAAGAATCCAAATGATTCCGTGTCTACTGAAGTCATTATCGAATACCTTGCTCCTGACTCTAAACCCCTGCGGATAATATTCTTCATCATCCTCTGACCTTAGATATTCTAAGATATCATCGTATCTTTCATTATAAATATCCTCCATATTTCTGAAGATATATTCATAACTATTCTCATCGGAAATCATTTACCTCTTTGCGCTATCTGCATTACCTCATAAAAAGAAACTATTTTAGTTTCTAAATTCTGAAACATTTGAGTTTAAAATAGGAATATTTTTAAAGTAGTGATGGGAACTGAAGCATGAGTTAGTATAATATAATAACACTTGATCAACGTGATTATATTACAGTAGGTCATGCTGAGTTTCTAAATGGAACATGATGATTCACAGATCATAACGTCATCATGTGCCATGTTACACGACTCTTGTATTCTACTTAATCTCTAAAAATATCAAGAAAATATTTTCTTGATGATTCGGTCTTTTCCAGAATATTCTGGTAAATTGATAAATCAAGATTGTGCCAATACAAATTTCCTTCTTAGAACGTTAACTATGTTCATTCCTAAATTCATATCTGAGAATCCTGGACCATTACAAGAGATGTTTAATCGCAATAAGAGGAAACGAAAGAATGAAGCTCTGAAATAGAGATAGGAGTATAAATTACAACAAATAAGAGAGATCATTAACCATGGATGTCGATAATTATGGAAAGACAGATGCAAGCAAGGATTATGAAAATCACCACTCCAAGAGCGAAATAGAAGTAAACAGATTCCTCCGGTGAAAGTTAGAAAAGAAGGATGATTGTTGCGATAGTTAGGAACATATCAAGGATCAGAACCAGATCAAGCATATTGATGAAAATGAATTGAAGTATGAAAGATGAGAGTTGTGGAAATAAGAAAATGAAGAGGGTGGATTTATAGTGAAATATCTGACAGAGAAATCGAAACAGATTATTGCATTTAATCAGAGAAGATCCTAATTTCCTTAATTACCAAAGGATCAAATCTTATTACGAAGATTTTCTCTAAATTTCTTGAACTTCGGAAATCAATCCTATCTGCGTCAAAAGATATGATGAATCTACACTTACTCATTTCACTCTTTTGTGATAGCTTCATTCGTACTCTTCGAATAATCGAATTGCTTTATCCTTATTACTCAATGATGATAAAACTCTAAATTTCAACTCGTATGCGTCATAAAAACATACTTATTGTCAACCATGACCATCCCAATCAAATTTCGGGACGAAATTTCTTTAACGGGTAGGTACTGTGACGACCCGGAAATTTCCGACCAAATTTAAACTTAATCTTTATATGAATTCGACACGATAAGCAAAGTCTGTAAGGTTAAGTCTTAAAAATTTTGAACTGTTTCATATATTCAATTAACCTACGACCAGTTCCGACAATTCACGAACAATTAATTGTAACTTGATATGTGTATATATATATATATATAAATAATAATTGGAAATATAATTTTTAATATTGTATGTTGTTGTTACTAAAATTTATTTATGTAAAGTAAAATAAAAATAGGATATTATAATGATTATTATTTAAAAAGTATCTATATATATATATATAAATAAAGTGTATTGAATATATATATATATTTTTTCAAATTTATTTGGAAAATGATAGTAACACTCGATTATCATTCGATTGATAATAAACAAGTTATAAACAAACTTATGATTTTAAAATAAACGGTGATCCAATAATGAGTCCCATAAATTATAGGCTTATTAAAAATGTATTTAGGAACTATTTATTGAATTTTAAAACTTTTCATATTTTACTTGGGGTTGGAGTGAATAATTAATGTAATTTTTATTTAATAGTTAATGCTCGAATTTTATATCATAATGACCAAAATAAATAAATATAGTTAATTTAAAAATATGGAATTTTTCTGAACACTTTTATCCGCCACTGAATCATCAACGAAGAGCGATATAGCAGTCCTTGGAAACTGTCGGTAGATGAAGTTAAAATTTGAGGCTGCTTGATTATTCAATATGCACGTTTAAATTATTAATTAATATTATATTATAATTATTATTAAAGTAATTACTGTGTTTTGTTTGTTTTCTTTCCACAACTTAGATGTAGTATGCACATATATATGCAGTACGTACAATATATGATGATTACCACTTCCAATTTATATTATGACTTCTCCTTTCCTTCTTTTTGTTCAACAACTGAAACAAACCCCAAGATGGGGCACGACTGCAAACCACCACAACTTAACCATCTCCACCACCATGAGTCGTCACCACACCCGTAACACCATCATGAAACTCTCATATATAAATATATACATATTCATATCGATATATTTATATACACACACCATAAATGATACATGATACTCACACACACCACCTCCCTTTCAGTTGATCATCACCTCCCATCACGAGACCACACACTATCATACACCCATGCTCTCTTCTTGCTTCGATGTCTACATAAACCGCCACCACACCATCAACTATTCATTCAAAAACCAACTTATTTTATTCAAATCTTAATGCATGTTCAATGTTCCTATCTATTATGTAACACGATCCCCATCAACCCAAACACCACTAACCTCGATCAACACCTTCATCAATAACACACCACCCCGTTAGAATCAACCTGCAACTATCCGGTTTCTACGTCATGTTCATCACCATAGTTGCTTATTCGCTACCGCTATTCCTCTTCTATTTTCACTGTTTATTTTCGACAACACCATCATCAAACTAAAACCCACTTGTTCTAGTTGTTGTTCAACGAAACCCAAAGCATCATTTAAAGTTTTGCTACTGTTTCCTTTGATTCAATTGTAAGTCAAAAACCCACTACTGTTCACCCTCATTTTTGTAAGTTTCTACTGCTTTTGCTACGTTTCTATTTCGATAACAACACAAAACAACCAACACTTCCTATTCAGGCTACTGCACGAGAGTGTTTACAGCTGCAAATGTTGTCGCTACTATTGTTATTTTTTTCCGTTTTACAGTCCAGCACCATGAAATTCACCTCGAACCACCAGCATGAATAATATACTACTGCTGCTACTTCGTTATACTTTTATTAACAGTTTCAAACGTAAAAAAATTAAAAATTAAAAGCAAGCACACAGGCTGCTAGTTTGTTCTTTCGGTTTGACAATTAAAGATGATAACAAAGAGTTCGTGTCTCTTTTACCCAACAAACCCCACGTCCAATACTCCCTTATTCAATTTAAAATTAAAACGTGTCTTGGGCTTGTGAAGTTGGGCTTGGGATAGCTGTTGTTGGGCCGAAGTATTTGGGCCGTAATGTTACGTGTTATCATATTGGGTTTATGAAATTTTGGGCAGTGAATTAGTTGTAATGTTGGGCCGAAGGATTGGGCCAGGCTATAGAAGTAATGACATTGGAAGTTTGATGATGATACATAGAGGTATTGATGATGATGATGATGATGATGATGATGATGATTATGATCACAAGAGACGTGACGATGATAATGATGTTGATGATGTAGTACGATTAATGATGAGATGTGTATGTGAGGTTAACGAATGTGATTATGATAGTGGTCATACGATGATGATCATGGTAGTATGATGTTAATATGATAATCACGAATAAAAGATGATGATGGTTGGATTAGATTATGATGATAGCTCGAGGAATAGGATAGATGATGTTAATGATGTGATGAAGAAGATATCAGACAGGAAAAATTGGTTAAAATGAATTAGTCTAGGATTTAAAATGGAAATGATGTAACAGCTGAATGGTTTGGTGTTGTTTTCGGTGAGCGAGAGTTCACGGGTTCGAGCCCCGTCAGTGGTGTTTCTTTTTAGCTTTTCTTCAAAGGTTGTAATCCCTTATTATTATTATTAATTATTATTATTATTATTATTATTATTATTATTATTATTATTATTATTATTATTATTATTATTATTATTATTATTATTATTATTATTATTATTATTATTATTATTATTATTATCATTATTACATACTAGTATTATTGTAATTACTAATTATTATCATTATTATTAATATCATGGTTACTAAAATTATCATCATTAATATGGTTTATATTATTATCATTATTAATATTATTAGTATTAACATTATTATTATTAGTAAAATATTATAGTTAATATAATTATTATTATCACTAATAGTTGTAATATTATTATTATTATTAGGATTATTAATATTATTATTATGAAAATAATACAAGTTATCATTACTTTAGTATTAGTATCATTTTTGTAACTATTAGTATTATTAATTTTATAATTAAATAAAAGTATCATTATTAACAATATCATTATTAATATTAATATTATCATTTGTAATTAAGATATTATTATTATTTTTGTTAGAAAATCATTAATATCAAAACTATCATATTTTTTATATAAAACATACTTATTTCATATACTACAATTATATTAATATTCCATATAACTATATATAAAACATATTAACTTTATTTATATAAAAACTTATATACAACAAATTAGGTATTTTTAATATAATACTATATATATATAGATATAAATATAACTATATTAACCACTTTAAATACATATACAAAATAAATATATACAACATATAATTTGAGATATAAAATAAAGTATACATTTTTAAAATGGAATCTAGTATAAATCTTATATAACTACAGAATACATATAAATAATATATATTAATAAATGAAATCTTGAGATTTCTATTATTTGTTTTAATAAAAATACAATTGATATAGGTTCGTGAATCTGAGGCCAACCCTACACTTGTTCATTGACGTCATATGTATTTTTACAACAAAATACAGTATATGTGAGTTTTATTACTCCCTTTTTAAATGCTTTTGCAATATATATTTTTGGGACTGAGAATACATGCGCTTTTATAAATGTTTGACGAAATAGACACAAGTAATTGAAACTACATTCTATGGTTGAATGATCGAAGCCGAATATGCCCCTTTTTGCTTGGTAGCCTAAGAATTAGTAAACCGATCTACTAATTGACGCGAATCCTAAAGATAGATCTATTGGGCCTAACAAACCCCATCCGTTGTTGCGGATGCTTTAGTACTTCGAATTTTTATATCATGTCCGATGGATGTCCCGGAATGATGGGGATATTCTTATATGCATCTTGTAAATGTCGGTTACCAGGTGTTCAATCCATATGAATGATTTTTGTCTCTATACATGGGACGTATATTTATGAGAAATGGAAATGAAAATCTTGTGGTCTATTAAAATGATGAAAATGATCGATTATGATAAACTAATGAACTCACCAACCTTTTGGTTGACACTTTAAAGCATGTTTATTCTCAGGATTGAAAGAAATCTTTCGCTGTGCATTTGCTCATTTTAAAGATATTACTCGGAATCATTCATGGCATATTTCAAAAGACGTTGCATTCAAGTCGTTGAGTTTAGTAAAGATTATGATTAAGTAAATGACAGATTAGATCATTTATAGTTGGATATTATGAAATGGTATGCATGCTTGTCAACTTTCGATGTAAAGAAAGTTTGTCTTTTAAAAACGAATGCAATGTTTGTAAAATGTATCATATAGAGGTCAAATACCTCGCGATGTAATCATATGTTATTGTATTCGTTCTTATGGATTAGGACGGGTCTTTACATCAGCTCCCAAAACTCAGCTTCCATCTTCTAAATTTCGGTTCGGGGGAAATACTCCTCGATCATAGCACTCTTAAACTCCTCCCATGGTGTAGTATAAGCCTCGTCAATTCCTTTAGCCTGAGCAAGCATGTTCCACCAGGTTAAAGCGCCGTCCGACAGAGTACAGGAGGCGTACTTAGTTTTGTTCCCTTCCGAGCAGTTGCTCACTCGGAACACAGCTTCTAACTTCTCAAACCATCTCGTCAGTCCAACTGGCCCTTCAGTACCACTGAAATTGTGGGGCTTGCAGCTCTGGAATTCCTTATAGGTACACCCGTTCTGAACTGCGGGGTTGGCCGGTGGAGCTGGAGCAGGGTTTGCATTCGCCATAGATGCGGCTACTCGAGCAGCAATTATTTCCTCAATCTGTGCCGCTGTGGGCGTTTCCCTTGGGACTCTTCCATTTGCCATTGTTCCTCTGAACAGAAGTTTCGACTCAAGTCAAAACCCAGCATTCCATAAAATTATACCATAAGGCACCCAGTATGGAATCAACACTACACACAATTAATTAAGTAAAGCAACCAAATACAGATCATACAGTAGCGTAAATAGAACACCGTACAAAATTAAACATCATTAAGTTCTATTCATTAATAAGAAAGTTGCATACATTCGCATAAGGTTTGAATAATACGTGAGTAAACCATGAAACTACTAACAGAGTTACATAAGGAAATCTAATACAAAAATCATACAGTGATGGTGGGTAAATGATGTCCATCAGGTGGGACACCTATTCCTCGAGCTCAGTTACCTGAGCACGGAGGATATGCACTTCCCTCATCAGTTCCTCGATGACGGGGGATGTTGGTGGGGCAGGCCGTGCAGATGGTGCGGATGGTGCAGGTGCTGCAGATGTAGATGGCACAGTGTGGGTGTTCTTATGCACGAATGGGTCAGCGGGATACGGTACAACCCTCTTACGGGTTGTGACCCTAACCAACTGTCTATGTGCATCCACGAACGGTCTTCCTCTGTTAATCCCTGGAATAACGGTACCATCAAAACGATACCGCTTCTTCGGCGGGGTAGAAGGCGGCTGCACGAGCTCCTCCTCAGGATCCTCCTCAGAATCCTCCTCGGGATCCTCCTCGCTGGAGTCGTCGGATGACGAATCTTCTTAATCATCTGAAAGTGGATCTGCCCGGCCGGTGGTCATAAGTCGATATCTGCTAGGCGGGATCGGCACGACACGTCCATCAGCAAGGCGTCTAGCCCAATGTCCATGCTCGTTACGGAAAGGACCGTCTCCATTTCCCCCAGGAATTACAGTACCACTGGGATGGTGCTGTGGCCCCGGGAGTCTAGGGCTAGGTGGAGCTGGAATCTCCTCTGGATCCTCGTCTCCGTCTGAGACGTCCATAAGGTCAAGCATGAGTCCACTGGAAGGTGAATTGCCAGAGTCGTTGGAGGGTAGTGGTGAAGGGATCTGTGAGTCAGCAACAATCGTAGGCGAGGCAACATTCGTCTCTGAGTCAATCTCGAAGTTTAAGGTCATGGGCAGCATGTCTGACATCTGAACAAGGAAAAATAACTTTTTCCATGTCAGTAGGACATATAGCAGGCACGTAATTAGGCACTACAGCATCCTAGTAGTACATAGCATGGCAATATTAACAAAATCCTACAAAAGTATCATACAATCGAATGCAGATAGTAGCATGCAGTAGCGAGAATAAGCAGTAGCATACAACAAATACACATAGTAGTAAAAGTAAGCAGTAGCATACAGTAAGTTCCGTAGAAACAGTTAAACAAGCAAGTTCTAGATTAGTCCTAGCAGTGAATCCTACTCGGCTCAGTCAAGACTCACTAATGCAACCTAATTCCCTACAACCGATGCTCTGATATCAAATGTGACGCCCCATACAAAACCATCGTGTACGATTCGTCAACAACATGATATTTATATGGTCAAATACTACATGCTGTTTGAAAACCAATTTTGCATTCATAAAAAGATAGCGTTTATAAAAGATAACGTGACACAAAGGTCATTACAAAGTCATTATTTGAAAATAACATAAGTTACGAATGCAAAGAAAAGTTCCATGATTGAGACATCTCTAAGTAATGCAGCGGAAATCTAACACAGCAGGTCCATAATGTAGTGACCCGAACTTTTCCATGTTTATATATATATTAAATGAAATTGTTATTTACATGATTAAGTGTTTCCAACATGTTAAGCAATCAAACTTGTTAAGACTTGATTAATTGAAATAGGTTTCATATAGACAATTGACCACCCAAGTTGACCTGTGATTCACGAACGTTAAAACTTGTAACAACTATACGATGATATATATATGGTTATATATATAGTTAACATGATTTTATTATAAGTATGTATCTCATTAGGTATTTTAACAATGAGTTATATACATAAAAATGAGACTATTAATTTAAGAAACTCGAAAACGATATATATAACGATTATCGTTATAACAACGTCTTACTAGGTACATATGAATCATATTAAGATATTGATACACTTGGTTAATTATGTTAAATGATAAGTAAATATATTATTAAGTGTATTAACAATAAAATACATATGTAAAAATAAGACTACTAACTTAATGATTTCGAAACGAGACATATATGTAACGATTATCGTTGTAACGACATTTAACTGTATATATATCATACTAAGATATATTATATATCATAATATCATGATAATATAACAATTTAACATCTCATTTGTTATAATAAACAATGGGTTAACAACATTTAACAAGATCGTTAACCTAAAGGTTTCAAAACAACATTTACATGTAACGACTAACGATGACTTAACGACTCAGTTAAAATGTATATACATGTAGTTTTTTAATATGTATTCATACAATTTTGAAAGACTTCAAGACACTTATCAAAATACTTCTACTTAACAAAAATGCTTACAATTACATCCTCGTTCAGTTTCATCAACAATTCTACTCGTATGCACCCGTATTCGTACTCGTACAATACACAGCTTTTAGATGTATGTACTATTGGTATATACACTCCAATGATCAGCTCTTAGCAGCCCATGTGAGTCACCTAACACATGTGGGAACCATCATTTGGCAACTAGCATGAAATATCTCATAAAATTACAAAAATATGAGTAATCATTCATGACTTATTTACATGAAAACAAAATTACGTATCCTTTATATCTAATCCATACACCAACGACCAAAAACACCTACAAACACTTTCATTCTTCAATTTTATTCATCTAATTGATCTCTCTCAAGTTCAATCTTCAAGTTCTAAGTGTTCTTCATAAATTCCAAAAGTTCTAGTTTCATAAAATCAAGAATACTTCCAAGATTGCAAGTTTACTTCCAAGTTTTCTAAATCCATTCCAAGTAATCATCCAAGATCAAGAAACCTTTGTTACTTACAGTAGGTTATATTTCTAACACAAGGTAATAATCATATTCAAACTTTAATTCAATTTCTATAACTATAACAATCTTATTTCGAGTGGAAATCTTACTTGAAATTGTTTTCGTGTCATGATTCTGCTTCAAGAACTTTCAAGCCATCCAAGGATCCTTTGAAGCTAGATCTATTTTTCTAATTTCCAGTAGGTTTATCCAAGGAACTTGAGGTAGTAATGATGTTCATAACATCATTCGATTCATACATATAAAGCTATCTTATTCGAAGGCTTAAACTTGTAATCACTAGAACATAGTTTAGTTAATTCTAAACTTGTTCGCAAATAAAAGTTAATCCTTCTAACTTGACTTTTAAAATCAACTAAACACATGTTCTATATCTATATGATATTCTAACTTAATGATTTAAAACCTGGAAACACGAAAACACCGTAAAACCGGATTTACGCCGTCGCAGTAACACCGCGGGCTGTTTTAGGTTACTTAATTAAAAACTATGATAAACTTTGATATAAAAGTTTCTATTCTGGAAAAATGATTTTTATTATGAACATGAAACTATATCCAAAAATTATGGTTAAACTCAAAGTGGAAGTATGTTTTCTAAAATGATCATCTAGACGTCGTTCTTTCGACTGAAATGACTACCTTTACAAAAACGACTTGTAACTTATTTTTCCGACTATAAACCTATACTTTTTCTTTTTAGATTCATAAAATAGAGTTTAATATGAAACCATAGCAATTTTATTCACTCAAAACGGATTTAAAATGAAGAAGTTATGGGTAAAACAAGATTGGATAATTTTTCTCATTTTAGCTACGTGAAAATTGGTAACAAATCTATTCCAACCATAACTTAATAAACTTGTATTGTATATTATGTAATCTTGAGATACCATAGACACGTATACAATGTTTCGACCTATCATGTCGACACATCTATATATATTTCGGAACAACCATAGACACTCTATATGTGAATGTTGGAGTTAGCTATACAGGGTTGAGGTTGATTCCAAAATATATATAGATTGAGTTGTGATCAATACTGAGATACGTATACACTGGGTCATGGATTGATTCAAGATAATATTTATCGATTTATTTTTGTACATCTAACTGTGGACAACTAGTTGTAGGTTACTAACGAGGACAGCTGACTTAATAAACTTAAAACATCAAAATATATTAAAAGTGTTGTAAATATATTTTGAACATACTTTGATATATATGTATATATTGTTATAGGTTCGTGAATCAACCAGTGGCCAAGTCTTACTTCCCGACGAAGTAAAAATCTGTGAAAGTGAGTTATAGTCCCACTTTTAAAATCTAATATTTTTGGGATGAGAATACATGCAGGTTTTATAAATGATTTACAAAATAGACACAAGTACGTGAAACTACATTCTATGGTTGAATTATTGAAATCGAATATGCCCCTTTTTATTAAGTCTGGTAATCTAAGAATTAGGGAACAGACACCCTAATTGACGCGAATCCTAAAGATATATCTATTGGGCCTAACAAACCCCATCCAAAGTACCGGATGCTTTAGTACTTCGAAATTTATATCATATCCGAAGGGTGTCCCAGAATGATGGGGATATTCTTATATATGCATCTTGTTAATGTCGGTTACCAGGTGTTCACCATATGAATGATTTTTATCTCTATGTATGGGATGTGTATTGAAATATGAAATCTTGTGGTCTATTGTTACGATTTGATATATATAGGTTAAACCTATAACTCACCAACATTTTTTGTTGACGTTTAAAGCATGTTTATTCTCAGGTAAATACTAAGAGCTTCCGCTGTTGCATACTAAAATAAGGACAAGATTTGGAGTCCATGTTTGTATGATATTGTGTAAAAACTGCATTCAAGAAACTGATTTCGATGTAACATATTTGTATTGTAAACCATTATGTAATGGTCGTGTGTAAACAGGATATTTTAGATTATCATTATTTGATCATCTACGTAAAGCTTTTTAAACCTTTATTTATGAAATAAAGGTTATGGTTGTTTTAAAAATGAATGAAGTCTTTGAAAAACGTCTCATATAGAGGTCAAAACCTCGCAACGAAATCAATTAATATGGAACGTTTTTAATCAATAAGAACGGGACATTTCAGTTGGTATCCGAGCGTTGGTCTTAGAGAACCAGAAAATTTACATTAGTGTGTCTTATCGAGTTTGTTAGGATGCATTAGTGAGTCTGGACTTCGACCGTGTTTTCTTTAAAAATGATTGCTTAACATTTTTGTTGGAAACTATATATTATTAACATGTATATATTATGTGATATATTAATCTCTTAACATGTTTCATATTGTGTGATAGATGTCTACCTCTAGCACAAATCCCATTGACTCACCTATTAATAATGAAGAGTCGAATATATATTGGACTGATTCACAAGTTCCCAAATCAGAACCGGAAGAAGAATCAGAACCTGAAGAGGAGGAACCGGAGGAGGAAATAGAACCGGTGGGGGAAATAATAAAATGATTAAGTAAAAGAAAAAATCCTCAACCAACCGACCAAGGTTAATTATGGTCAATGGTGTTTCCGCCAAGGAAGCAAAATATTGGGAGGATTACCAATTCTCCGATGAATCGGATTCCGACGAGAATTCCGATGATGTTATAGAAATTACCCCAACTGAATTTAAAAAAGCAAAAGAAAATAATAAGGGAAAGGGCATAAAAATAGAGAAATCTAATTCCAACCCCGATGAACTTTATATGTATCGTCAACCCCCGAAGCCCTTAAGTTGTAACAATGACCCGGGAACCTCTAAACCACCAGGTTTTTCTAAACCGTTGTGGAAAACGACAGCTCGTATTAGGGGAACATCATATATCCCTAGAAATTTGGCAAAACGAACCAAAACCGAAGAAGAAGAAACGAGCGAGTCGGAATAAGATAGTTGTATTCGTGTGGTGTAATATATGTAATATAGTGTGCTTATGCTTTATGATATATGTAAAAATTGCTTGTATTAATAAGTAATTTTTTTTTTTTGAATCTAACTCTTGTCTATTTTCCAGTATAAAAACACAAAATGGATAGACAACCCAATATTTTAAGAGACCTACCCGGAGACATGATTGATGAAATCTTGTCTAGAGTCGGTCAGAATTCTTCGGCACAACTATTTACGGCCAAATTAGTTTGTAAGACATTCGAAGAACGTTCCAAGAATGTCTTGGTTTATAAGAGACATTCGTTTGAAAGATGGGGGATATCACATTGGGAAACCCATAAGTTACGATGTGTTTACTTTGACGCATATATTGCGGGGAACCCAAATGCTATTTTACGCAACGGGTTAAGAAATTATTTTGACTCAATGTATCCGAATATAGGACTTCATGATTTAGAAAAAGCGGCTAACATGCAACATAAAGAAGCATGCTATGCTTACGGGTTAGTAATGTTCGCTTCTCACCAAAGTGAGAAAAAGAACATCGGGCTACAACTATTAAACAAAACGTTCCCACAAGTGACGGAGTCGGTAATTCGGGTAAGAAATGAGGTTTTTAGGTTATTACAAGACTGTTGGTCATTACGTAATCCTCGTCCCTTTGACGACGTTACAACACGCTGTCTTATCAACGGCCATAACGGTTATGTTCCACAAGACCAAGGATGGGAAGTAGTCCTAGTAAAACCAGAATGCATGACTTGTTTCTGGACGTATGAATTACGTGTCTTTATTGCCTTTGCTGAATGACTTGTGTACTAGCTAGAATTATCTTCACAACTATCTTGTATCAAAGTTATTGTGTGCTATATTTCATGTTTTATGTAAAATAAGCGGTATTGTAAGTTTGTAAAATATTGTATAAAAGTTTGAACGCGAAATATTATTACAATCAGTTTTTCATATAGAATTGTAGTAGTTGAATTGTATATTAGCTACTAAGTATGAACTTAACGGGTAGGTACTACCCGAATTTAAACTTATAAAACGCTAATATGAAGAAAAAGCTTTTATAAATGAGTTCATATTATGCTACGAAATACTATTAACTACTCTTAATATTCTGTATGATTAACTTGTTCCATTTGACTATTTTGAAGGAAATGGCACCGACTACTCGACACACCGTGAATATGAATGAAGAGGAATTTCGTACTTTTCTAGCTTCAAACATAGCCGCAGTACAGGCTGCGCTACATACCAACAATAACCTTGGATCTAGCAGTACAGGAAATCGTGTAGGATGCACCTACAAAGAATTCACTGCCTGCAAACCTTTGAAATTTGATGGAACCGAAGGACCGATCGGATTGAAACGGTGGACCGAGAAGGTCGAATCGGTGTTTTCCATAAGTAAGTGTACTGAAGAGGAAAAAGTGAAGTACGCTACGCATACCTTCACAGGTTCTGCGTTAACATGGTGGAATACCTATCTAGAGCAAGTGGGACAAGATGATGCGTATGCACTACCGTGGTCAGCATTCAAGCACTTGATGAACGAGAAGTACCGTCCCAGAACCGAGGTCAATAAGCTCAAGACAGAACTTAGAGGGTTACGAACCCAAGGATTTGATATTACCACGTACGAAAGATGATTCATAGAATTATGCCTATTGTGTCCGGGAGCGTTCGAAGATGAGGAAGAGAAGATCGACGCATTTGTGAAAGGATTACCGGAAAGAATCCAAGAAGATATAAGTTCACACGAGCCCGCCTCCATACAACAGGCATGTAGAATGGCTCACAAACTAGTGAACCAGATTGAGGAAAGAATTAAAGAACAGACGGCTGAAGAGGCCAATGTGAAGCAAGTCAAAAGAAAGTGGGAGGAAAACGGTGATAAGAATCACCAATACAACAACAACAGCAATTACAATAATAATCGCAACAATTATCCCAACAATCGCAACATCAATTGCAACTACAATAAACGGCCCAACAACAACAACAACAACAACAACAACAACAACAACAATAGCAACTACAATAATCATCCCAACAACAATAACAACCTCAACAACAACAACAATTAGAAGCAGCTATGCCAAAGGTGTGAAAAGTATCACTCGGGGTTCTGCACCAAATTTTGCAACAAGTGTAAAAGAAATGGTCATAGCGCGGCGAAGTGTGAGGTCTACGGACCAGGGGTTAACAGAACGAAAGGAACAAATGGTGTCGGAACGAGTAATGGCGGAGCAAGTAGTGTCGGAGCAAGTTATGCCAATGTAGTTTGTTATAAATGTGGAAAACCGGGCCACATTATTAGAAATTGCCCGAACCAGGAGAACACGAATGGACAAGGCCGCGGAAGAGTTTTCAATATTAATGCGGCAGAGGCACAGGAAGACCCGGAGCTTGTTACGGGTACGTTTCTTATTGACAATAAATCTGCTTACGTTTTATTTGATTCGGGTACGGATAGAAGCTATATGAGTAGAGATTTTTGTGCTAAATTAAGTTGTCCATTGATGTCGTTGGATAGTAAATTTTTACTTGAATTAGCAAACGGTAAATTAATTTCAGCAGATAATATATGCCGGAATCGAGAAATTAAACTGGGTAGCGAAATATTTAAGATTGATTTGATACCAGTAGAGTTAGGGAATTTTGATGTAATAGTTGGCATGGACTGGCTGAAGAAGGTGAAAGCAGAGATCGTATGTTATAAAAATGCAATTCGCATTGTACGAGAAGAAGGAGAACCCTTAATGGTGTACGGAGAAAAGGGCAACATGAAGCTACATCTTATTAGTAATTTGAAGGCACAAAAACTAATAAGAAAAGGTTGCTATGCTGTTCTAGCACACGTCGAGAAAGTACAAACTGAAGAAAAGAGCATCAATGATGTTCCCGTCGCAAAAGAATTTCCCGATGTATTTCCGAAAGAATTACCGGGACTACCTCCACATCGATCTGTTGAATTTCAAATAGATCTTGTACCAGGAGCTGCACCAATAGCTCGTGCTCCTTATAGACTCGCACCCAGCAAGATGAAAGAACTGCAAAGCCAACTGCAAGAACTATTAGAACGTGGTTTCATTTGACCAAGCACATCACCATGGGGAGCTCCTGTTTTGTTTGTCAAGAAGAAGGATGGTACATTTAGGTTGTGTATTGACTACAGAGAGTTGAACAAACTTACCATCAAAAACCGTTATCCACTGCCGAGAATTGACGACTTATTTGATCAACTACAAGGCTCGTCGGTTTATTCGAAGATCGATTTACGTTCTGGATATCATCAAATGCGAGTAAAGGAGGATGATATTCCAAAAACTGCTTTTAGGACGCGTTATGGTCATTACGAGTTTATGGTTATGCCGTTTGGATTGACTAACGCACCAGCTGTGTTCATGGACCTTATGAACCAAGTGTGTGGGCCATATCTTGACAAGTTTGTCATTGTTTTCATCGATGACATACTTATTTACTCAAAGAATGATCAAGAGCACGAAGAACATTTGAGAAAAGTGCTAGAAGTATTGAGGAAAGAAAAACTATACGCTAAGTTTTCAAAGTGTGCATTTTGGTTGGAAGAAGTTCAATTTCTCGGTCACATAGTGAACAAAGAAGGTATCCAGGTGGACCCGACAAAGATCGAAACTGTTGAAAAGTGGGAAACCCAAAAAACTCCGAAGCATATACGTCAATTTTTAGGATTGGCTGGTTACTACAGAAGATTCATCCAAGATTTCTCCAAAATAGCAAAACCCTTGACTGCATTAACGCATAAAGGGAAGAAATTTGAATGGAAGGATGAACAAGAGAAGGCGTTTCAATTATTGAAGAAAAAGCTAACTACGGCACCTATATTGTCATTGCCTGAAGGGAATGATGATTTTGTGATTTATTGTGACGCATCAAAGCAAGGTCTCGGTTGTGTATTAATGCAACGAACGAAGGTGATTGCTTATGCGTCTAGACAATTGAAAATTCACGAACAAAATTATACGACGCATGATTTGGAATTAGGCGCGGTTGTTTTTGCATTAAAGACTTGGAGGCACTACTTATATGGGGTCAAAAGTATTATATATACCGACCACAAAAGTCTTCAACACATATTTAATCAGAAACAACTGAATATGAGGCAGCGTAGGTGGATTGAATTGTTGAATGATTACGACTTTGAGATTCGTTACCACCCGGGGAAGGCAAATGTGGTAGCTGATGCCTTGAGCAGGAAGGACAGAGAACCCATTCGAGTAAAATCTATGAATATAATGATTCACACTAACCTTACTACTCAAATAAAGGAGGCGCAACAAGGAGTTTTAAAAGAGGGAAATTTAAAGGATGAAATACCCAAAGGATCGGAGAAGCATCTTAATATTCGGGAAGACGGAACCCGGTATAGGGCTGAAAGGATTTGGGTACCAAAATTTGGAGATATGAGAGAAATGGTACTTAGAGAAGCTCATAAAACCAGATACTCAATACATCCTGGAACGGGGAAGATGTACAAGGATCACAAGAAACATTTTTGGTGGCCGGGTATGAAAGCCGATGTTGCTAAATACGTAGGAGAATGTTTGACGTGTTCTAAGGTCAAAGCTGAGCATCAGAAACCATCAGGTCTACTTCAACAACCCGAAATCCCAGAATGGAAATGGGAAAACATTACCATGGATTTCATCACTAAATTGCCAAGGACTGCAAGTGGTTTTGATACTATTTGGGTAATAGTTGATCGTCTCACCAAATCAGCACACTTCCTGTCAATAAGAGAAGATGGCAAGATGGATAAGTTAGCACGACTGTATTTAAAGGAAGTCGTCTCCAGACATGGAATACCAATCTCTATTATCTCTGATAGGGATGGCAGATTTATTTCAAGATTCTGGCAGACATTACAGCAAGCATTAGGAACTCATCTAGACATGAGTACTGCCTATCATCCACAAACTGATGGGCAGAGCGAAAGGACGATACAAACGCTTGAAGACATGCTACGAGCATGTGTTATTGATTTCGAAAACAGTTGGGATCGACACCTACCGTTAGCAGAATTTTCCTACAACAACAGTTATCATTCTAGTATTGAGATGGCGCCATTTGAGGCACTTTATGGTAGAAAGTGCAGGTCTCCAATTTGTTGGAATGAAGTGGGGGATAGATAGATTACGGGTCCGGAGATAATACAAGAAACTACAGAGAAAATCATCCAAATTCAACAAAGATTGAAAACCGCCCAGAGTCGACAAAAGAGCTACGCGGACAGTAAAAGAAAAGATATAGAGTTTGAAATTGGAGAAATGGTCATGCTTAAGGTTTCACCTTGGAAAGGCGTTGTTCGATTTGGTAAACGGGGGAAACTAAATCCAAGGTACATTGGACCATTCAAGATTATAGATCGTGTCGGACCAGTAGCTTACCAACTGGAGCTACCTCAACAACTTGCAGCTGTACATAACACTTTCCACGTCTCAAATTTGAAGAAATGTTTTGCTAAAGAAGATCTCACTATTCCATTGGACGAAATCCAAATCAATGAAAAACTTCAATTCATTGAAGAACCCGTCAAAATAATGGATCGTGAGGTTAAGAGACTTAAACAAAACAAGATACCGATTGTTAAGGTTCGATGGAATGCTCGTAGAGGACCCGAGTTCACCTGGGAGAGTGAAGATCATATGAAGAAGAAATACCAAAATTTATTTCCAGAAGATATGTCAACACCTCCAACTTCTTAAAATTTCGGGACGAAATTTATTTAACGGGTAGGTACTGTAGTGACCTGAACTTTTCCATGTTTATATATATATTAAATGAAATTGTTATTTACATGATTAAGTGTTTCCAACATGTTAAGCAATCAAACTTGTTAAGACTTGATTAATTGAAATAGGTTTCATATAAACAATTGACCACCCAAGTTGATCTGTGATTCACGAACGTTAAAATTTGTAAAAACTATACGATGACATATATATGGTTATATATATAGTTAACATGATTTTATTATAAGTATGTATCTCATTAGGTATTTTAACAATGAGTTATATACATAAAAATGAGACTATTAATTTAAGAAACTCGAAAACGATATATATAACGATTATCGTTATAACAACGTCTTACTAGGTACATATGAATCATATTAAGATATTGATACACTTGGTTAATTATGTTAAATGATAAGTAAATATATTATTAAGTGTATTAACAATGAAATACATATGTAAAAATAAGACTACTAACTTAATGATTTCGAAACGAGACATATATGTAACGATTATCGTTGTAACGACATTTAACTGTATATATATCATACTAAGATATATTATATATCATAATATCATGATAATATAATAATTTAACATCTCATTTGTTATAATAAACAATGGGTTAACAACATTCAACAAGATCGTTAACCTAAAGGTTTCAAAACAACATTTACATGTAACGACTAACGATGACTTAACGACTCAGTTAAAATGTATATACATGTAGTGTTTTAATATGTATTCATACACTTTTGAAAGACTTCAAGACACTTATCAAAATACTTCTACTTAACAAAAATGCTTACAATTACATCCTCGTTCAGTTTCATCAACAATTCTACTCGTATGCACCCGTATTCGTACTCGTACAATACACAGCTTTTAGATGTATGTACTATTGGTATATACACTCCAATGATCAGCTCTTAGCAGCCCATGTGAGTCACCTAACACATGTGGGAACCATCATTTGGCAACTAGCATGAAATATCTCATAAAATTACAAAAATATGAGTAATCATTCATGACTTATTTACATGAAAACAAAATTACATATCCTTTATATCTAATCCATACACCAACGACCAAAAACACCTACAAACACTTTCATTCTTCAATTTTCTTCATCTAATTTATCTCTCTCAAGTTCAATCTTCAAGTTCTAAGTGTTCTTCATAAATTCCAAAAGTTCTAGTTTCATAAAATCAAGAATACTTCCAAGATTGCAAGTTTACTTCCAAGTTTTCTAAATCCATTCCAAGTAATCATCCAAGATCAAGAAACCTTTGTTACTTATAGTAGGTTATCTTTCTAATACAAGGTAATAATCATATTCAAACTTTAATTCAATTTCTATAACTATAACAATCTTATTTCGAGTGGAAATCTTACTTGAAATTGTTTTCGTGTCATGATTCTGCTTCAAGAACTTTCAAGCCATCCAAGGATCCTTTGAAGCTAGATCCATTTTTCTCATTTCCAGTAGGTTTATCCAAGGAACTTGAGGTAGTAATGATGTTCATAACATCATTCAATTCATACATATAAAGCTATCTTATTCGAAGGCTTAAACTTGTAATCACTAGAACATAGTTTAGTTAATTCTAAACTTATTCGCAAATAAAAGTTAATCCTTCTAACTTGACTTTTAAAATCAACTAAACACATGTTCTATATCTATATGATATGCTAACTTAATGATTTAAAACCTGGAAACACGAAAAACACCGTAAAACCGGATTTACGCCGTCGTAGTAACACCGCGGGCTATTTTGGGTTACTTAATTAAAAACTATGATAAACTTTGATTTAAAAGTTGTTATTCTGGGAAAATGATTTTTATTATGAACATGAAACTATATCCAAAAATTATGGTTAAACTCAAAGTGGAAGTATGTTTTCTAAAATGGTCATCTAGACGTCGTTCTTTCGACTGAAATTACTACCTTTACAAAAACGACTTGTAACTTATTTTTCCGACTATAAACCTATACTTTTTCTGTTTAGATTCATAAAATAGAGTTCAATATGAAACCATAGCAATTTGATTCACTCAAAATGGATTTAAAATGAAGAAGTTATGGGTAAAACAAGATTGGATAATTTTTCTCATTTTAGCTACGTGAAAATTGGTAACAAATCTATTCCAACCATAACTTAATCAACTTGTATTGTATATTATGTAATCTTGAGATACCATAGACACGTATACAATGTTTCGACCTATCATGTCGACACGTCTATATATATTTCGGAACAACCATAGACACTCTATATGTGAATGTTGGAGTTAGCTATACAGGGTTGAGGTTGATTCCAAAATATATATAGTTTGAGTTGTGATCAATACTGAGATACGTATACACTGGGTCGTGGATTGATTCAAGATAATATTTATCGATTTATTTCTGTACATCTAACTGTGGACAACTAGTTGTAGGTTACTAACGAGGACAGCTGACTTAATAAACTTAAAACATCAAAATATATTAAAAGTGTTGTAAATATATTTTGAACATACTTTGATATATATGTATATATTGTTATAGGTTCATGAATCAACCAGTGGCCAAGTCTTACTTCCCGATGAAGTAAAAATCTGTGAAAGTGAGTTATAGTCCCACTTTTAAAATCTAATATTTTTGGGATGAGAATATATGCAGGTTTTATAAATGATTTACAAAATAAACACAAGTACGTGAAACTACATTCTATGGTTGAATTATCGAAATCGAATATGCCCCTTTTTATTAAGTCTGGTAATCTAAGAATTAGGGAACAGACACCCTAATTGACGTGAATCCTAAAGATAGATCTATTGGGCCTAACAAACCCCATCCAAAGTACCGGATGCTTTAGTACTTCGAAATTTATATCATATCCGAAGGGTGTCCCGGAATAATGGGGATATTCTTATATATGCATCTTGTTAATGTCGGTTACCAGGTGTTCACCATATGAATGATTTTTATCTCTATGTATGGGATGTGTATTGAAATATGAAATCTTGTGGTCTATTGTTACGATTTGATATATATAGGTTAAACCTATAACTCACCAACATTTTTTGTTGACGTTTAAAGCATGTTTATTCTCATGTGAATACTAAGGGCTTCCGCTGTTGCATACTAAAATAAGGACAAGATTTGGAGTCCATGTTTGTATGATATTGTGTAAAAACTGCATTCAAGAAACTGATTTCGATGTAACATATTTGTATTGTAAACCATTATGTAATGGTCGTGTGTAAACAGGATATTTTAGATTATCATTATTTGATAATCTACGTAAAGCTTTTTAAACCTTTATTTATGAAATAAAGGTTATGGTTGTTTTAAAAATGAATGCAGTCTTTGAAAAACGTCTCATATAGAGGTCAAAACTTCGCAACGAAATCAATTAATATGGAATGTTTTTAATCAATAAGAACAGGACATTTCACATAACAGCAAGTCTATAACACCAAGATAGCAAGTCTAACAGCGGAAGCAACATCGTCTAAGCACCTGAGAAATACACGCCTAAAAGTCAACACGAATGTTGGTGAGCTATAGTTTGTAAACAGTAAAGTAGTGTAGGCCACGAGTTATCGTATTCAAAACAGTATGAAAAGTATATGCTTATCCGTGGGCACCCGGTAACTAACTTAACGTAATAGTAATACCCCCTAAAAGTACACTTGGTGAGTGCATATGTCCTCGAAGTATCAAACACCCGTTAAATGCTAGTGCGATTAGCCCGAGTGGGGATGTCAAACCCTATGGATCCATATCTAATATTCGCGTTCACCGGTTCAAAACTAATGATTAAACGTTACCGTGCTAAGGGGAATGTTTATGCCATTATATAACCCACACATATGTAAAGTTTAAGTACTCGTGTAAAGTAAGTAAAACATAAAAAGCGCATGTATTCTCAGTCCCAAAAATAGTATGAGTAAAAAGGAAAGCTATAACTCACAGTGATAAAAGTGGTAAAGTCGATAATGAAAGTATGCAAGTAGTAAGTCGGTCTGAAAGGTCGTCAACCTAAGTCAAAGGTCACTAGGTCAGTATGTTGTCCAAAAATGTTAAAAGTGAATAAATTAATTTTAAGTGTCATCATCATCATCATCATTCATCATCATAAAAGCTAAGTAAGTTTGACAAGAATAGAGATCGAAACAATAGGCTGACTTCATTCAGCTGCTACGACATCTATACAAAACGAAAAGACGCGTAGTCAGTGGATATGGATCCGTATATGAGTCCTCTAACCTCTGACCAATTTTTAGAACCTAACTCGTCTTTGTTTGACCGTGGCGACGGTTTAAGTGAGAGTAGGTCAGAAATTTCAGCACAACGTTAAAAAGGCGTAGTGACTTTCGGAGGGCTATAAATCCTAAATCGTATATCGGATTAAGACGAGGACTAAACGAAAAGTCATCTAATCGAAACGAACTAACTGAAAATAAATTTTTCAGAAGTCCAAGAATCTAATCAGATCCCAAAAAACAGTAAACAAGTGCCCCGGTGGAGTTCTTGGTGCTTGATGCTCATCACGGTTCTCATCCTTGATGCTTGTAAGCTTCAAGTGTACAAATCTTTGATGGGATAGCATCACCTTGACCAAGATTCAACCATTAACACACAATATCTTAAGATCAAGTAAGAACACAACTCATTTAAGAGTCTTAGATGGATGATGAACCAAGGTTACATCATATCCTTAGTCTTAACACAAACACAAGTCCTATTTATAACTAAAGCTACAAACTTTACTTCAATCAAACAAATATGAACACAATCTTAATCAAATGAAGTGATGGAACCCTAAGCTAGAGAGCTTGGATCCTTTTCACATAAGTTATAAGATTACAAAGCTAGAAAGCTTGAATCTTTGGTGTTCTTGAAGACCTTGAAGCATAAAGCTTAGATCTTCAAGTTATATGAAGACCACAAACACAAGTTTTGATCTTTATAACATAATAATGAGATCATAAGTTAGAAAACTCAGATCCAAAAAAAGAAATAAATATTCAAAGATAGAAAGCTTGAATCTTGGTTGTTCTTGAAGATCTTGAAGCATAAAGCTTGGATCTTTAAGTTACATGAAGATTACAAACAGAAGTTTGAATCTTTATAACAAAATAACAAGATTAAAGCTAAAAGATTTAGATCTACAAAATAGGTGAAGATTCATAGCTAGAAAGCTTGAATCTTCCATGTTCTTGAAGGATTCAAATCCATGCTTGAATCTACAAGATGTAATCAAGATCAAAAGCTAAAAAGCTAGACCCATGATGATGATGATGATGAAATCGTGAAAGAGAAGAGAAGAAGAAGAAGAAGAAGAAGAAAATCAAATACTTACACTTTTTAGAGAGAGAAGAACTAGAGAGAGAATTAGAGAGTAAGTGTGTGAAAATTACAAATGAAAGCAAGTGTAAAATGGATGGAATAAGGCTTGTATTTATAGGTGGTGAGGGTGTGGGTGGGTGGTCTAGGCGGTAGGTTTAGTGGGGGGACAAGGGGGATAACTTTTTGCTTTTTGGTTAATAGTTGTCTAAAGTTGGTGCTTATGTTAGGATCTCATGCGACATTAAGGATAATACTTGACAAAAATGCTAGTATGTTCCCTCTAATAAATAGGCATTTGTCTTTCATTAATATGGGTCACTAACTTATTTAAATTGAGCTAATTAAATAGTCCACTAGCTAGTGTAGGGTGGGCTAAGGTCTAATAAGGTAGAAAGTCCAACAAGACTAACTAGTGTGCTCTATTAAATTACTAAGCGTAATTAAGCTTCCAAAACCCCAAGTAATTGTTATTATAAAATAACAATTAGTATTTCGTAGTAATAATATTCCAATTACGACAAAAGTTAAACGTGTACGCAGTACGCAGTTCGTTAAAAACGTCCAGTAACACTAACGGTCATAAAGGCTTCCGGGGGTTAAGTTAAGTATCCTACGTACTTAATGATATGTTTTAACATATAAACGAAAGTATTCAACATGTAGGGAGTCCCCAGAGTATAATGTAGCTCAGTACGCATAAATACGCAGTTTCGCGAAAACACAAAGCACAAAAGCAAGTCGAAAAAGTCGGGTCGTTACACTTGTTGTGATCATGTGGATGATTTGCAGTAGGACATCGTCTGGATTTGTCTTTGGTGGGGTAGTTGGTTTAGTGGGTGGGTTGTGTGGATGAGCTAGGATCTTATCAGAGTAGACAACAGAATCCTCACATTCAGCCTCGTATACCTTGGCCGGATGTGGATCAGTACAATTCTGGTGATGTCGTGCGAGGTGTATATAAAATAGCTTTATATTTTACAAGGAAATACTATTAAATATGATACAATTTTACACAAGATATTTATTTATTTATAGAATGGATATACTTAAACCTTGCTACAACACTTATAGGCAGTGTACCTAATTGTACAGTAGTGTAGTTTTTAGTAAGTCCGGTTCGTTCCACAGGGAAAATCTTTAAACAAAGCTTAACGCTATATTAGTTTACTTTTATAAAAATACAAATATATATATAAGTAAAATTATTATTATAAAGGGGGTTTTTACCGTTTAATGACCGGTTTGTCGATTTTAAAACTTTAGTCGCAGTTAAAACCAAATGTAAAATAATAAATAAATACAAGACTTAATTTAAAGCGTAAAGTAAATAACGATAATGAAATTGCGATAAATGAAAGTGCGATAAAATAAACTTGCGATAATTAAAAAGTACGATAATTAAAAGTGCAATTAAATACAATAAAAATAAAAATGCGATAATTAGAAGTGCAATTAAATATAAAATAAAGGAAATTAAATATAAAATAAAAGAATTATGCTTATTTAAACTTCCGTAATCATGATGTTTGACGTGTTGATTTTAGTTTTATGCCCATGGGTTAATTGTCCTTTGTCCTGGATTATTTAATATGTCCGTCTAGTTTTTGTCCATAACAGTCCATCAGTCATAAATATAAAGTGCGAGTGTCCTCGTCAAATTATCCTTATACCCGAAGTTAAATATTCCAACTAATTGGGGACTTAAACTGTAACAAGATTTTAATACTTTGTTTAATAGTTACACCAGGTTATCGACTGCGTGTAACCCAAGGTTTTAATACTCTGTTATCAATTATGCCAAGTGTCCTTGTACATAATTTCACCCCTGTTTTAATAATTCTAGTGGCTATTAATCCATTCCCGTGTCCGGTTAAATGAACGATTATTCGTACATATAAATACCCCGCCCATCGTGTCCGATTGAGTGTATATGGTTATTTATAGGGACGTTCAATTGTAAATCTTTATATTAAAATTAACAAACTATCATTTAGTTAAACAAATATAAAGCCCATTAATAGCCCATAGTCTAATTTCCACAAGTGTCGTTCTTTTGTCCAAACCCCAATTATGGTACAAAGCCCAATTACCCAATTTTAGTAATTAGCCCAACATCATGATTACTTTGGATTAAATAAGCATAATAATAACTTAGCTACGAGACATTAAATTAAAAAGGTTGAACATAACTTACAATGATTAAAAATAGCGTAGCGTTACACGGACAGAATTTTGACTTACACCCTTACAACATTCGCTAACATACCCTTATTATTAGGATTTAAAATTAAAATTTAAATTAAAATATAAATATAAATATAAATATTACGTATAGATATAGAGAGATTGATATATTGGATGATAAAAATGATCAGAATTCGTTGGGTTTTATAGGGATTTTCGTATTTGGCTGCTCCGCGAGTCGCGACATTTTTGGCCTCCATACTCCGCAACTCGCGGAGTTCGTAATTCCAGCTCACAAAGGTTTGTCTTTTAATTTGCCGACGTTTTATAAATATATTATAATATATATATATTAATTTTAAGAATTAATTATATATTATATTATATTTATATACATAGTTAACTTGTAATTTTTAGTCCGTTGCGTCGAGCGTTGAGAGTTGACTCTGGTCCTGGTTCAGGATTTTCGAACGTCCTTGCGTGCAATTTAATATCTTGTACTTTGCGTTTTGAATCTTGTACTCTTGTAATTTCGAGACGTTTCTAATCAATAATTAGAACCTCTTTGATTGTATTTTGTACTTTTGAGCTTTTTGGTCGTTTGCGTTTTCAATTCGTCAAATCTGTCTTTTGTCTTCACCTTTTATTATTTAAACAAATATCACTTGTAAATAGAACAATTGCAACTAAAAGCTTGTCTTTCTTGAGGAATAATGCTATGAAATATATGTTCGTTTTTTGCATTATCAAATATTCCCACACTTGAGCGTTGCTTGTCCTCAAGCAATATAGTCTTGAAATACTAGAATCACTTCTTTATTCTTCACACTTTGTACATCAGTGATTTCTATACGGCGGTATAAACAATGGTAGTAATGATATGGTTTACAGTCCCACATGACTATAAAAATTTAGATCCATTAAGGAAATTGGATCTTTATGAAAACATTTGATCTTTTGAAAATTAAATCTAGTTTTTACCCTAGATAAGTTTTCCGGAATAACCCTTCACCGGTGTTTGCAAATTCTTTTTGTGGGTTTGGTGGGTTTCAGATTTGAAAATTTTAGCTCAAAACTTGCGGTTTTGTGTCACCCACTTGCTAACCTTGTATTTGGAAAGTAACACGTCCAGTTTACTTGTCCCGTATATTACCTTTCAGTAAACTGCCGTCCGGTTGTAAAGGAAAGCGTTGAACAAGCAACTGTTAAGGCAATGTCCCCTGACATGCTTTTAATTATGGTCTATAACGTGTCAGACGCAATTACTATCCTTTGTAGGAGAAATAGTAAAGCTCACCCTTATGATTTTTCGATCTGGCACAAGGTCCTGTCTTCGACCATGCTATGCAACCACCGTTCTTACGGTTGACACCCGATTTGGTTCAGGTGACCTAATGAATTCCAGGTGAATTCCTAGGATTTTACGTTCAATGGTAATGAACGCATTAAAAATGGGTTTTTAGAAAACAAATCGGTTTGTAATTTTGATCAAAATATTTTCTCGTTCAGGCTCGAGTTTAGATATCATTGAATTCCATGAGTTTGTAATTCTCAATCTTTAAGGTCAATCTCAAGGATTGAGTAATATCAGGCTTAAAAGCTGATTTTTGATCTTTTAAGGAGATTATCCTTTCTGGGGATCTGATTCATTAGTCTTATCCAGCTAATTTGCATGGTGCCCCCCCATTGTACGAGATAAATCCTTCTCATGGTAAGGATAAATCTGACCACTTGGCGACCCTGTTTAATGCTGAGGTCCGTGGATTTCCTGCTGATTTTAGTGATGACTTTTCTAGATTTTTCGTCAACCTACAGCTGGTCTGGACGACAACTTCCTGACCTAAATCAAGAAGCGCGTTTCTTTTTCGGAAGACTTTACTTCCTTTTAATGATGGAATTGATTCATCGTGTAGATCCATCTCTTCTTTTCTTTCATCGGGTAAAACAGTTTAGTTTAGTCCAAAGCAAAAGTATTTTCAGTTATTTGTTACAGGAATATGTGACATATGTTTAAAATATCTTGGTAAATTTTCCCACACTTGGCTTTTATTTTCCTTTTTATTGTCCTCTATTCCATTTTAAATGAATTTTAACATTTTGGTTTGTTTCTCAATTTATGTCCTTTCCGAGGTAACAATAATTTCGGTGTTAAAACCTAGTTTTATCATTCATAAATATGTATAAACATGATTTTGAGTTCATTTAATTGAAAACTTTGAAAAATTTTACTAGAATTTGGTAGTCAGTATATAAGACTAGGGCTGTTCTTTATTATCAGAGAGCACTAGATTCTAATACAACTACTGCTTTACTAGTATTTTTAATGGTAACCAAGTGTTTAAGATAAAAATTTTAAAAATCCGAAAGAATTTAACCCCTTCCCACACTTAAGATCTTGCAATGCCCTCATTTGCAAGAAATCAGTAACAATTTAAATTATTGAGGGTGATTTGTGTGAAAATGATTAAATTTTACCAAAGTTTCCAAATATATTGGCGTTTGTTTACTGAATGATAAATGGTGCATATCATTTGTTCATTCCGTCTTGTTGTTATATCACATTTATTTTGCATCTTGTCGTCAAAATTAGTTGCTTTTGCTGAACTTAATGCCAGTCTTTGAAAATGCGTTGTTTTACCCTGTTGTGTACATAAAATAAACTGCAAACATATATACATATTTTTTAAGTTTGGTATATTACCCCACATTCAAAAATTATTAAAATCTAATAATAAAATTTAGAAAATTATAAAAACTAATACAAATCCAACATAAGTATTAAATGTATCAACATTACAAATTATAAAATAAATAAAACTAAGTAGACTAGGGATGATACTGATACCAGTAGGGGTTCCATGCATAACCATATGTGTTATAAAATGCTTCGGCTGGTTTATACGTAGGATACGGTGGTTGGATCTCTATAGACCATGGAGGGAATATGGGCGATAGAGTAGGAATATAGTTTCTACCTATATGTTGGCAATAAGCTATGATTTGGTTTTGATGAACTTGCCAATCTTCAAATGCTCTATGTCTAGCATTTTCATACTCTTGTGAAGCTATAAACCTTTGCATTTCTGCCATTTCATTTCCCCCTCCTACATTACCTTGCTGTTGGTTTCTCTCAACCTGTGGATGTCTACCATTATATCGTGCTGCGGCGTTATTTCGCCTCTTCAAAACTTTCGCACCATGGTATACATTTAAACCTATTGTATCTCGGGGTTCTGGTTCTTTAATTAGTAATCCCCCCCGACTTATATCCACACCGAGATATTCAGAAATCAAAGTAATAAATATAACACCTCCTATTATACTATGCGGTCTCATCCCCCTAACCATAGCTGATAAATAATAACCCACACAATAAGGTATACTTACAGTGCTTTGTGGGTCTCGAATACACATGTGGTAAAACAAATCATGTTTATTTACCTTTTCCTTGTTCTTACCTCGTTGTGTAATCGAATTGGCTAAAAACCTATGAATTACTCTTAACTCTGCTCTATCTATATCCAAATAAGAGTAATTTATCCCTTTAAATCGGTGATGGCTAGTCATTTGACTCCATACACCATGCGTATCAAAATTTTCGTCTATCTTTCTACCATTTAGTATCAACCATCTACAATCGGCAGATGCTAACTCCTCAGGCGTATATATACGTAAAGCCTGAGCCATGTCTAGTAAAGACATGTGGCGCATCGAACCTCCTAACAAAAATCTAATAAAAGATCGATCGGTTAAACTAGCTACCCGATCATTTAATTCTATACTACACAACAATTCTTCACATCATACTTTATATACAGGTCTACGCATGTTGAATAACCGTACCCAATCGTTAAAAGTAGAATTACCATACCTCTGTGCAAGTAATTCCCTAATTGGCCCGGCCAATTCTACAGCTTCTAATGGTCCCCATTCTATGACCCTAGGTACTTCAACAGCTTTAGAATGAAGAGTATGCAAACCCCTTTGGTATTTTGGATAATCTATCCAAAGTCTGTCAAATCTCAGGTTCGGGTGCAAATCTTCCAAGTGCATATCAGAAAATGTCATGACTGGATGAGGTATATCTTGTTTGTAGTAGTTATCCACCTCCTGTTGTTCCGTATTCTCAGCAGGAGCATTGCGAGCTTGGGATGAAGATTCACCCCTTTCAGTCTGCAAAACACATCAAACACAATTTTTGTGCATCCAAATATGCATTAGTGTCAGCAAAATCATCAATCAAAATAATTACAATGACATGTCCAATTTATATCAAACTTAAGCTCATTTTCATATTTTTATCAAATCTACACTTTTTCAAATAAGCATATACGAAAATGATCACCAAGTTCATAAGCATTCAACTCAAATAACATGTCAAAATAATCATCACTAGCAATTAAACAAGTTTCAAATGGCATTATCTCTCAAAAATCAAGTTCATGAATTTTAGACTTGAAAAAGTCCACTTTAATTCTCAAAATCATGTTTAGGCTCAAAGTTTGGATCATTTAACTACCTAAACATGTTACACTACTTAATTTAGCAACAATTCATGACAAAAATTGGCCATAACCTGTTTATATCAAAAAGCCCCAAATTGCTCAAGAACACAAACCCTAGATTACTCAAAATTTGAAGTTTAAGGCTCCTAATCATGTTAAATAGCATCAATCTAGGTTATACAAGCATAATACATAAGTAATTTAAGCATAATTACACTAAAAAGCATCAAAATCAAATTGGGTATAAAATTGCTCAAGAACACTAATTTTCGGATTAAATGGTGTTTAGGTGTAGAAATTTACCGTTTTTCTTGAGTAATTCCTTGATAGCATCCTTCTCAACATGATTTTAGTAAAAGATTTGATGATTAACGGTCAAAAATTGCGAATTTGGTGTGTATTGTTTGAGTTTTTTCGGGTTATTTTCGCAGTTTTTGTGGTGTGGGGATGTTCAACTGATCAGTTTTGGCGTTTTATTTTTTTTCTGTATTTTGGTCCCTCCGCGAGTCGCGGTGTTTGACCCTTCAAACTCCGCGAGTCGCGGAGTTTGTATTTTTTTTTTTTTAACATCTTATACTAATTAAAACAATTAAGTAATTAATTTTAAAATTTTGTTTCTCTTGTTATTTAGGGCGAGGTCGTTTCGGATCGATGTCCTAGTCCGTCCTTCCACAAAATTTTAAAATTTGTCTTTTTGTAGCGATTGTTTTAAAAGCTAAGATTTTTGGGTTTTTTTAATGTTTTTGGCATACTTTAATTCAATAAGATTAAAAATAATGATAATAAAAGTTCTCGTCCCTCCCTCGGGTAAAGCAATTTCGGTTCAATGACCTAGTCTTCAACTTACGACGAATTTTAAAAATCATATTTTTAACTTAATGAGATAAAGTAAATTTTTGTTTTTAAATTCACACCAAACTTAAAATAAAAATACATAAAATTCAAAATTAATATTAAAAATTCATACCAAACTTAAAATTTGAAATGCATAAAATTAAAAATTCTTATTTTAAAAATTAAAAATTCACACCAAACTTAATTTAAAAATTCATATTATAAAATCACACCAAACTTATATTATATTTTTCAAATATTTACAATTTTAAATATATTGTTTTTACAAAGTTTACAATATTAATTTAAGATTTATATATTAATTTTAAAAAACATGGTAAAAATAAAATTAAAAATCTTTTTGGCTTTTTATCCCACTTTAATCAATCAAATATTATCAAAAATATGCGCCCCTCTTTTCGGTAAAGTAATTTCGGTTCCATGACCTAATTTAACTCATGACGAATTTTTGAAATATTTTGGGTTGATTGATTAAAGATATTTATACCTTAAGAATAAACGTTAAATTTCGCAGTGATGTAATAAATTTTTGAATGATATCAATAATTTCGGTCGCCAAACCTAATTTTATTCAATACCAATTTAATACTTTATAGCGAACAAATTAGCGTTTATTATCAAAAGGTTAAAAATAAAAATAAAAATAAAAACTGTACAGACTTACCTGTGAGATAGTATTCTTAGTTATATGATCTATCACATTCATAAGATAGTTGGTTTAATTGGTTTTCCATGGCTACATAGGCGTAACCTCGAGCATTCAGTGTTTTTTCTTCTAAACATATGAACGGTCCGTCTCTGCATAAAGTAACAAATTCGGTATTTGAATAGGTTTGATTATTTGAACATTTACCTCCATGTGACCATTTTCCGCATTTGTGACATCTTTCAAGGTGTCGTGCTCTTCTTTTCGCTGCGGATTTTGATTTTTCTTTACCAAATTGTAACTTATTATCTTCGCATATGGATTCTTTTCTTACTCCGTCCAATCTTTCTCTGATTACTGATACTATTTCACTCGGAAGTGTGTCATTATTACGTTTAGTGATCAAAGCGTGTAGCATTAGACCATGGTTTAGTTCACAGGCAGTCTTCATTTCCTAAAAAAAAAAAATATTCAGAATGGGGGGAGAAGACTAGTTCTTTAGGGTCTGCTAGGGAAAGACCATTCGGGTTCCATTTTCGAGAACTACACGAAAACAGACAATCTAACTCTAACAGAAATACATATTATCCTTTAAAGACTTGATTCTCCCCACACTTAGTTAGCTGTGGTATCGAAATTGTGATTAACTTCATTGTCGAATTCCATCGGACTATCTATGTAGTGTTTAACTCTGTGACCATTAACTTTAAATTCAATCCCATTTGAATTTATTAATTCTACTGTTCCGTATGGGAAAACTCTTTTGACTATGAATGGTCCAGACCATCTTGATTTTAATTTTCCAGGAAATAGCTTGAATCGTGAATTGAAAAGAAGAACTCTGTCTCCTTCTTTAAATTCTTTTAAACTTCTGATTCTTTTATCATGCCATTTCTTCGTTCTTTCTTTATAGATTAACGAATTTTCGTATGCTTCATGTCTTAATTCTTCTAATTCGTTTAGTTGACTTAATCGTAAACGTCCAGCTTCATGTAAATCAAGATTACATGTCTTCAAAGCCCAAAATGCTTTGTGTTCAATTTCTACTGGAAGATGACATGCTTTTCCATAAACAAGTCTAAAAGGTGTGGTTCCAATTGGAGTTTTGTAGGCTGTTCTAAAAGCCCAGAGTGCATCCTCCAATTTAATGGACCATTCCTTCGGATTTGATCCTACGGTTTTCTCTAGAATACGTTTTAAAGCTCGGTTGGTATTTTCAACTTGTCCACTTGTTTGCGGATGATATGCGGTGGAGATTTTATGAGTTACTCCATATCTTTTAAGAACTTTCTCAAGTTGATTATTACAGAAATGAGTACCCCGATCACTTATTAAAGCTTTCGGTGTTCCAAACCTTGCAAAAAGACGTTTTAAAAAGTTGACTACAACTCATGCATCATTAGTTGGGAGAGCTTGTGCTTCCGCCCATTTAGATACATAATCAATGGCTACGAGAATATAGAGATTATTATGAGATTTTGGAAATGGACCCATAAAGTCAATACCCTAAATGTCAAATACTTCACATACTTGTATGACATTTTGTGGCATTTCATCACGTTGACTTATTTTTCCGGCCCTTTGACATGCATCACAGGATTTGCAAAGAAGGTGTGCGTCTTTGTAAATTGTAGGCCAATAGAATCCAGCATCGTAAACTTTTCTTGCTGTTAGTTGAGGCCCATAATGCCCTCCTGTTGGTCCTGTGTGACAATGGTTTAAAATTTTACTAGCTTCATCTCCGAATACACATCGGCGTATTATTCCATCGGGACAACTTTTAAACAGATGTGGATCTTCCCAGAAATAGTGTTTTATATCACTGAAGAATTTCTTTCGTTTTTGGTACGATAATCCTTTTTCAAGGAATCCACATACTAAATAGTTTGCATAGTATGCAAACCATGGAATTTCATTATAATCTATCTTCAATAGATATTCATCAGGAAAGTTGTCTTGTATGGCCGATTCATTTAGAACTTCTAATTCGGGATTTTCAAGACGAGAAAGATGATCCGCGGCGAGATTTTCTGCTCCTCTTTTATCTCGGATTTCAATATCGAACTCTTGTAAGAGTAAGATCCAACGGATTAATCTTGGTTTGGCATCTTGTTTCGAAAATAGGTATCTAAGAGCAGAATGGTCGGTATAGACCACCGTTTTTGCTAGAACGAGATATGAACGAAATTTGTCAAAAGCAAAGACAATAGCAAGGAGTTCTTTTTCAGTAGTTGTATAGTTCGTTTGTGCTCCTTGTAACGTCTTACTAGCATAATATATAGGTTGAAATCGTTTTTCAATCCTTTGTCCTAAAACGGCTCCCATTGCAAAATCACTTGCATCGCACATTAGTTCAAACGGTAGATTCCAATTTGGTGTTATCATGATCGGCGCATTAGTGAGATTTTCTTTAAGAATATTAAAAGATTTGACACATTCATCTGAAAAGATGAATGGAGCATCCTTTTCTAGGAGTTTATTCATAGGAGTAGCAATTTTAGAAAAATCTTTTATGAAACGTCGGTAAAAACCGGCATGCCCTAGAAAACTCCTAACTCCTCTAACATTGGTGGGATGTGGAAGTTTAGCAATTACATCTACTTTAGCTCTATCCACTTCAATTCCTTCTTTTGAAATTTTATGACCAAGAACGATGCCTTCTTTAACCATAAAATGGCATTTCTCCCAATTAAGAACTAGATTTGATTGTTCGTATCTAATAAGCATTCGTTCTAGATTAACTAGACATGATTCAAATGTATCACCGAAGACTGAAAAGTCATCCATGAAAACTTCCATGCATTCTTCTATCATGTCGTGAAAAATTGTCATCATACACCTTTCAAAGGTTGCAGGGGCGTTGCAAAGTCCAAATGGCATGCGTTTGTAAGAAAAAGTACCATAAGGGCACGTGAATGTGGTTTTCTCTTGATCTTCGGGTGCTATTGGAATTTGAAAATATCCGGAAAATCCATCTAGAAAACAATAGTAACTATTTCCGGCTAATCTTTCCAACATTTGATCAATGAAAGGTAAGGGAAAGTGATCTTTTCTGGTGGCGTCATTTAATTTTCTATAAGCAATACACACACGCCATCCTGTTACAGTCCTAGTAGGAATAAGCTCATTTTTCTCATTTGTAATGACAGTCATGCCACCCTTCTTAGGCACGCATTGAACTGGGCTTACCCATGGACTATCAGAAATTGGATATATCAAACCTGCATCTAGCAGTTTAATAATCTCTTTCTTAACTACATCTTGCATATTAGGATTTAGTCTTCGTTGGCGTTGCACATACGTTTTATGACCTTCTTCCATAAGGATTTTATGTGTGCAATACGAAGGACTTATTTCTTTAATATCATGAATCTTCCATGCAATGGCTGGTTTATGAGCTTTCAACACAGAAATGAGTTGTGATTTCTCATTTTCAGTAAGAGAAGACGATATTATTACAGGTAATTCAGATTCATCATGTAAATAAGCATATTCCAAATGGTTTGGAAGTGGCTTTAACTCTAATTTCGGAGGTTCTTCTATCGATGATTTATATCGATATCTGCCTTCTTCTTTTAGCATTTGAATTTCTTCTGTTGTTGGTTCATATCCATTAGCTATTAGTGTAGCTAACATTTCAACTTCATCAATTGGTTCAGTTCCTTCTCCTAAAGAACATTCTCCTGTTCCTTGTAATTCTGGAAATTCTTCTAATAATTCTGCATGTGCATCTATAGTTTGAATATAATAACATGTATCATCTGCAGACTGTGGTTGTTGCATTGCTCTATCAACTGAAAAGGTAACACTCTCGTCCTCTATACTTAGGGTCAATTTCTTACCGAACACGTCTATCATTGCTTTAGCCGTGTTTAAGAATGGTCTTCCTAATATGAGAGGAACTTGAGAATCTTCTTCCATGTCCAGAACAACAAAATCTACTGGAAATACTAAAGTACCAACTTTAACTAGCATGTTCTCCATTATCCCTCTAGGATATTTTATTGATCTATCGGCTAGTTGTATACTTATTCTGGTTGGTTTCAATTCTCCAAGGTCTAGTTTAGCGTATAGTGAATACGGCATTAGATTTATACTAGCACCTAAGTCTGCTAATGCTTCTATTGAACTAAGACTACCCAGAAAACATGGAATTGTGAAACTTCCTGGATCAGATAGTTTTTCTGGTATCTTATTCAACAGCACTGCTGAACAATTAGCATTCATAGTAACAGCCGAGAGTTCTTCCATTTTATTTCTATTTGAGATTAGATCTTTCAAGAATTTAGCATATCTAGGCATTCCTGAAATCACATCAATGAAAGGAAGATTTACATTTATCTGTTTAAACATATCCAACAATTTGGATTGCTCGGCTTCAAGTTTCTCTTTCTTCATTTTACTCGGGTAAGGAAGTGGTGGTTGGTATGGTTTAACATAAGGTTTAGCCTTAACTGTGTTATCTTCATTAACCTTCTCAACTACCGGTTCTTTTTCCTTATCTTGATCAGGTTGTGGTTCTTGTGGAGTAGGAATAGCTTCATCAGAAGTTACAGGTATTTCAGGTGGTTTAAGTGTTGTACCACTTCTTGTGGTAATAGCTTTAGCTGTTTCATTCCGGGGGTTAGCATTTGTATCACTAGGTAGACTTCCCGGTTTTCTTTCACCTATTAACCTTGCTAGGTTACTTACTTCTTGTTCCAAGTTTTGAATAGAAGCTTGTTAATTTCTAAATGCTTGAGCATTTTGTTCATTGGTTTGTTTTTGAGATGTGAAAAACTGCATTTGAGTTTCAACTAGCTTCGTCATCATATCTTCTAAATTCGGCTTTTTATCATCGGGTTGTGGTGGTTTGTTTTGAAAATTAGGTCTTTGCTGATTGTAAGTATTGTTGGATACTTGTTGATTACTAGGACCTTGTTGGTTGTTGTATGGAATATTTCGGTTATAATTCTGATTTTGATTGTAGATCGGTCTTGGTGGTTGATAATTATTCTGATAATTATTTCCAGGCCTTTGGTTTATGTATGAAATATTCTCTCTTTGTTCTATTGTTAATTCAATACTAAGACAATCTTTTGTCAAATGTGGTCCTCCACACTGCTCACAACTAATTCGTATTGAGTGAATATCCTTAGTCATCTTTTCCATTCGTCTCTCGACAGCATCTATCTTTGCGGAAATGGAATCTAAGTCATGGCTAGAATCGGCTCTAGCTGCTTTAGATGATCTAACGATATCTTTTTTTTGGTGCCACTCATGTGAGTGGGAAGCAGTGTTATCAATAATTTTATAAGCATCAGTTTCGGTTTTCTTCATAATGGAACCACCAGCTGCTATATCGATATCTTTTCTTGTAGTGATGTCGCATCCTTGGTAGAATATTTGTACTATTTGACAGGTGTCTAAACCATGTTGCAGACATCCTCTTAATAACTTTCCAAATCTTGTCCACGCCTCATATAGAGTTTCATTTGGCTTCTGTGTGAACGTAACAATTTCTCCTTGAAGTCTTACGGCTTTAGATGCCGGAAAGAATTGTTTAAGAAATTTTTCAACTAAAACGTCCCATGTATCAATCGCCCCTTCAGGTAACGATTCCAACCAATCTTTGGCTTCTCCCTTTAAAGTCCGGGGAAATAACATGAGATATATCTGTTCATCCTCCACTTCTCGGATTTTAAATAGAGTGCAGATTCTATTAAAGGTACGAAGATGTTCATTTGGATCTTCCTTCGGTGCACTACTAAATTGGCATTGATTAGTCACCATGTGTAGAATTTGTCCTTTGATTTCATAATCTGACGCATTAATGTCAGGATGAGTAATTGCGTGACCTTGGCCAGTGCGTTTAGCTCTCATTCGGTCTTCCATACTTAAAGGTTCCAGATTCTCCATAATTAAATTTGTTGAATCGAAATCACTAGAGGATTCTGATTTAATGGTTCGTTCCTCAACAATCTCTGTTTGAATGATTGGTGGTTCCGGAGGAAAGTTTAGTGGTTCAGGATCTATGAATCGTCCCTGAATATTCTCCGGATTCTCAATTGTGAGGTCGGGTTCAAAAAATGGATTATCGGAAATTTGAACTGGAGTACTTGGTCGACTGGATGACGATTCTAAAGAAAAATCAACGGCGGTAATATTTGCTAAATGTCTTGATCTAGTTACAGGTGGTGAACGTACAAAAGGTGGTGAACGTCTTGCTCGGTGCATTCACTGAATATCCTATTGGTTTTTAAAAAGAAAGAAAAATTATATAAGTTATCCAATTAATAGACTTTTTTGATTTTGCTCACGTTTCGAATAGCCAAAAGATGCAGCAGAGGGGCAGGATTCGTTTGGTCTCAATATAATTGAGGACTGTTTGGCTCCAATAACCCGGTCCACGTACAAATCCAACTATTACTACGAACCAGAAAATTTTGATGTCTATTAATTTAACCACTTAAAATAAATTTTCGTAATTTTAAGAAATTTAGATAAGAAGTAGAATAAAAAATCTATGTCCTAAAAACTAGAATAGCGAGAAATAAGAAAGAAAAAGAGCGTGTCGGAAAAAGATCAAAAAATAAAAATAAGAAAGAAAAAGAGTGACTTATAGAACTTAAAAAACACTCGACTAACCCAACCTTATTACTATCACTAACTTAAAATTATAATCGCAAATTGAGATTACTAATTGGAATGATAATTGATACATAGGTAAAAGGTGTCTAAAAATATTAAAGCTTACAAGTAAAACTATATCCCAAATGGAAATAACTTAAAAAGAAACTAAAACTTAAAAAGGCGTCGCAAAATTCTAAAGTACCTAAATCTTAGTCTAAAGAAAAAGCACTTAAGGAATTTTACGGCAAAGCCTAAAAATCTAGAAGTAAAAAAAAAAATAACTATGGCAAAAACTATATCTAAATACGAGCGAAAAATACAAATATTACGCTAAAATAATTAAAAAGGGAGAAAATATAAAAATATACAAAAAGTTGTAAAAAGTACAATTTTTATAAAAATATTATTTTTATATTATTTATTTATTAAAACTAGTAATTTTACATTAATTAAACTAATTTAACTAAATATATAAATTAAATAAAAAGAAACTTAAAACTAATTATAATAATAATAAGTAATTAGGGTTAATAATAATAATAATTAATAATTACCCCGTATTTAATGCCTGATTAGGGTTTCTGTCAGCGTGTCAGAGTGTCTCCGCGAGTCGCGGTATTCGAAGCTGCAAACTCCGCGAGTCGCGAGTTCCAATTTTCAGATGACAGGTTGATTAAAATTCGACGCGTTTTTTTTTTATTCTGTTTTATATTTTCTGTTTAAATAAAAATATTTATATAATAAAAACTTATATTTAAAAACTAAAATAAAAATAGAACTACTTTATAATTTTAAAAATAGATTTATATATATATTAAATTTTTTTTTTCGGTTTTTTTTATGTTTTAAATAAAAATATTTAAATAAAACTTATATTTTTATAAAATAAAAATAAAGAAACTTTATAAAACTTAAATATTTAACAAAATCTTAAAAAAATATATAAATTTTTGTTTTCTTTTTATATTTTTGAATAATTAAAAACGTATTTTTACAAAAGTGAATTTTAATAAAAGTAAAATAAAAATAAAAATCTTTTTTTTTTAAATTTAGCGTTACGCTTCCGGCTTTTAAGCTAGATTGTTCCCCGGTAGCGGCGCCAAAAATATACTTGATGTCGTGCGAGGTGTATATAAAATAGCTTTATATTTTACAAGGAAATACTATTAAATACGATACAATTTTACACAAGATATTTATTTATTTATAGAATGGATATACTTAAACCTTGCTACAACACTTATAGGCAGTGTACCTAATCGTACAGTAGTGTAGTTTTTAGTAAGTCCGGTTCGTTCCACAGGGAAAATCTTTAAACAAAGCTTAACGCTATATTAGTTTACTTTTATAAAAATACAAATATATATATAAGTAATATTATTATTATAAAGGGGGGTTTTTATCGTTTAATGACCGGTTTGTCGATTTTAAAACTTTAGTCGCAGTTAAAACCAAATGTAAAATAATAAATAAATACAAGACTTAATTTAAAGCGTAAAGTAAATAACGATAATGAAATTGCGATAAATGAAAGTGCGATAAAATAAACTTGCGATAATTAAAAAGTACGATAATTAAAAGTGCAATTAAATACAATAACAATAAAAATGCGATAATTAGAAGTGCAATTAAATATAAAATAAAGGAAATTAAATATGAAATAAAAGAATTATGCCTATTTAAACTTCCGTAATCATGATGTTTGACGTGTTGATTTTAGTTTTATGCCCATGGGTTAATTGTCCTTTGTCCTGGATTATTTAATATGTCCGTCTGGTTTTTGTCCATAACAGTCCATCAGTCATAAATATAAAGTGCGAGTGTCCTCGTCAAATTATCCTTATACCCGAAGTTAAATATTCCAACTAATTGGGGACTTAAACTGTAACAAGATTTTAATACTTTATTTAATAATTACACCAGGTTATCGACTGCGTGTAACCCAAGGTTTTAATACTCTGTTATCAATTATGCCAAGTGTCCTTGTACATAATTTCACCCCTGTTTTAATAATTCTAGTGGCTATTAATCCATTCCCGTGTCCGGTTAAATGAACGATTATTCGTACATATAAATACCCCGCCCATCGTGTCCGATTGAGTGTATATGGTTATTTATAGGGACGTTCAATTGTAAATCTTTATATTAAAATTAACAAACTATCATTTAGTTAAACAAATATAAAGCCCATTAATAGCCCATAGTCTAATTTCCACAAGTGTCGTTCTTTTGTCCAAACCCCAATTATGGTACAAAGCTCAATTACCCAATTTTAGTAATTAGCCCAACATCATGATTACTTTGGATTAAATAAGCATAATAATAACTTAGCTACGAGACATTAAATTAAAAAGGTTGAACGTAACTTACAATGATTAAAAATAGCGTAGCGTTACACGGACAGAATTTTGACTTACACCCTTACAACATTCGCTAACATACCCTTATTATTAGGATTTAAAATTAAAATTTAAATTAAAATATAAATATAAATATAAATATTACGTATAGATATAGAGAAATTGATATATTGGATGATAAAAATGATCAGAATTCGTTGGGTTTTATAGGGATTTTCGTATTTGGCTGCTCCGCGAGTCGCGGCATTTTTGGCCTCCATACTCCGCAACTCGCGGAGTTCGTAATTCCAGCTCACAAAGGTTTGTCTTTTAATTTGCCGACGTTTTATAAATATATTATAATATATATATTAATTTTAAGAATTAATTATATATTATATTATATTTATATACATAGTTAACTTGTAATTTTTAGTCCGTTACGTCGAGCGTTGAGAGTTGACTCTGGTCCCGGTTCAGGATTTTCGAACGTCCTTGCGTGCAATTTAATATCTTGTACTTTGCGTTTTGAATCTTGTACTCTTGTAATTTCGAGACGTTTCTTATCAATAATTGGAACCTCTTTGATTGTATTTTGTACTTTTGAGCTTTTTGGTCGTTTGCGTTTTCAATTCGTCGAATCTGTCTTTTGTCTTCACCTTTTATTATTTAAACGAATATCACTTGTAAATAGAACAATTGCAACTAAAAGCTTGTCTTTCTTGAGGAATAATGCTATGAAATATTTGTTCGTTTTTTGCATTATCATCTGTCATAATTGCACTTGAGACACATGTTGCGGGAGTTTCTTTAGCTCTCCAACTTCTTTGGTGAGGTTTTCTATTTGGTCCAAGAGAAATTTGGTGGTTTTATTTTCGCTAGGATTGGAGGCGGAAAGCGGTGTTGCTGATGAAATGTGCTCTTCCGTGTTCCAATCCTGATGGTGCATAGTCATCTCCTCGATCAATCTCCAGGCCTCGTCTGCGGTGAATCTCATGAAGTTACCTTGAGAAACAGCATCAAGAGTAGACTTGTTGTTCCGATTCAGACCTTTGTAGAAGGTTAAAATCTGATCAGAGCTCTCAAGACGGTGGTTTGGGCATCTTCGAAGCAAGTGTTTGAATCTTTCCCATGCAGTGTAGAGTGATTCATCGTAGGCTTGTTGAAAGTTTACGATATCATTCCTAAGTCTGATTTGTTTTGATGGGGGAAAGTACTTGATTAGGAAAGTTGTTGCCATTTCCTGCCATGAGGTGATAGAGTTGGGTTCTAACCCTTCAAACCAGGTTTTTGCATGAAGAGTTAAGGAATAGGGGAACATATACAGACGAACTACATCTTGTTCAACCCCATTTTGCTTATATGTGTTGGATAAGGAGAGGAATCTATCTAAGTGAGAGTTGGGATCGTCAATTGGTAAGCCGTGGAACTGGCAATGGTTGTGAATGAGTTGTATGATGCTATGCTTAAGCACAAAAGATGTTCCGTTAACCTCTGGATAGAGTATCGGTCCTCCTCGTCCTTCTAATGAGGGTTTGGTGATGTCAGCGAGAGTGATGCGTGCGGCCATCGTCGAACTATCGGCAGGTAAGTGTGGATCTCGTCGGATGGGTATAATGTATGATATCGGATAGAAGAAAGGATGTGTCGGAAGAATTCTTAGCGGTCTAAGTAGGTTAAACCATCCTAAAGGTTCACTAATAAGGAAGTCCATTTTAAACATTTTAGTTAATCTAAATTAAGCTAATATTATTTAACCTAACTACGGTAAACTAGTAACTTCTGACAAAGCTAGTCTCAGTCAAAAGGATCTCTTAAAAACTAACTAATCTAAACAGGCTCCAAATCGTACTACCGCTCCCCGGCAGCAGCGCCAAAAATTAACTACTCCTATGATATGCCCTGATATGCCTGAATCGGACGGTTTATTTATGCGGTGTCATTAGGTCGCAAAACGTCAATTCAGAACAGAAGAAGCTGATTGTTTAATTTATATATGTTGGGCCTAAATCTATTATTCCTTCCTATGGGTTAGCAAGGGCAAATATGACTTAGGGTCGTTCCTTGAGCGGTCGAATTTGAAACGGAGCTTATTCAGATAATCTAGTAATTAAGATTAAGTTTGTACATAATTTAGTATCCAAGACTAGTGGCCAGGTATACCTTGTGTGGAGAGGCAGGATCCTTTTGGTCCCAATAAATTGGCGATTGTTCGAAAAATCCAATAACCAAGTCCAACCGGTTTATTCTAGACACCACTTTATCCGGAATATCAAATTGTGTAAAGGCAATAGTTGGGTTGATTTGATTTATAATTGTATTTAAAATATTAAAGCAATATAATTAAAATAAGCTAGCTAGCATGCCACAGCTAAGGATAGAGAAGATGTGGTTCACCATGATTTAAGATAACGTAGTATCGGGATGATTGCGAGACACTCTTTAAATAGATATACCTTGGTGTGAACACTAGATTCCCTACTAAGCGATTTCCCGATTAGCATGTCACGAGGAACTAGGCTTTGAAGATTCTGATCAGATGGACTATGCTCAACTCCCGACGCTTTATCCGGTTTAAGGTTATAAGCGGCCCATCTTGGATGCAATGCATACCTTGGGCGCACGAATAAAGTAGCATAGCCACATATATAGAATATCCAACCTTTCTTAACACCTTAGTGTATCACCCAAGTGAGTGGTTATGATTGTGTTTCGAATTCTTTTCTGTTAATGGTTTGGTAAAATCTAAGGGTTTGTAGACAAATTAGTACATCTGATAGTTCTCAGTCATCCTTGAAGATTCATAAGCTTATTTTGTATTGTAGTGCGTTAAACTCCCATTTATGACTTAAACAAGCCCTTACTTAAATCTACCCAATAAATCCCTTAGTTATCCACCATGTACTAGACTTAAAGTGGTTCCATAGCTTCTAACCTTAACCATGCCCAAGTGATCCTATAGTACATCAACACTGTACTCTACTATTGCAACAGTATTTCCTCGAGTCTTATACTCTTGACAAATGTCTTGATCTGGTCCTACAGTAATTCTCCATGTACTTTATAGTATTTCTGATGGGTTCATACGTTGACCAATGTATAAGCACAGATAATTAATTACCTTATAATTGTCGACTTTATAAAAGGTTTTAATCACGTTTATAGGTGGAAGGACGATAATAATGAGGTTTAATATCATAAACAGAAAGTGAGTATGAAACGATAATCATCCCTTACTAACATTATTAAATCATGGCAAACAATCATGCAATTACCCACACATCATGACAACAAGCATTTCCAATATTAATAAATCACAAACATTTAACAAGAATATTATAATAAAAGAAAGAATAGATATTACCGAATAATGTCGGCAGAATAACACTTGTATTACTTCATAATATCCATAGCGTTACAATGTTTGATAGCTTCTATTACTAACTACATACTAATCTCCTATTGATCACTAGAGAGCGACAATAGAGAGATAATTACATTTCCTAATCTCTGTAATTTTCTCTCTCTAGAATCTAGAGAGAGAACTAATCTCCTATAGATCACTAGAGAGTGACTATAGAGAGATATTTGAGAGAGAAGTGAAGAATTGGTGTGTGTTGAAATGGTGGGATGAGCCACCTATTTATAGGAAAGCATGATGGCAAAGTTGTAAATAAATGGGCTTGGTGACCAAACAAAGCATCTTGAGAACTTGGTGGTCAAGGTGACCTTGGAGAGTATGAACATTCTAGATTATTCCAAGCATGGTCTTGAATTTTTACCTGCAAACGGCTGGCAGGCCGTTTGGCAAGCCGTTTGCAGGGGCCGTTTGCCAGCCTTACCCGTTTGCTATGCCCGTTTACTTGACCCGTGTGGCAGACCGTTTGCCATAGTGGCAGGCCGTTTGGCAAGCCATTTGGCAGGCCATTTGGCTTGCTGATTCGCTGGATCGTAACTTGATTTCTTGTCTTTCACCGTTTTCGCTCTAGAATCTTCGTTTTAGCTCCGTTTCTGACGATTCTTGCGTCCACGCATTCGTAATTAAATATCCTACAACATGAGATTAAGTAAATAAACTTTTCTGAAAATTATAAAATAAGTTATTTATACGCGAGTTAATCGTCTTAGCCGGTTTTGCTCGTTTTTCCTCGTTTTTCATCCGTTTTTAGTAATTCTTGAATCATAGCCTTCGTAATGACATAATCTAACAAATGAAGCAAATAAATGCTTATTTAGATGATAAAGTCAATTACTTTATCATAAATAGGGCTAATATCGAGGGTAAAAACGTGACTTTTTAGCCGATATCAATGGAATCCATCTCATCATTAATTGCTTCTTTCCAGAATGCAACATCCTGAGACCTCATTGCTTCTTCATATATTTTAGGATCATCCTCAACATTGAAGCAATAAGAATATTGGGTAGAAACTTTATCCCTGGAACCTTCAACTAAGTATAGTTGAAAATCTGGTCTAAATGATTTAGGTTTCCTTTCTCTTTTGCTTTTCCGAAGCTCAAGTGACTGATCAACAGTTTTTTCAGAGACTTCATCATTATAATCCTTATTGGTTATATTGTTACTTGGAATCATATCCTTTGATCTAGGTATAGATGAAAATCGATTTTCATTAAAGATTGCATCCCTTGAATCAATCACAGAATTGATTTAGACAAATTCATTAGGCTCTATTACATAGAACCTATATGCCTTGGAATGTTCTACATATCCAATAAATATGCAATATATACCTCTTTCACCTAAACTTTTCTTCTTGGGATTAGGCAGTCTTATAACCGCCCTACAACCCCATACCCGAAGATAATTCAAGTTAGGTTTTCTTTTATTCCAAAATTCATAAGGTGTAATCTTGTTTCTTTTGTTAGGAACTCTATTAAGCAAATAACAAGATGTTAACATAGCTTCCCCCCAAAATCCTTCACTTAAACCCGAATAAGATAACATGGAATTAACCATTTCCCTAAGGACCCTATTCTTCCTTTCAGATATACCATTTTGTTGTGGAGTATAAGGAGCTGTGGTCTCATGGATAATACCAACGGATTGGAAATACGATTGGTCAATGTATTCACCTCCCCTATCCGTTCTAAGTCTTTTAATCAAACCCGTTTGTTGTAATTCTACTTCAGTTTTAAATATTTTAAATTTATCTAATGCTTCATCCTTAGTATGTAACAAATAAACATAGCAAAACCTAGAAGCATCATCAATAAAAGTCACAAAATATTTTTTATTTCCTAAAGCAGGAGTAGCATGAAAATCACATAAATCACTATGTATTAATTCCAAAATTTCGGTATCACGATGTACATTTTGAAATGGTTTCTTAGTGATCTTTGTTAACATACATGTTTTACACTTGTCATTGTTCATGTCAAAGGTCGGTATTAATCCATTTTTAGACATATCTTGCATTCTTTTAAAGTGTATGAAATGTCCCGTTCTTATTGATTAAAAACGTTCCATATTAATTGATTTCGTTGCGAGGTTTTGACCTCTATATGAGACGTTTTTCAAAGACTGCATTCATTTTTAAAACAAACCATAACCTTTATTTCATAGATAAAGGTTTTAAAAAGCTTTACGTAGATTATCAAATAATGATAATCTAAAATATCCTGTTTACACACGACCATTACATAATGGTTTACAATACAAATATGTTACAACAAAATAAGTTTCTTGAATGCAGTTTTTACACAATATCATACAAGCATGGACTCCAAATCTCGTCCTTATTTAAGTATGCGACAGCGGAAGCTCTTAATAATCACCTGAGAATAAACATGCTTAAAACGTCAACAAAAATGTTGGTGAGTTATAGGTTTAACCTATATATATCAAATCATAATAATAGACCACAAGATTTCATATTTCAATACACATCCCATACATAGAGATAAAAATCATTCATATGGTGAACACCTGGTAACCGACATTAACAAGATGCATATATAAGAATATCCCCATCATTCCAGGACACCCTTCAGATATGATATAAATTTCGAAGTACTAAAGCATCCGGTACTTTGGATGGGGTTTGTTAGGCCCAATAGATCTATCTTTAGGATTCGCGTCAATTAGGGTGTCTGTTCCCTAATTCTTAGATTACCAGACTTAATAAAAAGGGGCATATTCGATTTCGATAATTCAACCATAGAATGTAGTTTCACGTACTTGTGTCTATTTTGTAAATCATTTATAAAACCTGCATGTATTCTCATCCCAAAAATATTAGATTTTAAAAGTGGGACTATAACTCACTTTCACAGATTTTTACTTCGTCGGGAAGTAAGACTTGGCCACTGGTTGATTCACGAACCTATAACAATATATACATATATATCAAAGTATGTTCAAAATATATTTACAACACTTTTAATATATTTTGATGTTTTAAGTTTATTAAGTCAGCTGTCCTCGTTAGTAACCTACAACTAGTTGTCCACAGTTAGATGTACAGAAATAAATCGATAAATATTATCTTGAATCAATCCACGACCCAGTGTATACGTATCTCAGTATTGATCACAACTCAAACTATATATATTTTGGAATCAACCTCAACCCTGAATAGCTAACTCCAACATTCACATATAGAGTGTCTATGGTTGTTCCGAAATGTATATAGATGTGTCGACATGATAGGTCGAAACATTGTATACGTGTCTATGGTATCTCAAGATTACATAATATACAATACAAGTTGATTAAGTTATGGTTGGAATAGATTTGTTACCAATTTTCACGTAGCTAAAATGAGAAAAATTATCCAATCTTGTTTTACCCATAACTTCTTCATTTTAAATCCGTTTTGAGTGAATCAAATTGCTATGGTTTCATATTGAACTCTATTTTATGAATCTAAACAGAAAAAGTATAGGTTTATAGTCAGAAAAATAAGTTACAAGTCGTTTTTGTAAAGGTAGTCATTTCAGTCGAAAGAACGACGTCTAGATTACCATTTTAGAAAACATACTTCCACTTTGAGTTTAACCATAATTTTTGGATATAGTTTCATGTTCATAATAAAAATCATTTTCTCAGAATAACAACTTTTAAATCAAAGTTTATCATAGTTTTTAATTAACTAACCCAAAACAACCCGCGGTGTTACTACGACGGCGTAAATCCGATTTTACGGTGTTTTTCGTGTTTCCAGGTTTTAAATCATTAAGTTAGCATATCATATAGATATAGAACATGTATTTAGTTGATTTTAAAAGTCAAGTTAGAAGGATTAACTTTTGTTTGCGAACAAGTTTAGAATTAACTAAACTATGTTCTGGTGATTACAAGTTTAAACCTTCGAATAAGATAGCTTTATATGTATGAATCGAATGATGTTATGAACATCATTACTACCTTAAGTTCCTTGGATAAACCTACTAGAAAAGAGAAAAATGGATCTAGCTTCAACGGATCCTTGGATGGCTCGAAGTTCTTGAAGCAGAATCATGACACGAAAACATGTTCAAGTAAGATCATCACTTGAAATAAGATTGTTATAGTTATAGAAATTGAACCAAAGTTTGAATATGATTATTACCTTGTATTAGAATGATAACCTACTATAAGAAACAAAGATTTCTTGAGGTTGGATGATCACCTTACAAGATTGGAAGTGAGCTAGCAAACTTGAAAGTATTCTTGATTTTATGTAACTAGAACTTGTAGAATATATGAAGAACACTTAGAACTTGAAGATAGAACTTGAGAGAGATCAATTAGATGAATAAAATTGAAGAATGAAAGTGTTTGTAGGTGTTTTTGGTCGTTGGTGTATGGATTAGATATAAAGGATATGTAATTTTGTTTTCATGTAAATAAGTCATGAATGATTACTCATATTTTTGTAATTTTATGAGATATTTCATGCTAGTTGCCAAATGATGGTTCCCACATGTGTTAGGTGACTCACATGGGCTGCTAAGAGCTGATCATTGGAGTGTATATACCAATAGTACATACATCTAAAAGCTGTGTATTGTACGAGTACGAATACGGGTGCATACGAGTAGAATTGTTGATGAAACTGAACGAGGATGTAATTGTAAGCATTTTTGTTAAGTAGAAGTATTTTGATAAGTGTATTGAAGTCTTTCAAAAGTTTATAAATACATATTAAAACACTACATGTATATACATTTTAACTGAGTCGTTAAGTCATCGTTAGTCGTTACATGTAAGTGTTGTTTTGAAACCTTTAGGTTAACGATCTTGTTAAATGTTGTTAACCCAATGTTTATAATATCAAATGAGATTTTAAATTATTATATTATCATGATATTATCATGTATGAATATCTCTTAATATGATATATATACATTAAATGTCTTTACAACGATAATCGTTACATATATGTCTCGTTTAAAAATCATTAAGTTAGTAGTCTTGTTTTTACATATGTAGTTCATTGTTAATATACTTAATGATATGTTTACTTATCATAGTATCATGTTAAATATATATATATCCATATATTTGTCATCATATAGTTTTTACAAGTTTTAACGTTCGTGAATCACCGGTCAACTTGGGTGGTCAATTGTCTATATGAAACATATTTCAATTAATCAAGTCTTAACAAGTTTGATTGCTTAACATGTTGGAAACATTTAATCATGTAAATATTAATCTCAATTAATATATATAAACATGGAAAAGTTCAGGTCACTACATTACCTACCCGTTAAATAAATTTCGTCCCGAAATTTTAAGCTGTTGAAGGTGTTGACGAATCTTCTGGAAATAGATGCGGGTATTTCTTCTTCATCTGCTCTTCACGCTCCCAGGTGAACTCGGGTCCTCTACGAGCATTCCATCGAACCTTAACAATTGGTATCTTGTTTTGCTTAAGTCTTTTAACCTCACGATCCATTATTTCGACGGGTTCTTCGATGAATTGAAGTTTTTCGTTGATTTGGATTTCATCTAACGAAATAGTGAGATCTTCTTTAGCAAAACATTTCTTCAAATTCGAGACATGGAAAGTGTTATGTACAGCCGCGAGTTGTTGAGGTAACTCAAGTCGGTAAGCTACTGGTCCGACACGATCAATAATGTTGAATGGTCCAATATACCTTGGATTTAATTTCCCTCGTTTACCAAATCGAACAACGCCTTTCCAAGGTGCAACTTTAAGCATGACCATCTCTCCAATTTCAAATTCTATATCTTTTCTTTTAATGTCAGCGTAGCTCTTTTGTCGACTTTGGGCGGTTTTCAACTGTTGTTGAATTTGGATGATCTTCTCGGTAGTTTCTTGTATAATCTCCGGACTCGTAATCTGTCTATCCCCCACTTCACTCCAACAAATCGGAGACCTGCACTTTCTACCATAAAGTGCTTCAAACGGCGCCATCTCAATGCTTGAATGGTAGCTGTTGTTGTAGGAAAATTCTGCTAACGGTAGATGTCGATTCCAACTGTTTCCGAAATCAATAACACATGCTCGTAGCATGTCTTCAAGCATTTGTATCGTCCTTTCGCTCTGCCCATCAGTTTGTGGATGATAGGCAGTACTCATGTCTAGACGAGTTCCTAATGCTTGCTGTAATGTCTGCCAGAATCTTGAAATAAATCTGCCATCCCTATCAGAGATAATAGAGATTGGTATTCCATGTCTGGAGATGACTTCCTTCAAATACAGTCGTGCTAACTTCTCCATCTTGTCATCTTCTCTTATTGGCAGGAAGTGTGCTGATTTGGTGAGACGATCAACTATTACCCAAATAGTATCAAAACCACTTGCAGTCCTTGGCAATTTAGTGATGAAATCCATGGTAATGTTTTCCCATTTCCATTTCGGGATTTCGGGTTGTTGAAGTAGACCTGATGGTTTCTGATGCTCAGCTTTGACCTTAGAACACGTCAAACATTCTCCTACGTATTTAGCAACATCGGCTTTCATACCCGGCCACCAAAAATGTTTCTTGAGATCCTTGTACATCTTCCCCGTTCCAGGATGTATTGAGTATCTGGTTTTATGAGCTTCTCTAAGTACCATTTCTCTCATATCTCCAAATTTTGGTACCCAAATCCTTTCAGCCCTATACCGGGTTCCGTCTTCCCGAATATTAAGTTGCTTCTCCGATCCTTTGGGTATTTCATCCTTTAAATTTCCCTTTTTTAAAACTCCTTGTTGCGCCTCCTTTATTTGAGTAGTAAGGTTATTATGAATCATTATATTCATAGATTTTACTTGAATGGGTTCTCTGTCCTTCCTGCTCAAGGCATCGGCTACCACATTTGCCTTCCCCGGGTGGTAACGAATCTCAAAGTCGTAATCATTCAATAATTCAATCCACTTACGCTGCCTCATATTCAGTTGTTTCTGATTAAATATGTGTTGAAGACTTTTGTGGTCGGTATATATAATACTTTTGACCCCATATAAGTAGTGCCTCCAAGTCTTTAATGCAAAAACAACCGCGCCTAATTCCAAATCATGCGTCATATAATTTTGTTCGTGAATCTTCAATTGTCTAGACGCATAAGCAATCACCTTCGTTCGTTGCATTAATACACAACCGAGACCTTGCTTTGATGCGTCACAATAAATCACAAAATCATCATTCCCTTCAGGCAATGACAATATAGGTACCGTAGTTAGCTTTTTCTTCAATAACTGAAACGCTTTCTCTTGTTCATCATTCCATTCAAATTTCTTCCCTTTATGCGTTAATGCAGTCAAGGGTTTTGCTATTCTGGAAAAGTCTTGGATGAACCTTCTGTAGTAACCAGCTAGTCCTAAAAACTGGCGTATGTGTTTCAGAGTGTTCGGGGTTTCCCACTTTTCAACAGTTTCTATCTTTGCCGGATCCACCTTAATACCTTCTTTGTTCACTATGTGACCGAGAAATTGAACTTCTTCTAACCAAAATGCACACTTTGAAAACTTAGCGTACAATTCTTCCTTCCTCAATACTTCTAACACCTTTCTCAAATGTTCACCGTGTTCTTGGTCATTCTTTGAGTAAATAAGTATGTCATCAATGAAAACAATGACAAACTGGTCAAGGTATGGTCCACACACTCGGTTCATAAGGTCCATGAACACAGCTGGTGCATTAGTTAAACCAAAAGGCATGACCATAAACTCGTAATGACCGTAACGTGTTCTGAAAGCAGTCTTTGGAATATCATCTTCTTTCACCCGCATTTGATGATACCCAGAACGTAATTCAATCTTTGAATAAACATACGAGCCTTGTAGTTGATAAAATAAGTCGTCGATTCTCGGTAGTGGGTAGCGGTTCTTGATGGTAAGTTTGTTCAACTCTCGGTAGTCGATACACAACCCGAATGTACCATCTTTCTTCTTGACAAACAAAACAGGAGCTCCCCACGGTGATGTGCTTGGTCGAATGAAACCACGCTCTAAAAGTTCTTGTAATTGGCTTTGCAGTTCTTTCATCTCGCTGGGTGCGAGTCTGTAAGGAGCACGAGCTATTGGTGTAGCTCCTGGTACAAGATCTATTTGAAATTCAACGGATCGATGTGGGGGTAATCCCAGTAATTCTTTCGGAAATACATCGGGAAATTCTTTTGCAATGGGAACATCATTGATGCTCTTTTCTTCAGTTTGTACTTTCTCAACGTGTGCTAGAACAGCATAGCAACCTTTTCTTATTAGTTTTTGTGCCTTCAAATTACTAATAAGATGTAGCTTCGTGTTGCCCTTTTCTCCGTACACCATTAAGGGTTTTCCTTTTTCTCGTATAATGCGAATTGCATTTTTGTAACAAACGATCTCTGCTTTCACTTCTTTCAACCAGTCCATACCGATTATCACATCAAAACTCCCTAACTCTACTTGTATCAAATCAATCTTAAATGTTTCACTAACCAGTTTAATTTCTCGATTCCGATATATATTATCTAGCTGAAATTAATTTACCATTTGCTAATTCGAGTAAAATTTACTATCCAAAGGCGTCAATGGACAACTTAATTTAGCACAAAAATCTCTACTCATATAGCTTCTATCCGCACCCGAATCAAATAAAACGTAAGCAGATTTATTGTCAATAAGAAACGTACCCGTAAAAAGCTCCGGGTCTTCCTGTGCCTCTGCCGCATTAATATTGAAAACTCTTCCGCGGCCTTGTCCATTCGTGTTCTCCTTGTTCGGGCAATTTCTAATAATGTGGCCCAGTTTTCCACATTTATAACAAACTACATTGGCATAACTTGCTCCGACACTACTTGCTCCGCCATTACTCGTTCCGACACCATTTGTTCCTTTCGTTCTATTAACCCCTGGTCCGTAGACCTCACACTTCGCCGCGCTATGACCATTTCTTTTACACTTGTTGCAAAATTTGGTGCAGAACCCCGAGTGATACTTTTCACACCTTTGGCATAGTTGCTTCTGATTGTTGTTGTTGCGGTTATTATTGTTGTTGGGATGATTGTTGTAGTTGCTGTTGTTGTTGTTGTTGTTGTTGTTGTTGGGCCGTTTGTTGTAGTTGCGATTGATGTTGCGATTGTTGGGATAATTGTTGCGATTATTGTTGTAATTACTGTTGTTGTTGTATTGGTGATTCTTATCACCGTTTTCCTCCCACTTTCTTTTGACTTGCTTCACATTGGCCTCTTCAGCAGTCCGTTCTTTAATTCTTCCTTCAATCTGGTTCACTAGTTTGTGAGCCATTCTACATGCCTGTTGTATGGAGGTGGGCTCGTGTGAACTTATATCTTCTTGGATTCTTTCCGGTAATCCTTTCACAAACTCGTCGATCTTCTCTTCCTCATCTTCGAATGCTCCCGGACACAATAGGCACAATTCTGTGAATCGTCTTTCGTACGTGGTAATATCAAATTCTTGGGTTCGTAACCCTCTAAGTTCTGTCTTGAGCTTATTGACCTCGGTTCTGGGACGCTACTTCTCGTTCATCAAGTGCTTGAATGCTGACCACAGTAGTGCGTACGCATCGTCTTGTCCCACTTGCTCTAGATAGGTATTCCACCATGTTAACGCAGAACCTGTGAAGGTATGCGTAGCGTACTTCACTTTGTCCTCTTCAGTACACTTACTTATGCCAAGCACCGATTCGATCTACTCGGTCCACCGTTTCAATCCGATCGATCCTTCGGTTCCATCAAATTCCAAAGGTTTGCAGGCAGTGAATTCTTTGTAGGTGCATCCTATACGATTTCCTGTACTGCTAGATCCAAGGTTATTGTTGGTATGTAGCGCAGCCTGTACTGCGGCTATGTTTGAAGCTAGAAAAGTACGGAATTCCTCTTCATTCATATTCACGGTGTGTCGAGTAGTCAGTGCCATTTCCTTCAAAATAGTCAAATGGAACAAGTTAATCATACAGAATATTAAGAGTAGTTAATAGTATTTCGTAGCATAATATGAACTCATTTATAAAAGCTTTTTCTTCATATTAGCATTTTATAAGTTTAAATTCGGGTAGTATCTACCCGTTAAGTTCATACTTAGTAGCTAATATACAATTCAACTACTACAATTCTATATGAAAAACTGATTATAATAATATTTCGCGTTCAAACTTTTATACAATATTTTACAAACTTACAATACCGCTTATTTTACATAAAGCATGAAATATAGCACACAATAACTTTGATACAAGATAGTTGTGAAGATAATTCTAGCTAGTACACAAGTCGTTCAGCAAAGGCAATAAAGACACGTAATTCATACGTCCAGAAACAAGTCATGCATTCTGGTTTTACTAGGACTACTTCTCATCCTTGGTCTTGTGGAACATAACCGTTATGGCCGTTGATAAGACAGCGTGTTGTAACATCGTCAAAGGGACGAGGGTTACGTAATGTCCAACAGTCCCGTAACAATCTAAAAACCTCATTTCTTACCCCAATTACCGACTCCGTTACTTGTGGAAACGTTTTGTTTAATAGTTGTAGCCCGATGTTCTTGTTCTCACTTTGGTGAGAAGCGAACATTACTAATCTGTAAGCATAACATGCTTCTTTATGTTGCATGTTAGCCGCTTTGTCTAAATCACGAAGTCCAATATTCAGATATATTGAGTCAAAATAATTTCTTAACCCATTGCGTAAAATAGCATTTGGGTTCCCCGCAATATATGCGTCAAAGTAAACACATCGTAACTTATGGATTTCCCAATGTGATATCCCCCATCTTTCGAACGAAAGCCTTTTGTAAACCAAGGCATTCTTGGAACGTTCTTCGAATGTCTTACAAACTGATCTCGCCTTAAATAGTTGTGCCGAAGAATTCTGACCGACTCTAAACAAGATTTCATCAATCATGTCTCCGGGTAGGTCTCTTAAAATATTGGGTTGTCTATCCATTTTGTGTTTTTATACTGTAAAATAGACAAGAGTTAGATTCATAAAAAAAATATTTATTAATACAAGCAATTTTTACATATATCATAAAGCATAAGCACACTATATTACATATATTACACCACACGAATACAACTATCTTATTCCGACTCGCTTGTTTCTTCTTCTTCAGTTTTGGTTCGTTTTGCCAAGTTTCTAGGGATATATGATGTTCCCCTAATACGAGCCGTCGTTTTCCACATTGGTTTAGAAAAACCTGGTGGTTTAGAGGTTCCCGGGTCATTGTTACAACTTAAGGACTTCGGGGGTTGACGATACATATAAAGTTCATCGGGGTTGGAATTAGATTTCTCTATTTTTATGCCCTTTACCTTATTATTTTCTTTTGCCTTTTTAAATTCAGTTGGGGTAATTTCTATAATATCATCGGAATTCTCGTCGGAATCTGATTCATCGGAGAATTGGTAATCCTCCCAATATTTTGCTTCCTTGGCGGAAACACCATTGACCATAATTAACCTTGGTCGGTTGGTTGAGGATTTTCTTTTACTTAACCGTTTTATTATTTCCCCCACCGGTTCTATTTCTTCATCCGGTTCCGATTCTTCTTCCGGTTCCGATTCTTCTTCCGGTTCCGACTCTTCTTCCGGTTCCTCTTCGGGAACTTGTGAATCAGTCCACGAATCATTCCAATTTACATTTGACTCTTCATTATTATTAGGTGAGTCAATGGGACTTGTTCTAGAGGTAGACATCTATCACATAATATCAAACGCGTTAAGAGATTAATATATCACATAATATTCACATGTTAAAAATATATAGTTTCCAACAAAATTTGTTAAGCAATCATTTTTCAAGTAAACACGGTCGAAGTCCAGACTCACTAATGCATCCTAACAAACTCGATAAGACATACTAATGCAAAATTCTGGTTCTCTAAGACCAACGCTCGGATACCAACTGAAATGTCCCGTTCTTATTGATTAAAAACGTTCCATATTAATTGATTTTGTTGCGAGGTTTTGACCTCTATATGAGACGTTTTTCAAAGACTGCATTCATTTTTAAAACAAACCATAACCTTTATTTCATAGATAAAGGTTTTAAAAAGCTTTACGTAGATTATCAAATAATGATAATCTAAAATATCCTGTTTACACACGACCATTACATAATGGTTTACAATACAAATTTGTTACAACAAAATAAGTTTCTTGAATGCATTTTTTACACAATATCATACAAGCATGGACTCCAAATCTCGTCCTTATTTAAGTATGCGACAGCGGAAGCTCTTAATAATCACCTGAGAATAAACATGCTTAAAACGTCAACAAAAATGTTGGTGAGTTATAGGTTTAACCTATATATATCAAATCATAATAATAGACCACAAGATTTCATATTTCAATACACATCCCATACATAGAGATAAAAATCATTCATATGGTGAATACCTGGTAACCGACATTAACAAGATGCATATATAAGAATATCCCCATCATTCCGGGACACCCTTCGGATATGATATAAATTTCGAAGTACTAAAGCATCCGGTACTTTGGATGGGGTTTGTTAGGCCCAATATATCTATCTTTAGGATTCGCGTCAATTAGGGTGTCTGTTCCCTAATTCTTAGATTACCAGACTTAATAAAAAGGGGCATATTCGATTTCGATAATTCAACCATAGAATGTAGTTTCACGTACTTGTGTCTATTTTGTAAATCATTTATAAAACCTGCATGTATTCTCATCCCAAAAATATTAGATTTTAAAAGTGGGACTATAACTCACTTTCACAGATTTTTACTTCGTCGGGAAGTAAGACTTGGCCACTGGTTGATTCACGAACCTATAACAATATATACTTATATATCAAAGTATGTTCAAAATATATTTACAACACTTTTAATATATTTTGATGTTTTAAGTTTATTAAGTCAGTTGTCCTCGTTAGTAACCTACAACTAGTTGTCCACAGTTAGATGTACAGAAATAAATCGATAAATATTATCTTGAATCAATCCACGACCCAGTGTATACGTATCTCAGTATTGATCATAACTCAAACTATATATATTTTGGAATCAACCTCAACCCTGTATAGCTAACTCCAACATTCACATATAGAGTGTCTATGTTGTTCCGAAATGTATATAGATGTGTTGACATGATAGGTCGAAACATTGTATATGTGTCTATGGTATCTCAAGATTATATAATATATAATACAAGTTGATTAAGTTATGGTTGGAATAGATTTGTTACCAATTTTCACGTAGCTAAAATGAGAAAAATTATCCAATCTTGTTTTACCCATAACTTCTTCATTTTAAATCCGTTTTGAGTGAATCAAATTGCTATGGTTTCATATTGAACTCTATTTTATGAATCTAAACAGAAAAAGTATAGGTTTATTGTCGGAAAAATAAGTTACAAGTCGTTTTTGTAAAGGTAGTCATTTCAGTCGAAAGAACGACGTCTAGATGACCATTTTAGAAAACATACTTCCACTTTGAGTTTAACCATAATTTTTGGATATAGTTTCATGTTCATAATAAAAATCATTTTCTCAGAATAACAACTTTTAAATCAAAGTTTATCATAGTTTTTAATTAACTAACCCAAAACAACCCGCGGTGTTACTACGACGGCGTAAATCCGGTTTTACGGTGTTTTTCGTGTTTCCAGGTTTTAAATCATTAAGTTAGTATATCATATAGATATAGAACATGTGTTTAGTTGATTTTAAAAGTCAAGTTAGAATGATTAACTTTTGTTTGCGAACAAGTTTAGAATTAACTAAACTATGTTCTAGTGATTACAAGTTTAAACCTTCGAATAAGATAGCTTTATATGTATGAATCGAATGATGTTATGAACATCATTACTACCTTAAGTTCCTTGGATAAACCTACTGGAAAAGAGAAAAATGGATCTAGCTTCAACGGATCCTTGGATGGCTCGAAGTTCTTGAAGCAGAATCATGACACGAAAACAAGTTCAAGTATGATCATCACTTGAAATAAGATTGTTATAGTTATAGAAATTGAACCAAAGTTTGAATATGATTATTATCTTTTATTAGAATGATAACCTACTATAAGAAACAAAGATTTCTTGAGGTTGGATGATCACCTTACAAGATTGAAAGTGAGCTAGCAAACTTGAAAGTATTCTTGATTTTATGTAACTAGAACTTGTAGAATATATGAAGAACACTTAGAACTTGAAGATAGAACTTGAGAGAGATCAATTAGATGAAGAAAATTGAAGAATGAAAGTGTTTGTAGGTGTTTTTGGTCGTTGGTGTATGGATTAGATATAAAGGATATGTAATTTTGTTTTCATGTAAATAAGTCATGAATGATTACTCATATTTTTGTAATTTTATGAGATATTTCATGCTAGTTGCCAAATGATGGTTCCCATATGTGTTAGGTGACTCACATGGGCTGCTAAGAGCTGATCATTGGAGTGTATATACCAATAGTACATACATCTAAAAGTTGTGTATTGTATGAGTACGAATACGGGTGCATACGAGTAGAATTGTTGATGAAACTGAACGAGGATGTAATTGTAAGCATTTTTGTTAAGTAGAAGTATTTTGATAAGTGTATTGAAATCTTTCAAAAGTGTATAAATACATATTAAAACACTACATGTATATACATTTTAACTGAGTCGTTAAGTCATCGTTAGTCGTTACATGTAAGTGTTGTTTTGAAACCTTTAGGTTAACGATCTTGTTAAATGTTGTTAACCCAATGTTTATAATATCAAATGAGATTTTAAATTATTATATTATCATGATATTATCATGTATGAATATCTCTTAATATGATATATATACATTAAATGTCTTTACAACGATAATCGTTACATATATGTCTCGTTTAAAAATCATTAAGTTAGTAGTCTTATTTTTACATATGTAGTTCATTGTTAATATACTTAATGATATGTTTACTTATCATAGTATCATGTTAACTATATATATATCCATATATATGTCATCATATAGTTTTTACAAGTTTTAACGTTCGTGAATCTTCGGTCAACTTGGGTGGTCAATTGTCTATATGAAACATATTTCAATTAATCAAGTCTTAACAAGTTTGATTGCTTAACATGTTGGAAACATTTAATCATGTAAATATTAATCTCAATTAATATATATAAATATGGAAAAGTTCGGGTCACTACAGTGTACATGTCCTAGTCTAGCATGCCAAAGTGTAGAATTATTTATGCTGTAAGTTGATATGAAAGCAAAATTAACATTCAAATGATTAATGTTAACTCTAAACATTCTATTGCATAAATAACCAAAACCAACAAACATACCAAGTTTTGACAAAATGAACTTATCAAATTCAATCACTTGTTTATAACCACAACAATTTAACACACTACTGGAAACCAAATTTTTCATTACTTGTGGTACATGCAAAACATCAAACAAACAAACAGTTTTTCCAGAACTAAAACATAAATCCACACTTCCACGTCCATGAACAGGGGTTGTTGACTCATTTCCCATATGAAGAATTGATCCATCAGTCACCGACTCGTAAGTCTTGAACCAACATCTATCCTTGCATATATGGGTGGTATCTCCCGAGTCAACCCACCACGCAAAATCATCATCCTGCACAAAATAAGCTTCAGATATATATGAAACATGATTCTTATTTGAATTATTAAATATATTCTGACCTTTCGAGCTTTGGTTGTTTAAACCATTTCCCGAACCGCTTGTGCTAGATCCTTTGGCATTATTATTACTACCATTGTTAACCTAGCAATCCCTTTTCAAGTGTCCAGATTTACCACACTTCCAACAAGTCAATTTAGACTTCTTATTCGGATTAGTCTTGTTATAACCTTGATGTTTACGTTTGCCCTTTTTGTCATTATTGTTAGTGAACTTTTTAGGTTCTACCATATTGACAATAGAAGTACCAGGAACTTCATTACTCTTTGGCTTGTCATTATCCTGCAACCTGAGGAATTCCTCAATACGCAGATGACTACCCAACTCAACAAGAGTTAACTCCTCCTTCTTATGTTTCAAAGAATGTTTAAATTCTTTCCAAGATGGAGGTAGTTTATCAATTATGCTTGAGACTTTAATAGACTTATCCATATTCATTTTATGTTGTGTGAATTGACCAAGTATACGAATGAGCTCATTGTATTGTTCCAAGACCGGTCTAGAATCGATCATCTTGTAATTATTAATATTACTCACAAGAAACTTTTTACTAGAAGCATCCTCAGACATATATGTGACTACCCGGAAATTTCTTACCAAATTTAAACTTAATCTTTATATGATTTCGATACGATAAGCAATGTATGTAATGTTGAGTCTAGAAAAAAATTTGAAACGATGTTCATATATTCAATTGACATTTGACTACTCCCAACGATTCACGAACAAATAGTTATATATATATATATATATATATATATATATATATATATATATATATATATATATATATATATATATATATATATATATATATATATATATATAAATATAAATGTGTGTATATAATGTTTTGAATTGATATAGTATATTTTAACCAATTAGAATTAAAAATGTAAAATAACAAACAAAGTGAGTAAGTTGTTATTAAAATGAATGTATATATAATTAGATATATAGTATTATTACAATCTATATATATATAAAGGATCTCTATTAATAACTAAGATATTGTAACATTTGTAAAATTTATAAATATCAAATACTAAATATTACTATATATATTATAAATAGGATAATTAATAATGGTAATATATTAAATTATAAGTTAAAATATAGTAAATGCACTAATTGTCATTTTAATTATTATTAGTATCATCAAAATTATAACATGTAATTTGTTATGTTATTACTAGTATTATTATTGATTACCCTTATTGTTAATAATTATATTATCATATTATTATTAATATCTTTGTTATTGTTAATATCATTTTTTTATATAGTTAATAATAGAAAATAATATAATCTATTATTGTTATTATTAATAATATAATTATTATCATTTTTTTTAATAATAGTATCATTATTATTTATAAATATTATTTAAATAATTATTACGATTACTAACACTTATTAATTATTATTATTATTATTAATTTTTATTATATAAATTATAAAAAAAATGGATATCGTACCAAATTGGAAATTAAATTTGTTTGCTACCTTTGTCAGATTGTGAATGCATTTTGTTTGTGTCTCAATATTGTTACACATCGTTGTCAATTTGTACGAATCAGATATTTCACAATTTACTTTATATTTTCTTTATTATTATAAACTTCTGATTTATATTTCTGTCGATCTCATTTTGCTATAAAGCTCGATCAGTCTCAGACGTTAAGTAATACCAATCAAGTTCACATTATTATATATCAATTACAACTACCCTTAAACAGTTTTTGTTAATTAAATTTAAACAAAATATAAGTAAAACAGATCGTATCCCCTGTTCTTGTATTATTTTACAAAATTTCGATTTCTTGATTCATTTAAAAATCTATCAATGCAGTTTCGTTCTAAATCTTCTATTTAAACTTTCTGAAAAGTTTTACAGTCCAATTCTTATTATCGAGTAGGAATTCTTGAGTCAAAGTTTTGATTTCAAAAAGTCAACAAATGTTCTTGAGTCAAATTCATTTTCGTTTTGGTATTTCTGGAATAATTAAGGATTGAGGAAGATTCAAGGAGTAATTTGAAACATATTTGGTGTTGAAACCTTTACCTAATACGTTCTAAAAATCAAAATCAAATATTGAGTTCGTTTTTTTTATTTTGTTCAGGTACGGTGTCTTCTCTTCTTTATTTTTTTTTCGGTTACTGATCTACACAAACACTCCCTATCAGACGTTTCTATTTTTTAATTACAAGTTTTAAAACAAACATATAAGTTGTTATTGAATTTGTGATCGAATGATTTAAAATTAATGAAGAAGAAGGAGTTAACAGGAACACGGGTTAATTATATTCGGGTTCATTATATAATCAGTAAATGGGTCAGCTCAGCTGGCTAAATTAGGTGTCGGGGTTGCTAGAGGTCGGGGGTTCGAGCCTTGCCTCTGCCATTTTCTTTTTGGAAGTCTTTTAGAGAGGTAGATATTATTATTATTATTATTATTATTATTATTATTATTATTATTATTATTATTATTATTATTATTATTATTATTATTATTATTATTATTATTATTATTATTATTACAATTATTATTATTATTATTAATGTTATTATTGATATTGTCATTGTTATTAGTACTAAATGTTATAGTCATTATTATTAATATTACTAATATGTACTAGTTATCATTTGTCATTATAAGTATTAACTTAGATACTACTAATAGAATGAGTACTATTACAATTATTATTATGATTATGATTAAAAATTGTTATTATTATACATTCAGTAAATAATATTGTTATTATTATTATTGTTATCAAAATCAATAAAAGTATTTTAATTAAAATTTTGGAATTATTAGTATTAGTAATATAGGAATTATTATTATCACTATGATTAGATTAATATTAATATTATGGGAATAATACAAATTTCTTTCATTAATATTAGTACTTGTATCATCTTATAACTATAAGTATTATTGTTATGTAATATGATTAATAATATTATCAGTATTAATATCAAAAACTACCTCTTAAACAAATAAATATTTTGTACCTAAAATATACTTGTTACATATTATATATATATATATATATATATATATATATATATATATATATATATATATATATATATATATATATATAAGATTTCACATAATTATATATATCAAACCTATTAATATTATTTATATAAGTACATACAAATAACAAACTATCGATTTTTAAATATAACATTAAACAATTATGTATATAAATATGGATATTATTAATATAACTATATAAATGTTAACCATTATGAATATATACACAAATTAACCACACATATTATATAAATTAAAGCTATAATAATTAAATTGTTCAATTATGATTATATGTTTTAATATATATATACAAATGATATAGGTTCGTGAATCCAAGACCAACCCTGCATTGTTCAATATAGTCATATGTATTTTTACTACAAAATACATTAGGTGAGTTTCATTACTCCATTTTTATATATATTTTTGGGACTGAGAATACATGCGCTGCTTTTATAAATGTTTTACGAAATAGACACAAGTGATCAAAAACTACATTATATGGTTGGATTATTAAATCGAATATCGCCCTTCAAGTCTGGTAACCTAAGAATTTAGGGAAATGGCCCCTGATTGACGCGAATACTAAAGATAGATCTATGGACCTCGAGAAGTCCCATTCGGGATACGAATGCTTTAGTACTTCGAGATTATTATTATACAGACGAGAGGTTCTGTTTGGGGATATTCTATGCATTTAAGTTAACGTCGGTTACCAGGTGTTCAATCCATATGAATGATTTTTATCTCTATGCAGTTTGCGAAATGCCTAATACGAGAATGATGTTTATGTAAATGAAATCTTGTGGTCTATTATACTATCTGAAATGATTATTTATTATAAACTAATGAACTCACCAACCTTTTGGTTGACACTTTAAAGCATGTTTATTCTCAGTTATTAAAGAAATCTTCCGCTGTGCATTAGCTCATTTTAAAGATATTACTTGGAATCATTCATGGCATATTTCAAAAGACGTTGCATTCAAGTCATTGAGTTCAGTAAAGATTATGATTAAGTAAATGACAGTTAGATCATTTATAGATAGATATTATGAAATAGTATGCATGCCGTCAATTTTCAATGTAAAGCAAGTTTGTCTTTTAAAAACGAATGCAATGTTTGTAAAATGTATCATATAGAGGTCGAGTACCTCGCGATGTAATCAACTATTGTGAATCGTTTGTAATCAATATGGACTTCGTCCAGATGGGTTAGGACGGGTCATGAAAGTTGGTATCAGAGCGGTGGTCTTAGCGAACCAGGTCTGCATTAGTGTGTCTAACTGATAAGTCGATAGGATGCATTAGTGAGTCTGGACTTCGACCGTGTCTGCATGTCAAAAGTTTTGCTTATCATTTCTAGTCAGAAATCATCTGCTTATCATCCTTAGAAAATTACCTGCTTATCATTATTAGTCTAGACACGTCTTGCTACATTAATTGCATGAGTAGTGTATAGATAAAAATTTATATCTTAGCGTATCTGTTATTGTTACCTTTGCCTGACAGCTTCCGTAGATTCCTCAGTAACTTATGGGATTTAGTATTATATATACATATGTAAAATATGTATTGCAGGGTACTAATCTACATCCTATAATCTATTTCTTATCGAAAATCCTTCATCCGATCGTACGAGATGAATCCCTCAACCAGTTCGAGTCCCTCAGATTCAGATAGCTATTCCGATAGTTATTCTGACAGTTATTCCGACATGGATGTTCACCTAAGCTCCAGAAGCAGCGTCGCCAGAACGAATCAACCAATCGGCCATCCCCAATTCACCTGATGAGTTCATAGTCTACTTAATCATTGGAGACAAGAAGAAGGTGATCCTTTCTGTCAACCGAATTCACCTCTTGACAATGAACCTGAAGCACTTACCGGTGAACCTGTCCGAAACACCATATTCACCCTCATTGCCAGGATATTCCACAACTATTATATGATATCCCAAATTCTAAACCTTATTCATCCGCTCGTTTCGACCGACAATCATCCCGGAATAATAGAATAAGTCAACGAACTTCGCGCTCGAGTAATCAATTTGGAGAATATGGTGAAAAATTTACCAGCTTCAGCAACATCACCGGCACCAACAGTATCAAACAGCACCAGTACCATCAACAATCCATGTCTCAACCCCACAATCTATACCTCAAGCATAATCATCGTTCTACGAATCGTTCTACATAAACTATCTTCATCCTTCATAGCGATTATGTAATCTCTAATATTTTAGAGATTATGTACTCTAGTTCTAGCCGTAAATCTAATGAGTTTAATATCACATTGACTCATTAAATCCATGATTACGTCTTAAGAAAATATATATGTATATATGTTTTCATAAAGATTGTAATTAAAATTTTTATTGTACAAACTGTTAATGGTGAAAATATTTTAACGGGTATGTAATACCCGAGGAATATTTAGATTTTGCATTAATAAGTTACACTGTACATTCTTCGAATCTGATTCAACAGTCATTTACTATCCTACTTACATCCACATATATACGTATCCGTTTATAGCAGAATAACCATTTTCCTTCAATTTCATATTTGGATTTTGACATATCAGAATCCAACAAGTGGCGTAATGAAGAAAACATTGGACAAAATAAAATTTGTTAGAAATAAACAAATTAACTATGAGAAATTTTATTAAGAATCCACGCTAACCAAATCCTAGCTAACTGTTCCTAGCTAACTGATTACATTTTATTTATCGCAGTTTATTAATCGCAATTTAATTATCGCAATTTTATTTATCGTCATTTAATTTCTGTTATTTACTTTACGCACTTTAATTATCGCCGTTTAATTTCTGTTATTTATTTTACGCACTTTAAATATCGGGACACGTATACAAGGTTTTGACATATCATATCGACGCATCTATATATATTATTTGGAATAACCATAGACACTCTATATGCAGTAATGCTGAGGTTAGCTATACAGGGTTGAGGTTGATTCTACAATAATATATATAGTTTGAGTTGTGATCGAGTCTGAGACGTATACGGGTCACGACACGTATTAATTAATTCGAATATAATATATTAAACTATATATGAATTACTGGACTGTTAACTGTGGATTAATAACACTGGATAATTAAAAAGAATTAAAATATTGATTATAACATATGAAACTAAACAATTCTTCAAGTTTGCCACTTGATTTCATATTAAACCTCATTCGTATCTTGACGATTACAATCTGCATTCAAACCTTTCATGATTCTTGAAAACACCTCAATCGAGATGAACCAACCGCACTTCATCTACGGATGAAAAGGTTGATGCATATAGTTATGCGCCTGAAAATATTCAGAACCTGAGTAAACGTTTAACATGTATCTCTGCTAGCTACTTTGGCATTGTCATTACCGAAAATCAATTTGCAATCCCTTTCCAAATTAGCCAATTATGTCACAGCTCCAATAAGTCAAATTCAACTTTTCACTCGGATTACCTTATTATAACCTCAATATATAAGTTTGTTTTTCGTCATCGTTACCGGGGAACCTTTTATATTCCATCATATTACCAGCAGACGTACCAGCAACCTCGTTGCTCCTTGGCTTAAATCTCTCCTATAAATCACTATATTTATCTATTGAAGTCTCATCATGTACTCATCCGCAACTTGTAACAAGAATTGCCATACCAATTACCGGGAATCAGCAAATCTGTATTGTGAGTCTCGCAACGTTTCCACATCAACAGTTATATGTATCCATATAACATTTATCTCTTAGAACTATGGTCTTTTATTCTGAAATCCTGAAAAGCACCCAGTCGACGAATTAATGCTTTGAATTTTGAAAAGTTGAATGAAGCAACAAAAAAACTGTAAACGACCTCAACAATCAAAAGTTGATGATAAAGAATTGTAAGTTGGCAAAGCTCAGAAAAAGTTTGAAACTGAAAAACTGATTGAGCAAACTACGAAGGAGTCTCTGAACAAGTCACAAGGACTAAACTTGTATATTAAGAATCCTGATGATTCTGTTTCTGATGAAATTTTTATCGAATACCTTGCTTCTGACTTCAAACTCTTGAGGACAAATTTTCTTCACCATCCTTCGATATTAGAAATTCCAAGATATCATCGTATCTTTCATTATAAATATCCTTCATATTTCTGAAGATATTTTCATAACTATTTTTATCTGAAATCATTAATCTCTTCGTGTTATCAGTGTTACATCATATAGAAACTGTTAATTTCTATATTCTGTAAACTTTCGAGCTTAATATATGAATGTTATTGAAGTAATGTTGGGAACTGATGCATGAGTTAGTATAATATAATGACACTTGATCAACGTGATTATATTACAGTAAGTCATGCTGAGTTTCTAAATGGAACATGATGATTCACATATTATAACGTCATCATGTGTCATGTTACATAACTTTTTCATTCTGATTAACTTCTGAACATATCAAGAAAATATATTCTTGATAGTTCTATTCTCAGTGATTCTGGTAATTTAACAAATCAAATCGTGCCATTACGTTCTTTATTGTTTAGAACATAAAGTTCATCCGAATTTCCATACTTACGAATTCTGGACCGTTACTCGCTTTACTAGAGATCTAGAAGAGAATAAAAAGGCAAAGAGCTCCAAAATATAAGAGAAAATATAAAGCCCAACAACAACACGGGAATTATAAACCGTGGATATTAATGTGACTAGTAATATAAAGACACGGTATAATTAAGAATAGTATCACCCCAAGGTAATAGCAGAAGTAGACCGAATTTTCTGGTGGAAGATTGAAAGAAGGATGACAGAAATGATAATTAGGAAAATAACAAGGATTAGAACGGGATTAAGCATATTCATAATCTTTTGGATGTATGAACTAAGAAAGAAAGTATAGGAATTGTGAGAATAATGGAATGGAAGAGCTTAAATTTATAGTGAAAATATCAGACAGAGTAATCGAGGCAGATCACCATATTTAATTATAGAGATCTTAATTTCCTTACTCGCCGAAGAATCAAATCTTTTAGATTTCGAAGATTTTCTTTAAATCCCTTGAATTCCGGAATTCAACCGTTACCACGTCAAAAGTTAAGACGAATTTTTGATTCCTAATTTCACTCTTTGGTGATAGCTTCATTCGAGCTCTTCGAATAAATGAATTGTTTTATCCATATTATTCATTGATGATAAAACTCTATTTATCAACTCATATTCGTCATGAAAACATTTTTATTGTTAGCCATGACCACCTCACTCAAATTTCGAGATGAAATTTCTTTAACGGGTAGGTACTGTGATGACCCGGAAATTTCTGACCAAATTTAAACTTAATCTTTATATGATTTCGATACGATAAGCAATGTATGTAATGTTGAGTCTAGAAAAATTTTTGAAACGATGTTCATATATTCAATTGACATTTGACTACTCCCGACGATTCACGAACAAATAGTTATGTATATATATATATATATATATATATATATATATATATATATATATATATATATATATATATATATAAATGTGTGTATATAATGTTTTGAATTGATATAGTATATTTTAACCAATTAGAATTAAAAATGTAAAATAACAAACAAAGTGAGTAAGTTGTTATTAAAATGAATGTATATATAATTAGATATATAGTATTATTACAATCTATATATATATATATATATATATATATATATATATATATATATATATATATATATATATATATATATATATAAAGGATTTCTATTAATAACTAAGATATTGTAACATTTGTAAAATTTATAAATATCAAATATTAAATATAACTATATATATATTATAAATAGGATAATTAATAATGGTAATATATTAAATTATAAGTTAAAATATAGTAAATGCACTAATTGTCATTTTAATTATTATTAGTATCATCAAAATTATAACATGTAATTTGTTATGTTATTACTAGTATTATTATTGATTACCCTTATTGTTAATAATTATATTATCATATTATTATTAATATCTTTGTTATTGTTAATGTCATTTTTTTTATATAGTTATTAATAGAAAATAATATAATCTATTATTGTTATTATTAATAATATAATTATTATCATTTTTTTTAATAATAGTATCATTATTATTTATAAATATTATTTAAATAATTATTACGATTACTAACACTTATTAATTATTATTATTATTATTAATTTTTATTATATAAATTATAAAAAAATGGATATCGTACCAAATTGGAAATCAAATTTGTTTGCTACCTTTGTCAGATTGTGAATGCATTTTGTTTGTGTCTCAATATTGTTACACATCGTTGTCAATTTGTACGAATCAGATATTTCACAATTTACTTTATATTTTCTTTATTATTATAAACTTCTGATTTATATTTCTGTCGATCTCATTTTGCTATAAAGCTCGATCAGTCTCAGACGTTAAGTAATACCAATCAAGTTCACATTATTATATATCAATTACAACTACCCTTAAACAGTTTTTGTTAATTAAATTTAAACAGAATATAAGTAAAACAGATCGTATCCCCTGTTCTTGTATTATTTTACAAAATTTTGATTTCTTGATTCATTTAAAAATCTATCAATGCAGTTTCGTTCTAAATCTTCTATTTAAACTTTCTGGAAAGTTTTACAGTCTAATTCTTATTATCGAGTAGGAATTCTTGAGTCAAAGTTTTGATTTCAAAAAATCAACAAATGTTCTTGAGTCAAATTCGTTTTTGTTTTGGTGTTTCTGGATTAATTAAGGATTGAGGAAGATTCATGGAGTAATATGAAACATATTTGGTGTTGAAACCTTTACCTAATATGTTCTAAAAATCAAAATCAAATATTGAGTTCGTTTTTTTTTGTTCAGGTACGGTGTCTTCTCTTCTTTATTTTTTTTTCGGTTACTGATCTACACAAACACTCCCTATCAGACGTTTCTATTTTTTAATTACAAGTTTTAAAACAAACATATAAGTTGTTATTGAATCTATGATCGAATGATTTGAAATTAATGAAGAAGGAGTTAACAGGAACACGGGTTAATTATATTCGGGTTCATTATATAATCAGTAAATGGGTCAGCTCAGCTGGCTAAATTGGGTGTCGGGGTTGCGAGAGGTCAGGGGTTCGAGCCTTGCCTCTGCCATTTTCTTTTTGGAAGTCTTTTAGAGAGGTAGATATTATTATTATTATTATTATTATTATTATTATTATCATTATGATTATTATTATTATTATTATTATTATTATTACTATTATTATTATTATTATTAATGTTATTATTGATATTGTCATTGTTATTAGTACTAAATGTTATAGTCATTATTATTAATATTACTAATATGTACTAGTTATCATTTATCATTATAAGTATTAACTTAGATACTACTAATAGAATGAGTACTATTACAATTATTATTATGATTATGATTAAAAATTGTTATTATTATATATTCAGTAAATAATATTGTTATTATTATTATTGTTATCAAAATCAATAAAAGTATTTTAATTAAAATTTTGGAATTATTAGTATTAGTAATATAGGAATTATTATTATCACTATGATTAGATTAATATTAATATTATGGGAATAATACAAATTTCTTTCATTAATATTAGTAGTTGTATCATCTTATAACTATAAGTATTATTGTTATGTAATATGATTAATAATATTATCAGTATTAATATCAAAAACTACCTCTTAAACAAATAAATATTTTGTACCTAAAATATACTTGTTACATATACTATATATATATATATATATATATATATATATATATATATTAAGATTTCACATAATTATATATATCAAACCTATTAATATTATTTATATAAGTACATACAAATAACAAACTATCGATTTTTAAATATAACATTAAACAATTATGTATATAAATATGGATATTATTAATATAACTATATAAATGTTAACCATTATGAATATATACACAAATTAACCACACATATTATATAATTTAAAGCTATAATAATTAAATTGTTCAATTACGATTATATATTTTAATATATATATACAAATGATATAGGTTCGTGAATTCGAGGCCAACCCTGCATTGTTCAATATAGTCATATGTATTTTTACTACAAAATACATTAGGTGAGTTTCATTACTCCCTTTTTATATATATTTTTGGGACTGAGAATACATGCGCTGCTTTTATAAATGTTTTACGAAATAGACACAAGTGATCAAAAACTACATTATATGGTTGGATTATTAAACCGAATATCGCCCTTCAAGTCTGGTAACCTAAGAATTTAGGGAAATGGCCCCTGATTGACGCGAATCCTAAAGATAGATCTATGGACCTTGACAAGTCCCATTCGGTATACGAATGCTTTAGTACTTCGAGATTATTATTATACAGACGAGAGGTTCTGTTTGGGGATATTCTATGCATTTAAGTTAACGTCGGTTACCAGGTGTTCAATCCATATGAATGATTTTTATGACTACCCTCAATTTTTCACTTTCTGTTTTAATTGTTCCATTAATAGGATTACTTGTACTCATGAACCTTACTTAATAAACTTTGATTAAATACTAACTTTTGATCAATATTCTTGTTAATGTAAAGTTTATGCATTTGTGTTTTATATTTATAAGGCTATATGTACTAATTAAAATATGACAATATTATTAAGAGTAAGCAAATAAGATTTATACATAAACTAATTGGAACTAATTAGAATTAATAAAAGATTAGGGGTTAATAAATAAATAAGATGTAATTAAAATAAATCTAACCCTAATAATATTAATTATAAAAAAAAAAAGGATAAATCATATGTAACTAGAGCAAATTGGCTGTATAGTTGTAGGGTTTCTTTTTAGGCTTGAACACTAAGTTTCCACATCCAAGTTTAACTCAAATACCTTCCTTAATCCTCAAGAATTAGAGTGTAACTAGGAAACTTACAACAATCTATAAAAGGCTCATGATTTTTCAAGTTAATCACCATAATCTGCTCAATTCAGTCAACTCATTCCCTTCCTTCTAGTCGATCAAAACCCCTCATCCACCTGCAGTTTCAGTCGACAACAACCTCCACAAAACCCTCTCTGAAATCGTGAATCATCACCACCCATCCAGCCTGCTATTCGTGATCAAACAGGATTCAAGAACCACTCCAAGTTGCTGCATAAAGTCTGCTGTAAGTTGCTTCTGTTTTGCTTTATAGTTCAATCCACAACAGCTTTTATTTTAATTGTTGTTGTTTGCTTTTCTTTTTCTGTTTCTTGCGTGTTCCAACAGCCCAAAAGAACCTCCTGGTGATCGAGTATTGCTTGCTAAACCTGCTGCTACCTGTTCCTGGTTTCTGTCGTGTGTGATCAGACCCAAACAGACCCTTATCTGGGTCGTGATCTTGCTGTTGCTACAGCCTGCTTGTTTTCTGTTTTCTGTACGTGCCATACCCATCACCAAATCTTGATTTCATTCTTCTTGAGGTAGTTCGAATTCCTAGTTAAATCCTGCTTAAATCTATTAGATGATAAATATAAGTATTAAGATAAAAGATTATGATTTTATGTTGTGTTAAGAGATGAATAATAAGTATGTTTAAAGTAGATAAAGATTAATGATGTTGTTAAAGGTTAAAAATTTGATCAAGTGTTATAACTAGTTATTAATAAGTAGTATGATTTTATGTGGGAATATGGTTAAAGATGTTATGATTGAAAGGTTAAGTAGGTTTAATAAAAGTTGTTTAGTAATAATAATAATGGGTAAAGGAAAAATATAATTAAAAGATGATAGGAATATGATTATGATTTTATGTGGTGTAATAAGGTAAAAGAAAAATTAAAAGTATGATTAAAAGGTGATAACAAGTATGATTATGGCTATTCTGATTAGGTTAAGATTATGGATTAGTAAGGTGATCATGGTGTACGTGCATGCGTGCATGCATACGTACGTATGTGCATGTATACACTGTATGTATATGTGTGTGTGTATATGTAAATATATGCGTACGTGTATCTGTATGTGTATATGTGTATGTATATGTACGTGTGTATGTATGTATGAATGTTCATTATGCGAGACACATAAGTTAGTAAACATAATAATGAAAAGTAATGAGTATATGTATATGTACCATCTTACACTATTATATAAGTAACACATACGCCTACTATATATGTATCATATAGATATAAATACATACATGTATGAAAATAATAAAGAATATATGTATATAAATGTAACAACATAGAGGCATATTTATAGATGTAATATATAATGATAGATGTACATAGTAATTGATTAAAGTAAATAATAATACTATCATTAAGATTATTAGTATAACCTGTACACATACCTATATAGTAACACTTATAACACTAAGTATAATATCACTTATATACATATAACTTTCTCGAAAATGGTCACTGTTAATATAGCTTACTATATTAATAAACAAGCTTTATGTCTATTAGACATTAATTAATCGAACATTATATCTCTAGGTTGAGATCTCCGTGTTCAACACTCCGATCATTTAACTTGCGTGGAATATCTATCTGCTATTAAGGTAAACTTCATAGCCCCGCTTTTTAACTATCTTTATTTACTTATTTTAAACTTTGGGGTGAGACACATGCTTGCTTTTAAACTGTTTTACGCTTAGACACAAGTACATGAAAACTTTCTTTTGATTAGTTCAAACTGTGCTGCATGCTTTGATTCATGCTAAATCCCTGCCATGATATCATTAATTGCTACGTATAAATGCAAACTTAGTTATTGTGAGTAGGCCTATTGAGAGCGACGTCTCTAACCATTTGACCACTGGTCTTTGGTTACATAATAATGATTTAATGACACGAACGAATACAGTGATCACGGGGTAACTTTGTTTAGTCTCGATATCATACACCTCATCACTACTACCGAACTGATTGAACTTTATTATAATTAAATCTTGTGGTCTAAAACTATATATTAAACCTATGTTGTTCACTCAACCATTTTGGTTGACACTTTAAGCATGTTTTGTCTCAGGTGAAGATTGCTAAAGATTATTTGCTATTTGGACTTTGCTGCTTTTGGAGTCCGCATATTATCATTTACATTTTTGCATTAAAACATTTAAATTTACCTTTACATTTTGAATTTACATTTGTAATGACTTAATACTCTCCGCTGCGTTAATACATTGGTTTTAATTTAAAACGTCTCATATAGAGTCGTTCTCGCTTTACACTTGTGTTATGATATTGGTTAGTCACAGATTACCCCCGGTTCTATTTAGGGGGTGTGACAATTTTTATCTCTATGCAGTTTGCGAAATGCCTGATACGAGAATGATGTTTATGTAAATAAATCTTGTGGTCTATTATACTATCTGAAATGATTATTTATTATAAACTAATGAACTCACCAACCTTTTGGTTGACACTTTAAAGCATGTTTATTCTCAGGTATTAAAGAAATCTTCCGCTGTGCATTAGCTCATTTTAAAGATATTACTTGGAATCATTCATGGCATATTTCAAAAGATGTTGCATTCAAGACGTTGAGTTCAGTAAAGATTATGATTAAGTAAATGACAGTTAGATCATTTATAGATAGATATTATGAAATGGTATGCATGCCGTCAATTTTCGATGTAAAGCAAGTTTATCTTTTAAAAAAGAATGCAATGTTTGTAAAATGTATCATATAGAGGTCGAGTACCTCGCGATGTAATCAACTATTGTGAATCGTTTGTAATCGATATGGACTTCGTCCAGATGGATTAGGACGGGTCATGAAAATATACTTGGTTTCTAAACAGTCCCATATTTCTTTAGCAGATTCAACATTTTGGTAAATATCAAAAAGGGAATCAGCCATACCATTGAAGATTAAACCTCTAGCGATGTAGTCATCGTTCTCCTACTTGCACCTTTTCCGAATTTGTTCAACAGTGGCATCAACACAATGATCTTCAGGAATTGATGTGCTGAGTACGTATACCACACTCATGCTGCTCAAAAAGAAGTGCACCTTCTTTTGCCATCTCCTAAAATCAATTCCCTCAAACTTATCAAGTTTGGAGAAATTCGCCGTCATGTGTTTCATCGTAGCCGCCATTGATTATAACAAATAATTACTTTCGATTGTTGGAGGTTTTTAATGATATCGTGTAGGGTAAAATAATCGATGACCGGATAAATAACTGAATCGTGTATCACTTTCCGAAAGTAATTATTCGGCCTTTATTGCCTGGGTTACACGAATATCACTTTGGGATAAGACAGAGATTTAGTTCTTATTTTGGCATAAGATAAGAACTCTTTGCAAAAGAGTGTTTATATGCTATGTATTAGTTTCTCATGAATATCAATTGAGTTGTACATATCAAGTCTAACTCTTCCTTCCTTCCGTTCATTACATAGAAATATATATGCATATAATTCAATACATTAGTCATGCACATGATTACTTTTAATATACTAATATGGCTAACATGATCCACCATGCATATTATTATGTCATTTAATAATAGAATATAATCATTAACATATATATAATATTGCTATAGTTGTAATATGAATCATCCGTTCACGTACTCATATATAAATTATGCATAATCATATCTAGCTATTTTTTAAGTTGTCTCCCATGTTCTATTTTATATATATATATCTAGAGTCAAGATTAGGTTGTCACCTTTTCTTATTATAACAATTAATCAATTCATACTAGTACTTTTATATCAAAGCATACACTCACATAGCACTAGCATCATATTATATATATTCATATGACTAAGAAGTGCATTATTACACCAAATACACATACATATATATTATATACACATGACATTAGATACTAAATCATATGAGCATATCAAATTAATAACTATAACACGTAAGTGCATATAGTAACATATGTACAACTCAATTACATAGACAACCAAAATGATTTTTGGGTCAGGGAAGTATTTTACTTAATGGATGTACACTCCGTACCTCTCAATCCAATACCAAGTGTTAAACAATATCCCTCAATTACACTAAATTAGCAACATATATATATCATAAATAATGAAGGAATTACTTACAGGATATATTTTGTCATCTTATTTTTGGATGAGGGAATTTTACAGACAATTGAGAAAATGGTATTGATTAATTATATTGTACGTGTGTTTTTATACACTTGTTGGTTGGCATCATTTAGATACATTTAGTATAATAGTATAAAGTATTGGCCTACATGTTCAAAATTATGCTAATCATATCAATTTCATGTGTGGACTAACTCCATGGCTGTTATAGTTAGAAACTATGTAATTTGTATTTCATGTGTGGACTACAACTCAAGATCAAACAGTCATAGAGATGTAGTCCACACATGATAACGTGATTAATACAACTTAAATAGTTATACATAATTACTTATTAATTTATATTAAATTTATAAAAAAAATGCTAACGACGGTTTTTAGGACTGTCGTTAAGATGTATAAAAAGCTTGTACAATTCAATAATCTTCACATTTAAGTCAAACGTAACCGATGCGTCCAAATTTGTTATGCACCTTAATGAGAGCGGGCTATGGTTACTAAATTTATATAGTTTTTTTTTTTTTTTAGAAAAAACAAGAATTTTTTATAACAACTCGAGGACTTTCATCAAAAAAATGAAACCTCAAAACAAAAACAACCCAAAGATTACTAGGCCAAGCAAACGAAAACAAAAAAAAACCACAAAACTATCACTACGGCAATCACAATCTAAGCGAGACCAACGCAAAAAAAAAATACAAAAGATCAAACAACCAAATAAATAGAACAATTCAAACCCCAATATATAGCAAGTTTATAATCGGGTACTATCTTCTCTTCATTTTGGCCCAAAGTTGATTGGGGTTATAGTGCTCCTTCCAAGGTCACGTTAATGCATTGGTTAGCCATTCAAAATATTTCCCGTTAACGACATTTTATTTTGTAGACGCATATTGCCTCTTAACCAATCTACTTTTGCGCGTGAAATTTTTGGATGTTATTGAATCTTTTGACCTCCTTTTGATCCATTACAAGTGGTGTTTCAACATTTGGTCGGGCTTACTTCGATAGTGGAATTTTAGTGGGCTTTCAATGTTTTTTTGTAACCTTATTATCTTGACCGAGCTTTACTCTGTCATTGTATCTCTCAATGATATTCTTCATTGTTTTAATGAAGATATCTCTATCAATATATTTCATATTTTCGCCAAAATAATATATACATTACATGGAGCAAGTTCAAACGAGAGCCACAAAAAATGCGAGAAATGCCAGAACTTTTGAATTTCATAGTTTTTATGCATTTAAATACAACAAATTACATGCAAATGTTAATTATTGTTCATATCATTAATATATGTTCATTACCACAAGTTACATGTTAAATTGTTAATTATATGAAATATTCAAATGTTAACAAACAAATATGCAAATGTGATCGATAAACTATATATTTGATTATATAAGTAAAATATCAGTTTTTTAAATCATTTTATGTTTATTTTTACTCTCCATCTATATTTATGAGTGATTCAATCTATTCAAATGTGAAAATGTTTGTAAATTAAAAGTTCTCGTGTTTAAACTTTTGACTACATTGCATATTACATATTACATATTTACATATCAAGTTTATATTGTTCGGTTAATTATTTATCTAGTTTTTTATCTATTTATTATAGCGGTTAATTATACAACATACTAAATTGCGTAATGGGCCCCACTCATTTTACCCAATCCTCACCCACCACGTCTGTAAAGACCCGTCCTAATCTATAAGAACGAATACAATAACATATGATTACATCGCGAGGTATTTGACCTCTATATGATACATTTTACAAACATTGCATTCGTTTTTAAAAGACAAACTTTCTTTACATCGACAATTGACAGGCATGCCTACCATTTCATAATATCCACTATCCAACGATAAATTGTCTTAATAATAATCTTTGATGAACTCAATGACTCGAATGCAACGTTCTTCGAAATATGCCATGAATGACTTTAAGTAATATCCTTAAAATGAACAAATGCATAGCGGAAGATTTCTTTCATACCTGAGAATAAACATGCTCTAAAGTGTCAACCAAAAGGTTGGTGAGTTCATTAGTTTATCATAATCATTCATTTCCATCATTTTAATAGACCACAAGAATTTCATTTCCATTTCTCATAAATATACGTCCCATGCATAGAGACAAAAATCATTCATATGGATTGAACACCTGGTAACCGTCATTAATAAGATGCATATAAGAATATCCCCATCATTCCGGGACATCCATCGGACATGATATAAAAACTCGAAGTACTAAAGCATCCGCAACAACGGATGGGGTTTGTTAGGCCCAATAGATCTATCTTTAAGATTCGCGTCAATTAGTAGGTCGGTTTACTAATTCTTAGGCTACCAAGAAAAAGAGGCATATTCGGCTTCGATCATTCAACCATATAATGTAGTTTCGATTACTTGTGTCTATTTCGTAAAACATTTATAAAAATTTCGCATGTATTCTCAGCCCAAAAAAATATAAAGGGTAAAAAGGCAAATGAAACTCACCATACTGTATTTCGTAGTAAAAATACATATAACATCATTTGAACAAGTGCAAGGTTGGCCTCGGATTCACGAACATATATATATATATATATATATATATATATATATATATATATATATATATATATATATATATATATATATATATATATATATATATATATATATATATGTATGTATGTATGTTAGGCCATAGTGTATCACAATCCTAATGCTCGAGACTAATATGCGACAGTCAACAAAAAGTCAACTTGACCCAAAATGATTTCCAAAATCCATACATGATTATCATATAACTTAAATATCGTCGTTTTATATATATTTAATATTTTTAACAGGTTTTATGAAAGTAATTAATAAAAGTCACTTGTTAATAAAAATTTATATTTAAAATTTATATATGATAAAAGTATACTTTTATATATCTTAAGTAATAAAATTTATAAAGTTCATTTAATATAACGATAGGTATTATTAATGTAAATATATTACGTATGATAAAATATCTTTGTATTACATATTTATTTGATAAAATAACATTGATAATAATAATAATAAGTAAAAGTTGTATTATTTTGTAATAATAATTATTATTATTCTATTAATAAAAATATCAATATTTATATTTACTAAAAGTGATATTATGTTAAAACGATAATTCTAATTATGATAACTTTAATATTTACAATACTTTTAATATTAACTTTAAAATAATAACTCCATTTAAAATGATAATAATAATGATATTTTATAATAACAATGACATTTCTATGATAATTTTCGTTAAAATGATAGTTTTAATACTAACGATACTATTAATAATAATAGTAATAATAAAAATAAGAACGGTAATTTTATCTAAATCAATATCTTACAATATTTTAATTTCATCATGATACTCATACTCACTATTTCCTAATCGATTCGTTTAATAGCTTTTAATCGTCTTTTATATCGCGTTCATGTTAATGATAATAATAGTAATCATAATAATTAGGAGTTACTAATATTAGTTTTTAATTATAATAATACTAATGATAATAAATATTATCATAATATTAATGATAATACTTAATTATAACATTAACGATAATAACGATAGTAATAATAATAAAAATAACAATTTTTAATGATGATACCTTTTATTGATAATGATAATAATAATAATAATAATAATAATAATAATAATAATAATAATAATAATAATAATAATAATAATAATAATAATAATAATAATAATAATGATAATTAGATAAAAACTATAACGACGATAATAATAATCATTTTTAATAATAATACAAAAATTCAATTGACTATAACTTCTAATCCGTTCATCGAAATCATTCGATATCTAAGTGAAAAGTTCTTAATTTTTCGCTAGCTTTCCAACGACATGCATATCTTATACCTTATCTCAACCGCATATGTAACTAATTCAGGATTCAACATAACCTATCTAATGGCAATATCAAAAGTACAAGCATGCATAATCCTATATACTCGAGCACTAGTCAGGGATACACTATTAGTATGTAAAAATTAAATTATGAGTACTCACGTATCAATATTGAGATTCAATATTGCAGGAAAGGTACGTAAACGCAATGGAGATGATAAACACTAGATTGACCTCACGAGCATACCCATGAACCATACTCATCACCTCCATAGCTATAACCCATAATTTCCTTAGCCTTATCCTACTCATAAAATCCATTTTTGACATAACCCACTTATGACTCCGTCATAGTATTTTATGTATAAATACTAATAATATCGCTCCTAATAATACTAATACTAATAATAATAAGATTAATATTCATAATCTTAATATTAATAATAATAATAATAATAATAATAATAATAATAATATTAAAAATATTAATACTATAATAATAATAATCTTACAGAGGGAGTAGAGGGAGTAATGTGGATGTGTGTGTGTTTCAGTGCACGAACGAATTCGTTTTATAAAGAGTTCCAAGATTTTAACTCCATGCGATCGCATGGAGTCCATTTGATAATTTCATGCAATCGCATGAAAAGGATTTTCAGCACATATTCAACCAATACGAATTACCGTCACTTTCTTAAATATTATTATATATAAATTAATATTTAATCTATATAATTAATTATATATTATATTATATTTACGTGCATGATAAAAATGTAATTTTTGTTCAAATGACTCGTACGTTGTCACTCGACTCATGTACCACTTTCGGTTTTTCGAACGCATTTTCGTACGTTTAGAAAACTAGCCTTGTACGTTACGCGACGTGTACCCTTATTAATAATTTGACTTTCTTATCAATAAATTACCTTATAAAAAAATGTAACTTATATAATTGAGTGTTGTGGTCATTTGCTTCTATAAATCAATGGCTCGTTGTTTATTATCAAGACGTTATGACTAAGTTATATATATTTATATTTTCATTAAAAATATAAATTTGTATGTATTGTATGTATTTGAAATATTTATTTAATAATATAATATTTAATTTTTAAAACTAAATTCTATTTCAAAGTTTGTTTAAATTCGTTTAGAAAAATAATATAACGCGTAACATTTTCATTTTAAGATTTAAATAGATACAATTCATTTATATACTAATCGTTTTAAATATCAATTGCATCACTAGGCGAGTGTTTACTATCGCGTACATAATTAATTTGAAAACACATATAATTAAATGAACACGTTTAATGTATGTTGCAAGTTATTCATATATCTAACAACTAATATTCCAACTTACGTTATTTAAACATATACATTAATAATCTAGTTCTATTATGTCGAAAAACGTTTTTACTTAAGAAAGTAAAATAATATATAAATCATAACAGGTTTCAAGTTATTAACTTACAGTTTATTCAAGAGTTGTAGGGTTAGGTCAAATGAATAAATGTACGTATGAAATCATCTTAACATGACAAATGGTTTTATCTTGCCGACGAACATTAACTCAATTATTTACTCTTCATGATAAAATATCATTAAAGCCTAGTAATTAACCTATCAATAGTTACGAGAAAAATTATTGTAAGGCATGTATTGAAAATCAAACAGGAGTCTCCACTAACCCTTGTCTAGTTCCCGTTAATTGACACTTTTGTTCTTACTTGTAATTCACTTTACCAATTATTCCGAATACCGTTAAAAAGAAAGTTTTCCTAAATCAAAGTGGACCTCTCAACAGAGACTCGTAATCATACAATGTATCTGATAAATCAATCATTTGATATTATCTTCTAATTCCGTCGATAAACATATTGAAATAAATACGTTCATGTAAAGTATTATACGTTTAATACTTTGTTAATATTTTCAAGTTATAATATATATATATATGTATATATATATATATATATATATAATCATATACATTTATGTATTGGTTCGTGAATCGTCGAAACTTGGTCGAGGTTAATTGAATGTATGAACACAGTTTAAAATTCTTAACAAACTTTGCTTATCGTGTCGGAATAATGTAAAGATTAAAGTTTAAATTTGGTCGAAAACTTCCGGGTCGTCACGACGTCAGCCTTTTTTACTGTTATACAGTAGCAAAAGATTTATTTCCCTTTTAATTTACTTACAGTTATGCAACAACTCTAACCTCCCACTAACGGTACATCCTGTCACCACTACAGCACCACCACCATTCGCCACCTGTGATGACCCGGAAATTTCTGACCAAATTTAAACTTTAATCTTTATATTATTCCGACACGATAAGCAAAGTTTGTTAAGTTAAATCTCAAGAATTTTAAACTGTGTTCATACATTCATTATAACCTCGACCAAATTCTGATGATTCACGAACCGTTATATATAAATAGATATGTATATGTATATATATATATATATATTATAACTTGAGAATATTAATAAAGTATTAAACGTATAATACTTTACATGAACGTATTTGTTTCAATATGATTTTTGACGAAATAAAAAAAAATATATTAAATGACTGAATTATCAGAAACATTGAATTATGATTACAAGTCTCTGTTGAGAGGTCCACTATGATTTGAGAAAATCTATTCCTCTTAACGATATTCAGAATAATTTGTAAAGCTATTTATAAATAAAAACAAAAAGTGTCATTTACTAAAGTTAGACAAAAGTTAGTGGAGAATTGGTTTCCATAATATTCTATTAATCTATTTTCAAACGTACAAAGATGTTTTTAGTTTAAAAAGAACTTTATTATTAAAACGTATATAACTTTTATAAATATCTAGAATCACTTTTGACAACTCATTACTTAACCAGTATAATAAATATAACGATATTTATATTTTATTTCATTAAATATATATAATGATTTAAATTAATATTATATATATTTATACGCGTATTATACATACATAGTTTTTATACTTTTACTATACTTTAACTTTACCTTTACTTTACTTTTACTTTACTTTAACTTTAATAATTCACTTTAATAATTCATACTTTAATAATTCACTTTAATAATTCACTTTAATAATTCATACTTTAATAATTCACTTTAATAATTTATACTTTAATAATTCACTTTAATAATTCATACTTTAATAATTCAAAAATCTATTATAAATAGAATTTAATAAGTTTCATTATTTCATAGAAACTTGAAAATATATTTCTCTAAACTCTCTCAATCGATTTATATATATATATTTGCTCTGTATTATTTCAAGATATTATTAGTATACATAAAATATTACGACGGAGTGCTGTCCGAGTGTTTTCAAAATAGTTTTTTTTTTGAATGAGTCGAAGCTAAGGAAATTATGGGTTATAGCTATGGAGGTGATGGGTATGGTTCATGGGTATGCTCGTGAGGTCAATCTAGTGTTTATCATCTCCGTTGCGTCTACGTACTTTCCTGCTATTGAATCTCAATATTGATACGTTCATGAATTCGAGGCCAACCTTGCACTTGTTAAATGACGTTATATGTATTTTTACTACGAAATACAGTATTGTGAGTTTCATTTGCTCCCTTTTATATATATTTTGGGACTGAGAATACATGCGCTGTTTTTATAAATGTTTTACGAAATAGGCACAAGTACTAAAACTAATTCTACGTGGGTTTAAACCAGAAATATACCCTTAGCTTGGTAACATTAAACTACTTGTCTATGTACGGTAGGCGCGAATCCTAAAGATAGATCTATTGGGCCTGACAAACCCCATCCTGACTATGGGATGCTTTAGTACTTCGAGGTTATTTTAAACACACCTGATCTGGTGTACTTCAGAGGGTAAAACATGAACGTTAAGGCTTGTTACCGGGTGCCTACAACTTATAGAATACTTTTATACACTTGCGAGTGTACATATATTTATAAACGGAAATCTTGTGGTCTATTAATATATTGAAATGATTGTTATGATAAACCTATGAACTCATCAACCTTTTGGTTGACACTTTAAAGCATGTTTATTCTCAGGTATTAAAGAAATCTTCCGCTGTGCATTAGCTCATTTTAAGGATATTACTTGGAGTCATTCATGGCATATTTTGAAAGACGTTGCATTCGAGTCATTGAGTTCATCAAGATTATTATTAAGCCAATTATAGTTGGATGTATTATGAAATGGTGTGCATACCGTCAACTTTCGTTGTAAAGAAAGTTTGTCTTTTAAAAACGAATGCAATGTTTATAAAATGTATCATATAGAGGTCAAATACCTCGCGATGTAATCAACTATTGTAAATCGTTTATAATGTATATGAACGGGTCCTTTCAGTTGGTATCAGAGCGGTGGTCTTAGCGAACCAGGTCTTGTATTAGTGTGTCTAACTGATAGTTGTTAAGATGCATTAGTGAGTCTGGACTTCAACCGTGTCTGCATGTCAAAAGTTTTGTTTATCATTTTTAGTCGAAAATCATCTACTTACCATCCTTATGAAATTACCTGCTTATCATTCTTAGTCTAGACACGTCTTGCTGAATTGATTGCATGAATAGTGTATAGACAAAATTCATATCTTAGCGTATCTGCTAAATCATATCTTATCGTATCTATTACCGTAAACTTTGCCTGACATATTCCGTAAATTCCTCCGTAATCTATGAAATCTTTTGATCTATATATATAGATATTCTATGTAGTTAGAATACCACCCGATAGCCGGAAAATCATTTCGTATCGAAAAATCCTTTATCAAATCGTACGAAATGGAATTCGTCATTAGTTCAAGTCCCTCGGATTCCGAAATGGAATCCCACTCAAGTTCCGAAAGCAGTGTGACCGGAATGGATCAACCAATTAGTCATCATCTATTCTGGATGAATTGGGGATGGGTTCGTAGCCTCCTTAATCATTGGAGACAAGAAGAAGGTGATCCCTTCCATCCACCACATTGCACTCTTGGCGAAGAACCTGAAGCACTTACCGGCGAACCTATCCGAAACACCATTTTCTCTCTTATTTCTAGAGTATCTCGTCACGATTACATACTACACCAAATTTTAGATCTTATTTATCCGCTCGTCCGAACCGACAATCACCCCGGTGTAATAGAAGAAGTCAACGAGCTTCGCGCTCGGGTAGTGGCTTTGGAGAATATGGTGCAAAGGTTACAAACACCAGCAGCAGCACCAGCAGTATAAACAGTACCACCATCAGCAACACCAACAGTACCATCACCACCACCACCAACAACATCCACATCCCACACCACAACATCACAATCTGTATCTCAAAAATCAACGTCATACGCCCTGTAAATATCCAGGAATATCAACAACAACAAACGATGAAGTATTAATTCATAAACTTCATTGAAGAGATATCTCTGCGGCAGTTATGTAATCTCCAAAATCTTAGAGATTATTTAATTCTGACCGTAAATCGGATGAGTGAACGGAGATGGTAGAGTAGAAACTTTGATCAAAAATGGTGTACGATTTACAAGCTAGAATTGTTTTACCAACAGCATCAACAGGACTGTAGCATCATCAACACAGTCAGTGCCGTCAGTATCGTCAGAATCAACAGCACCTGTAACATCATAAACTCTGTCAGTTCAAGAATCATTGTGGACATCATTACGAATCAACAACAAATATATTTTATCAACGAGTTATGAAGTATTAACTCATTTCCAATCGAAAGATTTATATGTATATTTTATATTTATAAATTTTTAAACCATAATAAATCTTCCCGTACTAAGCTATTATGTGTGAATCTTAACTACTCAGTTAATTCATATTACAAATATGCAATGATGTACGTTCTTCGTCCGCAACTTAACCATCGTTAATTACAATCTCTGTCTCAATTCAATAAAAATCCAATTCATAATAAATCAAGTGTATTATTCGAATATATGTTTGATTTTACACTTTCATCATCGATGTACTCGAAACTTTTCAAATAACATCATTCGTACCTTGCGAAGTTCATAAGAATTTCACGAAAACCAACAAATAACAAAGTAATGATTCATAATTTCAATATTATTGAAGAAATACTTATGCAATTTATAAAGTTTTAGGGATTACTCAATTCTAGTTCCAACCATAAAACAAATGAGTTTAATTTAATATTAACTCATTAAATCTATATTACATCTAAAGAAAATATACACATATATTTTCATAAAGACTGTAATAAACTTCTTTTGTACAAAATATTAATTGTGAAATTTTTTTAACGAGTAGGTAATACCCGAGAGATATACAAATTCACAATTAATATATTACATTTTTCGAAACTGATTCAGCAATCATCAACTATACTCCCTACTTTCACAACAATATCCATTCTTTCATATAAATCAAAATAATCATACTCATTCAAATTCAATTAGATATTCTGATTTTGAAATCGCATAATTCAATTCGAAATATAACCAGTATCATCACTCTTAGATTCCTATATCTTTCAAAGCTATACTTTGACTTCAAAACTGTGTTAGAACATCATATGTATTAACGATTACAATATGTGCTCAAACCCTTCGAAATTCCTGAAGACACTTCAACTAAGGAACAATCGAGATGATGATCCAACCACATGTTACCCACAGTTATACACCTGAAAAACTCTCAAAACCCAAGTCATAGTTCGACACGTATCCGTGTTAGACCCTTTGACATTTACTAGCTAAAATAACTTTTCAATTCCGTTTCAAAATAGACAGTTTTGTCACAGCTCCAGCAAGTCAACTTCGACTTCTCAATCAAAACAGTCTTATTATAACCTCGATAGATACGTTGCCCTTTCGCCAATGTTACCGGGGAATCGTTTATATTCACCACATTAGCAATAAACTTACCAACAACTTCACTGATCTTTAACTTTTCAAAAAAAAAATCATTATAATTATCGAAACCCTATCATATACTCATTCGTACCTTATAATAAGAATTGTCATACCAATTATTGAGAATCAGCAATCAGTATTTTGAAACCTCGCAGCATGTCTACATCAACAATTACATATACACACAACGTCTACCTCCAAGACTTACATTCTTTGAATGAGAAATTTCTGAAAAACACCCTAAACTGCGAACCAGTTCTCGAAATTTTGAAAAATGCTGATGAAGCAGCAAAAACTGTAAACGACCTTAACAGTAAAAAGTTGGATGATAAAGGATAGTATATTGGCAAAGCTCAGAAAAAGAGAAGCTTTGGAACTGGAAAACGGATTGAGCAAAGTATGAAGGAGGTTGTGGACAAATCACAAAGGCTGAACCTGCCTTCAAAGAATCCAAATGATTCAGTACTTGCTGAAGTCATTAACGAATACCTTGCTCCTGACTCTAAACCCCTGCGGACAATATCCTTCATCATCCTCTGATATTAGACATTCTAAGATATCAACGTATCTTTCATTATAAATATCATCCATACTTCTGAAGATATTTTTATAATTATTCTTATCTGAAATCATTTACCTTTTCGCGCTATCTGTATTATATCATAAAAGAAACTATTTTAGTTTCTAAATTCTGAAACATTCGAGTTTAAAATAGGAATATTCTTGAAGAAGTGTTGGGAGCTGAAGCATGAGTTAGTATAATATAATGACACTTGATCAACGTGATTATATTACAGTAATTCATGCTGAGTTTCTAAATAGAACATGATGATTCACAGATCATAACTTCATCATGTGCTATGTTACACGACTCTTGTATTCTCTTTGATCTCTAAATATCAAGAAAATATTTCTTGATGATTCGGCCTTTTTCGAGGTATTCTGGTAATTTGACAAGTCAAGATCGTGCCATTACAATTTCCTTCCTAGAACATTAACAATGTTCATTCTGAAATTTATATCTGCGAATTCTGGACCATTACAAGCGGTGCTTAATCGCAAAAAGAAGAAACGAAAGGACAAAGCTCCGAACTAGAAATGGGAGTATAAATCATAGCAAATAGAAGAGAGCATTAACTGTGGATGACAATGATTATAGAAGAAGCAAGGACTTTGAAATATAAGGGAAGATATAAAACCCAACAACAACCCAGAAATCACAAATCGTATATATCAATGCATAGAGCAATATAAAGACATGGGAGAACTAAAAACACTATAAAACCAAGAGTATAGTAGAAGTAAATAGATTCTTCCGGAGGCAGATGAAAAAGAAGAGCGACATATATGAAAGTGAGGAGTATATCAAGAATCAGCACTGGATGAAGCATATTGACAAATACTTTAAAATATGAGTTGAGAAGGTGTTAGTTGTAAGAAAACAAATGAGGTGGATTTATAGTGAAATATCCGATAGAGAAATCAAAATGGATTATCGCATTAATTCAAAGAGGATCATAATTTCCTTAATCGCCGAATAATCAAATCCAATATAGATTACAAAGATTTTCTTTTCATAGATCAATCGTGATGACGTCAAAAGATACGACGAATCACTATTATCTTATTTCATTCATTTACGATAACTTCACTCACACGCTTTGAGTAATCGAATTATTTTATCCATTCTTCTTGAACATGATAAAACTCTATAATCGTTATAATAACATTCTCATTGTTAGTCATGACGACCTCTATCAAATTTCGGGGACGAAATTTCTTTAACGGGTAGGTACTGTGATGACCCGGAAATTTCCGACCAAATTTAAACTTTAATCTTTATATTATTCCGACACGATAAGCAAAGTTTGTTAAGTTAAATCTCAAGAATTTTAAACTGTGTTCATACATTCATTATAACCTCGACCAAATTCTGACGATTCACGAACCGTTATATATAAATAGATATGTATATGTATATATATATATATTATAACTTGAGAATATTAATAAAGTATTAAACGTATAATACTTTACATGAACGTATTTGTTTCAATATGATTTTCGACGAAATAAAAAAAATATATATTAAATGACTGAATTATCAGAAACATTGAATTATGATTACAAGTCTCTGTTGAGAGGTCCACTATGATTTGAGAAAATATATTCCTCTTAACGATATTCAGAATAATTTGTAAAGCTATTTATAAATAAAAACAAAAAGTGTCATTTACGAAAGTTAGACAAAAGTTAGTGGAGAATTGGTTTCCATAATATTCTATTAATCTATTTTTAAACGTACAAAGACGTTTTTAGTTTAAAAAGAACTTTATTATTAAAACGTATATAACTTTTATAAATATCTAGAATCACTTTTGACAACTCATTACTTAACCAGTATAATAAATATAACGATATTTATATTTTATTTTATTAAATATATATAATGATTTAAATTAATATTATATATATTTATACGCGTATTATACATACATAGTTTTTATACTTTTACTATACTTTAACTTTACCTTTACTTTACTTTTACTTTACTTTAACTTTAATAATTCACTTTAATAATTCATACTTTAATAATTCACTTTAATAATTCATACTTTAATAATTCACTTTAATAATTCATACTTTAATAATTCACTTTAATAATTTATATTTTAATAATTCACTTTAATAATTCATACTTTAATAATTCACTTTAATAATTCAAAAATCTATTATAAATAGAATTCAATAAGTTTCATTATTTCATAGAAACTTGAAAATATATTTCTCTAAACTCTCTCAATCGATTTATATATATATATATATATATATTTGCTCTGTATTATTTCAAGATATTATTAGTATACATAAAATATTACGACGGAGTGCTGTCCGAGTGTTTTCAAAATAGTTTTTTTTAATGAGTCGAAGCTAAGGAAATTATGGGTTATAGCTATGGAGGTGATGGGTATGGTTCATGGGTATGCTCGTGAGGTCAATCTAGTGTTTATCATCTCCGTTGCGTCTACGTACTTTCCTGCTATTGAATCTCAATATTGATACGTTCATGAATCCGAGGCCAACCTTGCACTTGTTAAATGACGTTATATGTATTTTTACTACGAAATACAGTATTGTGAGTTTCATTTGCTCCCTTTTATATATATTTTGGGACTGAGAATACATGCGCTGTTTTTATAAATGTTTTACGAAATAGGCACAAGTACTAAAACTAATTCTACGTGGGTTTAAACCAGAAATATACCCTTAGCTTGGTAACATTAAACTACTTGTCTATGTACGGTAGGCGCGAATCCTAAAGATAGATCTATTGGGCCTGACAAACCCCATCCTGACTATGGGATGCTTTAGTACTTCGAGGTTATTTTAAACACACCTGATCTGGTGTACTTCAGAGGGTAAAACATGAACGTTAAGGCTTGTTACCGGGTGCCTACAACTTATAGAATACTTTTATACACTTGCGAGTGTACATATATTTATAAACGAAAATCTTGTGGTCTATTAATATATTGAAATGATTGTTATGATAAACCTATGAACTCTTCAACCTTTTGGTTGACACTTTAAAGCATGTTTATTCTCAGGTATTAAAGAAATCTTCCGCTGTGCATTAGCTCATTTTAAGGATATTACTTGGAGTCATTCATGGCATATTTTGAAAGACGTTGCATTCGAGTCATTGAGTTCATCAAGATTATTATTAAGCCAATTATAGTTGGATGTATTATGAAATGGTGTGCATGCCGTCAACTTTCGTTGTAAAGAAAGTTTGTCTTTTAAAAACGAATGCAATGTTTATAAAATGTATCATATAGAGGTCAAATACCTCACGATGTAATCAACTATTGTAAATCGTTTATAATGTATATGAACGGGTCCTTTCACCACCACCCACCACACCACCACCACCATCCGCCACCAGCCATCAGTCATTGCCAGAACACCATTTACAGTTATTACCGGAAACAAACACCAGATCTGTTGGCGATTTGTTAATGGTCATAACGACGAAACCATGCATCACCGCCGTCAACTAGAAAAAAAAACATAACAGAAACCTATATGACGGCGTCGACTTTTGTGTAATGACTGCGACGAGATGAGAGAGATAAAATAAAAAAAGGAGAAGGTATGGTGGTTCCAGACGGCGGCTTGATGGTGATCGAAGGTGGTTGTTGCATATAAACAGAAATGGATGACGTTTAAGTGTAGAGCAGTGACAGAAAGGAGCGGGAGAGACGATTGTCCTTGGTTTGGAGGTGATGACTGCGGAATCTGGTGGTGATGGTGGCGGCTGATATATGAGGGATGAGAGAGGAAGTTTTAGGGTTTGTGTGGATATGAGAATGAAGGTAGGTGTATACAGCCTTGCTATTCGAGAAGTTTTATCTACTCCGTATATAACTTTCAACCATTTAACATGGACTCAAAAATGCCTTTAAATCTTTTAGATAAAACTGGGCTAACCCATAGAATTGGGCCTTTATCATTATTCTCAAGTTCCAGAATATTTCTTTATTGTTATTGTTATGGTTATTATTATGATGAAAATTTAATCATAGAAAGATACACAAGTAAAAGTGAAATGCATAACCCCCCCTTTTTTTTTTCTTAACGTAAGCATTAAGTTATATTTAGATTTTTTCTTTTTCATTACCCTTAACTGATTTTACTCTTTGATTATAACATGTTTACAAATAATAACATGTTTAAAATGATATATACTAAATGTAACGTACGTGTGTGTGTATATATATATATATATATATATATATATATATATATATATATATATATATATATATAATTTGTTATTATTTTACATACAAATATCTTATAAAATTTATTTTACCGAAATTAACAAATTGATAACTTTAGTTTTTTATCGGCTTGAAAATGTATACTAAAACTGTTATGGGCATTCATTGTCCATGTTGACACATTTGTAAATACCCTCAATTTTGGAGATAATTTGGTAATTTGCATTTTTTTTTAAATCACATTATTATTATTATTATTATTATTTTTTAACTTTTATTCACTTCGTTATTGACTTTTCTTACTCATTCTTCTATTTTTCAAACGTTCAAATTAATTAACCGTTAACTGTTTTTTTAGCATTCAATTAACTGATCGTCAACGGACTAAAACCATCCGCAGCGAAGCGCGGTTCTTTTATACTTACTCGTTATAATTATTACGGAGTAATTTATAATTTATTTATATTTATATTATATTATACATATATTCAATTGGAAAACACAAAAAGACAAAAAAACGAGCACTGTTCAATTGGGACCCAATTGTAAAAAAACTCAACTTCAAGCCTTGACTTTTAAACCATACATGGCTTTTAAACCATATTATTTCGAATTAATATATATTAACTGTTGTAAATTAAATTAGAAATGTATAAATGGCTGGATAATTGTGGAATCCAATTCCAAGCGAAGGGTTGCGAGTTCGACCCACGGCTTGGTCATATTTTATTTTTATTTTATTTTTTACTAAAAATATACAAATTCACTAGATGTATACTTCTACTTCTTAATATTTAACATCTTTGAATTGTTGTTTGGGTGGTTAGAGTGTTACTATGCTTAATGTAGTTTTAGGTTCAATCTTTAACATCAATTTCTTTTAATTGATTAAAACTTATCCGTCGCAACGTGGGGTAACCCAAAAACTTGTTTATATTTATACGGAGTAGTAGTGATGATTATACTATACTATTATACTATAGTTTTAACGATAGCAGGCCGTGTTTAGCAAAATCTGAAAAATAAACACATTCGTACTCTCAAACTTTATCAGAATTATTGATCGATCATCAAATTTGACGCTACTGTCTGGACGTTAGGTTAAGCTTTCTACGCTGATTCACCTCTTTAACTCAATCGATCTCCTGCTCTGAATCCCTATGGACGGACTTCGTAAACATCAGGTGTGTTTATCTGCTCAAATATCGAATTTAATTTACTGTAATTCAGTATGATTCATTGATTAGTTGTTATTATGTATTCGTTTCCATCTCAAATCGATCTAAATGTTAGTGTGATTTTCCGTTTAATTAATTTGCGGTTGATTGTATTGAAATGATGAATATATTTTTACAGACACACATACATACATACATACATACATACATACATACATACATATGTATAGATAAGTTACTACCGTTCTTATTTTAAATGAATTCTTACATGTGTGAATAACATATGAATGTTTGCTTTGAGTTGGATTTAGGTTTCGCTCGGTGGTTCGAGTGCGAAAGAGATCACTAGAGATGCCTTACTTGAGAAGGTTACACAAGAGAGGGAATTTCGCAATTACGTGCGGCGAGCTACTGCAGCTTCACTGTTTATTCAGGTTTACAACATAAATTAAAATTCAGTTATTAGCATAATTTATTACACCTGATAAGTAAACCACTGGTAACAAAGTTTGTATGTCAATTTTGCTATCGATATGATACCAGGATTCAATAGAAATCATTCTGTTCATGCTAAAGTAAGGGTGCAAGATTGTGATATGCTTCATTTATATGAATGAAAAATGATGTGTTAAGTTTATGTGCAGAGGGTTTGGAGACGTTATATTTCGATGAAGGTGGTAGCTGCACACATACAAGAAGAGTGGAAGGAGATGATTGGTTGTCATACGTTTAATACGAGCAAAAATTGGATTTCGAACGATGTGTTGAGACCTTTTCTTTTCTTTGTTACAACTTTAGCAACTCGGCGTCGAAGGTTTGAAGATAGAGATGTTGATTGTATGCAGATCTGCTTCAAGATTCTTTTAGAGAGTATAAATTCCAGTGGTATGCCTTTTCTGTCAATGAAAATAATAGTAATTTGTATAAGCTGCACCTTTTTCATATCTGACTATGTTAGTGAGCAATTTTAAACTTATTTTTGTACTTTTTATTTATCTCTTTTGAAGATCCACAAAGAAACTTTTGCAACCTGGCTGTATCGAGCGTTGAAGAGCGTAGAACATGGACATATCAAGCGAAGAAGTTGATTAGCTTATGCGTACTCATTCTTTCAGAATGTGATTACTCATGTCAACAGGGACATCAATATGTTCCCCTTACATCTATGGCGATGCGCTTTGTTGTTAGCTTGACTGACCTGAAAAGTTGGAAAGCTCTTGATGATGTCATGCTTCTAGATGCAAACAAGGCAGTGAATGATCTAGTAGTGTACATGTGCAGTGAGAAAAGTCTACTTTACCCTTCCATCAGAAGATACCTTAGTAGATTGGATGTTCCTTTCTCCACACCTGTTGGCCATACAGATGACAGTTTTTTAATTACAGCGAGTGCAATCACTTTGGCACTTCGACCCTTTAATAGTAGCAATATGGATATGAATGAGGACGGGATCGTTGATTTTCAGATTGCTGTTGAGCAGTACTGTGTGTTTGTGCTTACTTTACCATGGTTTACTCAAAGGCTGCCAACAGTGCTTTTATCTGCTTTGAAACATAAATCTATCTTATCACCATGTTTCAGGCAAATATTGGTAAGGCTTGTGCGAAAACATTCTACATTACATCTTTTATCACGTTGTACTAGAACTTACAGTTTTGAGCATTTGTGTAGAATTCCTAGGGTTAGTGTCTGATATATTTTAACCAATATAACATCATAAATGAGGAAATAAATATTCTTATACGCATGGACTTGAGATTTTTTAGACACCATATGTTACTTTAGGAGTGTACTTTGAAAAGATTAAAAATAGCTCAATTCGTGTTTGTGTTGGTTCGATTATGGATACAGTAGGTTATGATGATTATCTATGAAGATGATGATGATGGTATGAATATGATGATGAATCCGATGAAAATTGAACGCTGAAAATAGTTACAAGATGTAGATAGTTTGTTATGATAATTGTGAGGGGAAGGAATTGGTTAAGATGCTAGAAGTGTAACTCCTAAATGAATGGGGATGGTGTGTATTTATAGTAGCATACTCACAATGTACACTTTAAAGATTTAAGGGCCATTTAGATCTTTTTACTTTACAAATCATATCAACCAAAACTAGACCTTAACATACTTTAATAACATGGCACTTAATAGAGCTAGGGAACCAACACACACATGGCAAACGGTAAATTCTATATAATTGTATTGGTCCAGATATGTGTTTTGAGCCTTGTATGATGAATTATCTTTTAGGTTTATTAGCTCTTCATTTGTCAATTACATAATCTTTCATAAAGTATGCAAAGCTGATCAATCTTTGGCAGGTGATGGCAGATCTCGAAAGAGAGAGTTCTAGAAGAGATTTTAAAGTTGAATAAATTGGACCATAGCTCAAATACAAAGACGTTACCACCCGTTGGTTGGGCACTTGCAAATATAATTTGTCTAGTGGTAGACAACCATACTACGGATATTGGAAAATTCACTCAAGGTCTAGATTTTTCATCCTATATTCAAGTTGCTATCATACTTGCTGAAAACTTATTAACTTGCTTTGAGGAAGGTGGATGGTTTAAAGACGACCCGTCACTCCAAGTTAACATTGACCCGTTGGTTGAATCACCTGACAAAATATCTTTTGAGTCGCTGAAACATTCTAATATGTCATACTCAGATTTACTTAAACCTGTTTGTCAACAATGGCATTTGATGAAGTTGTTGACATTAAACAAGGGTTCACCGATTCAGAAAGCTGATTGTGAATTAACGGATGTTGCATATTATTATTCTTGCATGCTTAGAATATTTACAGTACTTAATCCGGTGGTTGGGTCGATGCCGATTCTCAATATGCTCTCTTTTACCCCTGGATTCCTTTTGAATTTGTGGGAAGCACTTGAAAAGTCGTTTTATCCTAATTTAAGTTCCGTACATGATGCTACCGTTTCTAATAGTGAAGACTTTAAAGATGGGACCTTTAAGAAAAAGAAAAAGAAAAAGGGGGCGGCTAAGAATGGAAGCACCAAATGGGTCAACGTGTTAAATAAGATCACCCGAAAGTCCCAAGGAGATAACGAGCCGACAGAATCCGTTAACGACCTTGGAACTCAAACGAGTGCGGATGACCCATCTGATGTATGGGATATCGAGTCTTTAAGAAGAGGTCCTGAAGGTTTAACAACTGGTTCTTCTCATTTAATCCACCTATTTTGTGCTACTTATTCACATTTGTTACTGGTTCTTGATGACATAGAGTTCTATGAGAAACAGGTAGCGTGTGAGTGTCTTATGCTGATATAAATATCCACAAGTTTTCTATGTTATATGAAACTAATGCATCACTTTAACAATTGATTAGGCTCCGTTTACTTTGGAGCAACAGCGCCGAATCGCATCAATGGTGAATACATTAGTTTATAATGCTCTTTCCCATAACGTTCCTTGGCGTAATCGTGCTCTTATGGACGCTGCTGTTCGTTGTCTACATTTGTTGTATGAAAGGGACTGTAGGCACCAGTTTTGTCCCCCTGCTCTATGGCTTTCTCCGGCTAAAAAGAATAGGCCACCAATTGCTGTTGCTGCCCGAACTCATGAAGTTGTGTCAGCTAATCTGAGATCTGATGATTCATTGGCCATTTCAAGTATGCACTCTGTTATCACTACAACCCCACATGTTTTCCCATTTGAAGAAAGGTAATTGCTAGTGAATGTGGTCCATTAAACCCGTCATTCTTATATTCATTCAAGTTAATAGAATTAAGACTTTGTAAGCAAATAAAATTAGAATTAAACTTAAAATTTACTAATTAAGCAATTGAAGTTATAATCAAGCAAGTTACAATTAAAACTTACTAACATTTAGAAAATGTCGTTCGTGTAATTACACATTTGACGCTCCCCCCAAGATACCAACAAACCTTTCCTGGTATTCTACTCTTCTTACGAACTTATATAATTTTTGAAAATACTGTGGAGAAATATACCACAAGAACAATTACATCATCTTTAGCCAATTCTTTTGACACATCTTTTGACTACACGATTTGCATATGAGTATATGACTGAAAAATATCCTTCATTTTACCAAAAACATCATTTCCCTAAGATGAATATCTATGATTCCATGTTGCTCCTCCAAGTATAAGTGGTCAGTTAAAGGGTAGTGATTTCACAATAGCTTTTATGTTGAATTTATTATATTTGTAAATTGCAAGTTTCGTTTGGAGAAACTTAAATCGAGTCATAAAGTGATGTACCAGATTTTGGGGGAATGAATTCAAAACCCTTGGTCAAAATTTCAAGAATTTTGAATGGGGTTTGAATTCATTCTCTAAAAACTAGTTCATCGCTATTCATCACATCATGACTCAATTTAGGTTTTTTCAAACGAAATTTCCAATTTACTAGTATAATAAGCCCAACACAAACGCTATTGTAAGATTTGTACTTTTAACCGACCACTTATACTTTGAGGGGCAACGTGGAATCGTCGGTATTCATCTGAAACAACATGATTTTTTTGGTAAGATGAGGGATATTTTTCAGTCGGAGGCAAATATCGTGAAGTCGAAATATGTGTTGAAAGAATTGGCTAATGATGATGAGATTGTTTTTATTTGGAACAACAACCTTGTGGTTTGTTTCTCGACAGTATTTTAGAAAACTGTATAAATTAGTAAGGAGAGTAGAATCACCAGTGTACCAGGAAAGCTTTGTTGGTGTCTTGGAGGTTAGCGTCAAATGTGTCATCATACTAATGACATTTTCTAAAATGTTAGTAAGTTATAATTTTAGTTTGCTTGATTATAACTTAAATTTGATTAATGGGGAAATCACATAAAAAGGTAACCTATTTTCCCTGTTTTTCTATTCTGGGTAATATATTTTATTCGGATATAAAAAATGAGTCTTTTTTCAAAAGTTAATTAAAAAGAGGGGTGCCGTTAACTTTTGTTAACTTTCTCAGTTAAGTGTTAACTTCGCATAACATGTCAAGTCCTTTATCGACCAACATTTTCAACTCGCGATTTTGACGCACGTTTTCAACGCGCGATTCATACATGCGTTTTCGACCTGCGTTTTCGAGACGTTTTTTTACTAGAGTTTTCGACTTCTGGAGGCGCGTTTTCAACTCGCGATTTCGAGGTGCGTTTTCGAGGGGCGTTTTTCGGCGCGCGTTTTCAAGGCGCGTTTTCGAGCCGAAAAAGCGCCTCGAAAACGCACCTCGTTAACCGCCTCGAAAAGGCGTGCCGAATTCGCGAGTTGAAAACGCGCCTCCAGAATGCTGGTCGAAAACTCTGGTAAAAAACGCGCCTCGAGAACGCGCCTTAAAAAACGCGCTTCGAAAACACAGGTCAAAAACTCGTGTAGGAATTGCACGTCGAAATCGTGAGTTGAAAATGTTGGTCGATAAATGACTTGACATGTTATCCGAAGTTGACACAATTAACTGAGAAAGTTAACGAAAGTTAACGACACGCCTCTTTTTGATTAACTTTTGAAAAAAGACTCATTTTTTTTTATATCCAAATGAAATATATTACCTAGAATAGGAAAACAGGAAAAATAGGTTACCTTTTTATGTAATTTTCCCTTGATTAATTGGTAAGTTTTAGTTTTACTTGCTTGTTATCCATAGATAAGGTTTTTAAGACAGATTGTTCGCTTGGCAGAGTTCAGATGTTCAGAGAATTTATTAGCATGGACAAAGTCTCACGTAGAATGGCTGGTGAAATGATTGGACCTGGTCCACAGGCGGTTGAGGTAGTAATTCGCCGTAGTCATATCATTGAAGACGGATTCCAACAATTAAATTCTCTTGGATCAAGATTAAAGTCTAGCATCCATGTGTCGTTTGTTAGTGAATGTGGTCTCCCTGAGGCTGGACTAGACTATGGTGGCTTATCAAAAGAGTTTCTAACTGATATAGCTAAAGCCGCTTTTGCCCCCGAGTAAGTTCATATTTTTTTTAATTTTTTTTTTTCTCATATTTTATATATATACTCACACCACTTGTGGACTTTGAAAGTATAAATGTTTGTTAATTTATTTATATTGTTAGTTATGGGCTATTCGTTCAGACCTCAACTTCAGACAGACTTCTAATTCCAAGTCCAACTGCAAGATTTATGGATAATGGTGTACAAATGATAGAGTTTTTTGGAAGAGTTGTTGGTAAAGCACTCTATGAAGGAATATTACTAGATTATTCCTTCTCCCATGTATTTGTACAAAAACTGCTAGGACGCTATAGCTTTATTGATGAGCTTTCAGCACTGGATCCAGAACTCTACAAGAACCTTATGTATGTTAAGGTAACCATTTGTTAAAAGTACATATCTAATCTAAAAGTATATTTCATTATAGAAAAAGAAATAATTTACTGTAAAATTGGGAAGACGATTTCATCTTTTCCATAGTACAAGTGCTGTATAAATTGAAGTATATGCACTTCATAAAAAAGATAGTGATGTATTGGTAGCCATTTTGTTGCAGCATTATGATGGTGATGTAAAGGATCTCTCACTAGACTTCACGATTACTGAAGAGTTACCCGGGAAACGGCATGTTGTAGAACTTAAACCTGGTGGCAAGGATATCACGGTGACAAATGATAACAAGTTGCAATACATATATGCTATGGCAGACTTTAAACTTAACCGGCAGGTATATAAACAAAGTTTTCTATATGATCTTAAGATATGTGCTCTTCTAATTGATTTATATTTTTGATGCCAGGTATTGCCACTTTCTAATGCATTTTATAGGGGATTGACAGATCTCATATCCCCATCTTGGTTAAAACTGTTTAACACCAGCGAATTCAATCAGGTATTTGTTCTTTTTAGATGTATCTGAGTTTAACTCTTAACTCTAAATTAACCCTAATGGTTGATACTGATAGCTTGTGTATGTTTCAAGCTTCTTTCTGGTGGTAATCATGATATAGACGTTGATGATTTGAGGAATAATACACGATATACTGGTGGTTACACTGAAGGGAGTCGAACGGTTAAGCTCTTTTGGGAGGTAAACTCAATATAGCTTTTTTTTATTTATTATTTTATTATTTTTTGTAAAGCACACTAAATATAGCTGCTGATATGATCTAATGTCTGTTTCTTTAAATTTCCCTTTTAAGAAAGGCACTTGTTAGATTATGATGCTGCTACTGACATCTGTCCCTTTCTTTAAAAGTAGTTACCTATGAGATTTTGTTGCTTATCTTTTCTCAGGTTATAAGAGAATTCGAGCCAAAAGAACGTTGTATGCTAATGAAGTTTGTAACAAGTTGTTCTCGAGCTCCTTTGCTCGGTTTTAAACACCTTCAGCCAAGTTTCACCATCCACAAGGTAACTTTTTAGCTTTCATCATGTACACTATTACTTTTAAAGCTCTGCCCATAAAACTAATAAACCATTAAACCATTATTATTAACATAACAGAAAGGTTTAAAAGAGAAATTGATTCTATCTTGAAATAGAAAGTGTTTCGTTATACCTAGGTAGGGGTTATAAATATACAATTAGAACCAAGGTGACGTTTAGAAAAATAACAAGATATTTAATTCATGTAGGTTGCATGCGATGTACCTCTTTGGGCCTCATTTGGAGGACAAGATGTGGATCGCCTTCCCTCAGCTTCAACGTGCTATAATACTCTTAAGGTACCTCATAACGTTTAGTTTCTGTTTTGCGACTAAAAGGTGAGTTTTGAAACTACTCTTGACCACACGTACTTTTATTTATACCATGGTATGCAGCTCCCAACTTACAAAAGATCTACCACGTTGAGAACAAAGCTACTATATGCCATCAATTCCAATGCGGGATTTGAACTTTCATGATCACTTAAATTATACTGCTTGCTTAGGTAAGAATTCTAACTACCTCTGATTTGTATCTATGTACGTTTTTGTGTGTATTGAATGTATGGCATGCTACACATGTTACCTCTCTAAATCATCTGGATATTTAGTGGCGAATAACCACTCTAAAGTAGTACTCTACATTCTTTTTTGAAAGATTAAAAAAAAAAAAAATCATCATTTTGACAAGTGTAAAACAATGAATACCAACCTTATTCACCAAGATCAACTTTAAGGTCAAACTGGCATTTAATGTGTACAAAGGGAGTAATTGACAAACTTTTGGATATGATATAGACTTTTCTTGATTTCTTTGCATTACATCTTTGTATATTACAATGTTGATATATCTTTTAGGATATTCTGCCTATTTAGTTATAATGATGAAACTACTTGACAATATGTTCACATTCTAAGAAGATTATATTTTGTTTGAAAGTGTAAAGGTGCTAATTGCTAATATTAGTAATTTTGTTGCTTTAAATGCGGAAATTAGAATTTCAAAGTCAACATAGGATTAAAGAGGTGCTCTTTTGGCATGAATACTTGTACGATTGTAGTGTGTCTTCTAGTCAAGCAAGCCTGCTAAAATAACTATATACCGAGTTGTTTGAGGATATTTTGTTCCGAGAAGAATGTAATTAGTTCACTGCCATAAACACGTATAATCACCTTCGTATTCTCACACATTCATATTAGCTAATTCTTATCATACCATTTCTTGTATTATCATTCATTTATGAACTACCTAAGACTCATATAACTTGTGATCATACTTTTGATATATATATGAGTGGAAAGGAACACATGCACTACTGTTTCTAATACCTTTTCCCCATCTGTTTACAGAGACTTGTGCTGCCAAAGATGTTTGAAAGGTTGAGCGATACACTGAAGTACAAACGTATATACTGATTTTTAAGGGAATTGCATCCTTCTGTTTTTGTAATTACTATGTATGCTATATATGTTTTTGAGAAAATATAAATGTAACATCAGTGTCACATTATTACCATGATTTTCTTGTTTGAGGTAGACTAATTTTAAAACTACAGTATGTTCAGTGCTGAATGACTCCCAATTTAAGCCCAAATCACAAGTCAACCTTAAAAACTTAGATCGAGTTGGCATTGTAAGTTCGTTCAAGCTGCTTTTATTGCAGACGGACATCTCGAAAGGGCTATTTGTGGAACCTAACAGTAACGTCTCTTGAAATCTGGTAACCGAACACTAATTTAACGATTTATGCAATGCATGACAATTGACAAGTCAAACACAATTTTCCTGAAAGCATTTGTTGACGAACAGAGTCAACATGCAGAAACAGAATAAGAATATGTTGAAATCCTCATCGGCTGGATTACCGCATGATACAGTTGGAGTAAGCATGTGGAGAGACCCGTTTTTAGTTGGTCTGACTTTCTGACCTCTAGTCTACTAGTTAGTATTTTGATCGTAAGTTTCTGCTTGAGTGCTCGGAACTCAGTTTAATGAGATCAAAGTTCTAGAAACTAGACATAATTCTCTACAACCTTTGTTCATTAACATGTCAAAGTTTCTAGAAGAAGAAGGTAAGTTGAGAGCGTCTTTTGGAATTCAGCACCTCTCACTTTCTTTGGGATTAATTAAGTGGGTAATTTAATACAATAAATTGTGAAATTTGTGATTGTGATTGTGATGTGAGTTTTGGTAAATAAATAAGCCTCGTGTTTTGGCAAATAAATAAGCCTCGTGTTTCGGTAAATAAATAAATAAGCCTCGTGTTTCCTAAAATAAATAAGCCTCGTGTTTCATGCTTTTGGTATTTATATTAGTGATCAAAGTCTCATTGTAAAATGGCAGAATACCTAAAGTTCAAACAGATTTATGTTTACCATTTGTCAGTGTGTGTTCAAGTGTTCCTTGTACTCAACTCTGTCAAACGGGGCATATCTATGTCTGTATTTCTGTATGAGTGAAACTGAAAAAAGCTCAAATCTGAGATCATGCAATGACATTGGATTAAAAAAAAAAAAAAAAAAAAAAAGAAAAAAAAAAAGACCATTTCATTGCGCAACTCCTCTTCATAGAACATGATACCTTTGTGTAGAGCATATGTGAGTATGCCCTTGGAATCTAGTACCCAAATGAGTAATTCAATTAACACACCCTTCATTAAACCTTATTGGTAATGAACATAAACATATGAACATACATTGTTTATTAAAATTACAACAAAACATATCTACAACAAGATATTTCAGGTGGAATAATGAAGTTGTGTCAAACCTAGAGCTCAATCTGAAAACTTGACGATTTCAGTTGTAAAGTTGGTCATATGGCCTCAACGCATTAGAAGCTGAAATGCTTCATTATCAGTCTCAAGTTCATACTCATATCCCAGATTGTTGGCATGATATTTAAACTCATTTAATTCACTTGATGGAACTTGGATACCGACCAAAACATTTGCACCCGCTTCTCCCTGTAAACAGGGGAAACAATCATTATATTCAAGATCAAAAGGGTTTAATAGGCGTATACGAGTTAGCTATGTTGTTGAACTCAAACCTGTGCACGGTAATGAAACAAACTAATATTCCAACGTGGACTAAAAGTGTGCAAGAATTTCATCAATGCCCCTGGCTTCTCTGGAAATATAAACCGACATAGCAGCTCGTTTTCTACATTGGTTCGGCCACCCATCTAGAAATTCACAATAGGCTTTGGTTAGGTTTCAATACATATATAGTTGCAAGAAAACTAAAAAAGAACATTACCAGATGGCGTAAATGATCTTTAACCATGTCATTGTTTGTAAATTCAATAGTTTTTAGTTGATATGACTCCATTCGCTCCACCATCGATTGGAGTTCAAACTTTGTATGAAGGCCAACACTGTAAACAACAGAAAATAATTATCAGGGTCACACATATAAATATTATATTATTTTTATTTATTCTAAGGGCAAAAGGCTCTTGTTTTTGCCTGTATAGAACAAGAGCTTGTTTTTCTCCAGAGTCATATCTGTACTTGAACTCAGTTATATTCATAGACCCAACCTGTCAACACAAATTATAGTTAGTCTAACTGTCTAGAAAACATGTATATCAACTTTTGCCATGTGTTTCTGTCCTAAATCTCACTAGTTCGGCAAATTGTTTGAAACTTCCAGCTTCTTCGGGCAAGAAAGTTGCCAGCACAGCCTCTCGTTGCCTACCAACATTTGCAAGCTCCGTTACCAATCTCAATCTATCAAAGTTCATGTTTGCACCACTAGTAATTGCTACAACATTTACATCCTTTAGGTTATAGAATTTGCAGTATGCTTCTGCTCCAGCAAGGGAAAGGGCACCCGCTGGTTCAAGAATGCTCCTTTTCTCCTCAAACACGTCCTACAAAAAAAACTTATTTTATTTAAAAAAGAAATCTATAGTGACGAAAAGAACTAAACAAACTTTTCTGTACTCTACAATGATCCAAGTACCCACCACAAAATAGAACGCAATGAAACACCATAAAATAACTGGATGTTGACTTGAAAAAGGATTAATATCACAAGACTATGTTTATCAAATACAGATAGTGTGTTATTAAGAGACAATGATATAGAAAATAAAGAAATCGTGTTGATTAATTCCAAAATTTGCCCTTGATGTCATCTAAGGGGTTGTTTACTTTCTACTTAATGATTTGGACCTACGTAATACTGCTTAATACTTAATGATCTGTTTCTGTTCAGCTCTTAGTTCAGTAAGTAAAATTGTTGTTACTTTGTCATTTAATCTGTCACTAAATCTAAAAATTGGTATGTTTCTAGGAGAGATCGAATGTTTCTAGGAATGTTTCTAGGAATGTTTCTAGGAGACATAGAATCAGACATCCCTATCCAAACAAAGGCAAATTGAAACAAGACTTGATACAGAAAAAAGTAAATAGCCCCCAAGAGTAAATAGCCCCCAAGTGTTGCAGAAAAAAGGTTAAATTGGAAGTTTAAACTACAACATAAAATTCATCCCGTAGGTCATTTCTAAATATTTACAATTCAATAGCCACATATACACAATTGCATATTCCAAGATAACATTTAGTAAAATAAAGATGAGGACTACTAAAATGAAAGAGACTCACTTTTATGGATGCACAGATAGCATCACGGCTGACAAGAACAACTCCGTCTATTAATTCCCTGCATAAACGGAAAGTTTCCAAACCAACCTCCTTTACAGCAACACCATCTGCAAAACCTCCCACTTGATCAAGCATTACTCTTTGACCATGATGTAACGACAACGCCATTGCATTCGCATCAGCAGGCTCAACACCAATGATCCTTACCTGCATAAATGATTCCAACAAGTGAAAATCATTACATATAACTACATCATCACAAATCAATATAGATACATACATAAAAAAAAAAAAAAAAAAATCAAAATTTACAAACTTGTAATACTAAATAATGAATTTCTGGATACACATATTTACCTCTGGAGATACCCTCTTTACGTAGGCAGCGATACCAGCTATCAAGCCACCGCCACCCACAGGAACAAAAATGGCATGAATTTTGCCTTGCATTTGTCGCACAATCTCCATTCCAATAGTCCCCTGGCCCATTATAATATCCGGATGATCGAATGGCGGAACAAAAGTTCGATTCTCCTTTACACCTCTTTTTTTAGCATAAGCTTGTGCTTCATCATACGAATCGCCTTCAAGAACAACTGTTGCACCTAACCTCTTAACCGACTCCCACTAAATACACCATCCAACAATCAATAAACCATTAGGTCAGCTATTTAGGAATAAACTATTGTAAACTTCTATACTTAACACATAAGCATACTTCATAAACCTAACCTTGATTCGAGGCGTGGTAACAGGCATAACAATCACAGCATCACAACCAAGTTTCTTGGCTGCTAATGCAACTCCTTGAGCATGATTACCAGCAGAAGAACAAATAACGCCTTGTGCCAGCTGTTCGTTCGAAAGTTTCGCCATCATGTTATACGCTCCACGAAGCTTGAATGAGAACACCTGCACACTCAAAATCACCATTTGTAACATCAAATACTATAAACATTTACATAATTAAACATAAATATAAATATAACAAATTCAATTAAACGTTCACAAACAATTAAGTGATTAATTGTGTGCTTACAGGTTGAAGATCTTCTCTCTTAAGCCAAAAATTAACACCTAACCGCTCCGAAAGCTTAGGGGCAAGTGATAATGGTGATTCAATTGCAACATCATAAACTCGATTAGATGACAAAATATTTGTTAAATATTCCATTTCACTCAACGCACCGTTACCTTCTTCAACTTTATGATCCGGCACAGCTCCTAATTTACCTGATTCATACTGCAATGATGACGGTGACACTCTGAGCAACGCCGGCGATTGTTCCTGTTTCCGTACCACCGCCGTCATTGATTCTCCCCCCGTCGCAGATAACATATCTACATCCGCCTTTGATTTAAAAACGGTGGCGGTGACGGTAGGTCTCTGGCGTCTCGTGGAGGTGACATTGTGGAAACTGACGCCATTTTTAGGTATTTTTATGTACGGAGCGAAACATAAGGCTTCCATTCCAAGCTTGTTAGGTTTCCGGCTACAAAATCCGGTTCCGCTGACGGTGACGGCGACGGCGAGTGCGACGGTGAAGATGTCTGAAGGCGGGATTGTGAAACACTTGCGACTTTTTAACAGAAACCCGGGCTATAAGAAATTCGTTAGGGTTACAGCTGGGTGATGTGCTAGACAAACAGGGTAGTGCCACGTCTGACGGTTGATTGTTCACTAATAGTATTCCTTTCCCAAATTAATTCACTTTCCTAAATTAAAATTAAAAGTAATAATATGATAAAGGGGATGATTCTCACACACTTATAATTGATCCATACACACTATTTTGTACAAAATTTACATTTATATCCCTAAATTTATCTAGAGAATTGAACCTCTATAATTATAAAGTAAGGGTATAATAGTATGTTTATGTGTATGGATCAATTATAGGTGTGTGAGAATCATCTCCCTATGATAAATTGCTTTTGTGTGCATATTTTATACATATAAGACAAAAATGATAGATAAGAAGTAAAGGATAAAACTGAAAAATTAACAGAAAAATACATGTGTTGGATACTTTTTCTTAAACCGTGTATTTTTTGTCTGAAACAATAGATTTGAGACGGATGAAGTACTAAACAAAAGTTGTCAAACCTTCCTTCTTCTCTCCTTCTCTAGCGAGTAGAATTTTTGGCTGGCCTATATTTTCTCAAGGCATTTTACGTGTTCGGAGTTTTAGGTTGGTTGGTTTCATATTGCTCGTCATTTTCGCTCCGTTATGATGACCTCCTCTTCTTGTTTTCATCCGCGGATCTGACCTGAAGTGGTCTCTCCGATCGCCGAAACTTTGGTTTCGACGTGTTGTCGATCTTTCTCTGCGCTAGAGATGCTTCTCCTAATCAGATCGAGGGTTAGATTGAGTCCATGTGTGGTTTGATCTTCGATGGAAATTACGCTTCGATGCCAGGTTTCTTGGCTCCGGTCTAATTTTCTTGGTTGCCAGGCGGCGACTTCCTCCTTGTAAGTCTGGTTTCGAAGGTGGTTAGATCTAGGGTTTTTTGGTTAGATTTCCTTTCATGTGACGTTTTTGAGGTGGAAGCCATCATCCCCGTTTCTTTTGGCTTGTTGTTTTTAGCCATGGTTCATGGTTATTTTTGGTAACCGGAATCCTTTTCGGTGGTTTATTCTGGTAGGTGTTTGGTGAGCTGCCGGCGGTTTTATGTTTCTTGTTTGTTGTTTATTTAATGTTAATGTAGCCGTTATTTAAGTTTTCATTAGTTACCGTCTTTGTTTTACTTGTTTGATAAATTGAACGGGTTGTTCTCTCCGTTAGTTAGCTGTTTGGTTTAGTTTGCTAGGACTCGTTTGTTGGATTCTTTAATATCGGTCTACTTGTTGCTCTTCGGATCCGTTCTAATGTTACCGTTTTTGGCCAAAAAATGTATTATCTACTTGTACATTATGAAAAATCACCTCAAATAACTACCTTATTATTTTCTATGTATACTCTTTAAAGCTTAAAACTTTTTTCTTTAAGTATAGCCCTAAGAATTAATAATATAAAACTCCTTTTTATTATCAGTTTTTTTAACAACATGTTCGGAGTCAATGACTATAGTCTTTTAATTAGATGAATTTATAATTTAAATATATATATATATATATATATATATATATATATATATATATATATATATATATATATATATATATATATATATATATATATATATATAAACGTAAACACGTAATACAATAAAACTAAAAGGTTCTAACTATACAAGAATGTAATAACCAAAGTTCTTAAAGGTTAGATAAATATAATAAAATAAAGGTCCTAAAAATTGAAAAATACACTCTATTATATATCCTAAAAATTACTCTCGTTGCCGTCATTCGATATTTCGAGGTATACTTTATAGCATTCTTTCATCACCCTTTCCTCTTAATAAGACGTTTTTGTTTTTGTTGATTGGCAACATTGTCGGTATCAATCGCGAGAAACTTTGACCTTCTGTTACGAATCGAAGCCTTTCTTCCTCGGCGATAAGATCAATTGTTCCTCGAAGCCTTGCACGCATGTATATTTTTAATAAACTCTTCTATTCTTGAGGAGTTTATTTACGCAAGACGAAGCGCCCTCGTCAGAAGAGGTCTTTTAAGCGCTTTTCTTGCTCGATCACTTCCCATATAACGCGTTAACGGATCATCACCAAATACTCGTTCATTTGAGTTTGACTAGATCTTTCAAAATTCAACAGTTAGATTATCACCAGTTTTGTCAGTTTCTTCCTTGTCCTGAATAACTTGTGGTCTTATAAACATCTTTTTCGTTTCGACACATGCGCCTTGGATTGCGGTCTTCTTCATTGTATATGGCTTTAAAATCTGTGCACGCCTTATACAAATAATGTCAATTACCCGATAATTGATCATTTCCTTGAACCTACCCGAATTTAATTTTGTCAAATTTTTTCATGTATGGTACATAAAGTCCTCAACTTTTGTGAGTTTCCTTTTCTAGAATCTTCGATGCGTCGATCCAACACTTCCTCAACCATACTTATCCATTTGACGATCAAATCTGTTTGTTGCATGCTTCTCTCGCAACCCCTTTATTTTGTTATTATCGTTGTTATTGATGTTGTGGATGTGGTTGAATTTAGAAAAGATTTTGTTGTAGTTAAAAAGGAGTTTGGAAAGGAAGTTGTTATTGAGGTTGAAATAATTGTTGTAAAAGTTGTTTGTTAAATTGTTAAATAGATTTTGTTGGGTAAATTTCGGATTAAGAGGGGGTTACGAATTGGAGACGAAGATGATGTACTAGGAGTGATTGGTGTCCTGAAATGCAAGAAATGAAAATACCAAAAGTCATTTTAATTTGGATTTTGCCTGGAATTATTAGACATTTGAAATTTTTGGATGAAATTGTTGGAAGTTTTAGAGTTTTCGTGTAAGGTAAAATAATCGATGACCAGATAAATCACTTAATCGTGGTATCACTTTTCGAAAGTAACTATTCGACCCTTATTGCCCGAGTTATATGAATATCACTTTGGGATAAGAAAGAGATTATGTTCTAACTTTTGGCATAAAGTAAGAACCCGTGTGCTAGAGAGTATTAGGTGATTTGCTTGTGTTCTTTCTTATGAATAATTTCTACTCCTTATATAGGCACCCAAAACATGGAAGACATTATGCGAATTAATGGCCAATTAACCTTCGTAAGTATATCCATCTCAAGAGTCACAATGACCATTGATCTTCAAGAAGGTTAAAAGACTCATCATAATGATATTAACTCATGATTAGATAATTATTTGCTTTAACCACAATTCTTTAGTCAGATTTCACGTTTACTAAGAAAATTTAGCATGAAAACACTTAGTCAAAGTTTTGTGCTTACTAAGAAGACCAAGCACGAAAACACTTAGTCAAATTTTCGTGCTGACTAATAAGACCTAGCAAGAAAACATTTCGTGTTTACTAAGAAGACTAAGCACAACATTTTGTGCTTACTAATAAAACTAAGCACGAAAACAATTAGTCAAATTTCGAGCTGACTTAGTCATTATAGTGACTAAAGGAAAACCATATGGGTCCGGGTAATCTATCACTTAATGGGTGTACACTCCGTACATCCTAACTCATCTACAAGCGTAGATTAAATCCCCAATAACACTAAATTTCCAACTATCATCCCCAATTTAGTGCAAATCGTTTCATGAGAAATAAACAAATAAAACAAAACTCATGCATAAATGAAAATATCTTGAAGATTGAATTTTCACCTTAGTACATTACACATTCCAAATATTTAAGAGTCAGGGTGTTCTAAGAATTGAACCCTTCAACCCATTTGAATACCTGAAATAACATACACATAAGTTTTTAAAAACTCTAACGCTATCCTGACACTTTATAAGCCATGTGTCCATATCCTTTCATGAATGTATCCAAAGCTAAAAGTCCAAACCTTTCTTGAAGAGGCAAAACTTCACATTCACATAGGTAGTTCACTTCGACCATGCACCTGCTCTTGCATTTTTTCAAATAAACGATTAAGAATCCAGACTTCAATCTCACCTTCAGCAGGTCCGAGTTCATACCCTACCTTGGGATGATACAATATTTATGTAATCTAAATTTCTAAGTATAAGTCTTTCACATTGGATTCATCTTATGATTTTCATCAGAAGAGAATTGGGTATCTTATTATCAGAAATTTATGTGGACAACCACCCCCACAGTAGACTTGTCAACCAAGTCTCATGCTAATCCCTTCGTCAAGTGATCGGCTAATTTCAGTTGTGACCTCACAAACACTATAGAAATTACCTCATTCGTGATTAGTTCACGAATCTTGCTATGTCTGACATCTAACTGTCTAGACTTTCCATTAGACATATGGCTATAAGCCTTTGCCAATGTAGCAACACTATCATAATGGATAGACATGGGTGCAATAGGTTTAGGCCATAATGGTATCTCATGGATCATGTTTCTAAGCCATTCTGCCTCTTTACCAGCAGCAGCTAAAGCAACAAAATCTGACTCCATCGTTGAGTTGGTAATACATGTCTGCTTCTTGAAGCCCATGAAATGGCTCCTCCCCCTAGCAAAAACACCCAACCACTTGTTGAAGAATGATCTTCAGCATTGGTTATCAAACTAGCATCAGTGTATTCTTCTATAACCGAAGGAAACTCACTATAAGATAAACTATAGTCCATAGTTTTCTTCAAATACTTCAGTACTCGCCTAATTGCTTGTCAGGGATGAGTACTAGGATTACTAGTATATCTACTCAATTTTTCCAAACCAAAAGCAACATCCGGCCATGTACAAGTCATGACATACATCAAACAGCCAATCACCAAACCGCCCCATCTTGCTCGGCACTCGTCGTACATCACTTGTAGACACGATCTGCATCCGTAATAAGGTTTGCAAGTCCTTATTACGCACGCACTTCGTACCAACTCATTAGTACAATGACCATCTTGCTCAATGACAAACACAACGCAATAATAAGCGCATGCAAAAATAAGTGCAACACAAACACCATCCTAGTTAGTTAACCTACACACTAAGGCACTAACTAAATTCCAGTCCGACCCGTACTCCTACAAGTCCCACAACAACAAGCAAACACAAAAAGTCAAAGTCTAGGCACCTATCTCAAGTCGCCTAAATCCCTTATACCATGCTCTGATACCACTTGTAACGACCCAACCCGTCGATTTCCGACCCATAAATTTTTTTCCTTTTTAATATACATTAGATAACACTTTAGGTCCCATTACACAATTTCCAAAACGTATTTGTTTTCACATTACGTCTAACGACTTTAATAAAACATACATTACATAATTAAATCATAAACCGAGTTATACTCATGACCCATTTGACTAAACCAATATACGTCACATGACCCGACTAGTTACTTAACACAAAACTGAGCATGGTGATTGGAACTACGCTACCCAATCCTAAATCAAGTCTAAAAGCAAGATCTTCTAAAGCAACCTAACCAAGATCTCTAATCCCCACGCTTACCCGAGCCGCCATCACGCGAACTTATAAAAAAATATCAACAACGAGAGGGTAAGCTAATGTTTAGTGAATATAAAGATACTATACACATACATATGCATAAAATGACTACGCATCACCAAGCACAAAAGTAAACATATACCACCTCCGCATGGTAAACAAGCTACAAAAGAGCACATACACAAAGTAGCTACACGCTACGTAATCACCAAGCTAACGCCACAAGATTAGCTACAACACAACAATAAGTATATACGCATATACAATAAATATAATCAACAATGTCAATAAGGTTAACCCCTTAACCTAAACCACATGAAGGTTGGCCGAACTTCACGCGCCTTAGTGAATCCGAACTTCACGCGACTCACTACCTTCAAACAATTGATTATTAAGGATGGCCGAACTTCACGTGCCTTTATGAATCCGAACATCACGCGACTCATACCTTAGTCAAACATCACAATAGGGTTGGCCGAACTTCACACGCCTTAGTGAATCCGAACTTCACTCGATTCACTACCCGAACCATCTCCACAACAAATGCTAGCAAAACCCATCGCCAAAGGGTTTATCCAATACGCTAGCCAATCACGACATCAAGGGTAGTAACCCAAAACGCATAAGCGTATCACATGGACCCGAAGCACAAGAGGGGTCCATTCTCCCACACAAACATAGAGTAAACCCGAGCAAGCAGAGGCGATTGTAGCTTATATGGTATGGGGTCAAAGGACCCCACAATAATTTGATTTCTTTGTGTAAATTACTACTAAATTTTTATAGGACACCACTAAATCTAAAGATATGACCCCATATGTTTTTAAAATCAAGGGTTTTTTTTAAGTAACAGTCATATTTTAGGAATTTTTTTTACTAAGTATCACTTAAATTGTCTAGGACCCCATTGAGTTTCAATCCTAAATTCGCCACTGCGAGCAAGGGCCACTCTACACACGCACTCATCCTATACATACATACACGTATAGTAAATTTACACTCACCTTAAACGCCTCGATGAAGTGCAAACCAAATCCCGCAACTCGCCAATGGAACGTACCTATTCCATTTATCACATAATCATCAATACAAACTCATTTGGACTCTCGACCCGCCCAAATGAACAACAAGTGCAAATCACACCCTTTTGCACTTTTAACGCTACTCGAAGGTCCGAAACCAACAAGACCAAATCCCGCGTGCCCGAAATACCCAAAGACACCACATTTAGCCATTAAACACACACTAGTCCGCATATTCGCCCAAAACCCATTTTGACCCTTAACAAAGTCAAATTCTCACATTTACAAGTTTTGACTTCAAAACGCCACCAGCACAAGTTTATACTTTAACTTAACTCATTTTAAGTTTATAAACTCAACTAATTCGACAATCGAGCCACAATCATCATCAAACCCTAATTTTGACTCTATTCAAAATTAGTCAACCACATGAACACTAATGGCTTCCAATACCTCAGTAGTCACTAAATACTAGTGATTACACTCGTTTGTAAGCATTAAACTTGGTTAATTAGTTAACCAAACCAAAACCCGCCTTCAACACCTTTAAACCCGAATCTAGTTTTCATCTTCCATTAACAACTAGTGGGGTTCCATTTATGAACATACAATCAAAAGCCCTAAATTTAAATGATGAACACGAAAACGAAATTCGGAGTTAAAGCTTACCACTAGTATCAATACGTAGCTAAGAACGAAGAGAACAACGTTTCTTCTTGCTCCAAAGATCCGATCAAACTCTTTCCTTTCCAAAATGCCTTTTGAATCAAGTGTGAAAATGAAGAAATGAGAGAAAATGTAGAAGAAAATGGAAAAGAAAATAAGAAAATAAAATGGGTGGATGAGGTTTATGGACACAAATCTGTCACACATGTGAAATGACCAAAATGCCCCTAGAAACCCTTAAAACTACAAAATTCGGAACCAGACTCCCAGAAGAGCCGCGCCGCGGCCTTCTTTCTCCGCGTCGCGACCTACAGCGTGGTCTGGTGGTCTTGTTTGCATGATGTCTGATCTTGATTTGTGTTCAATACCGCGCCGTGACCCACTAGGCCGCGCCGCGACCTAGTGTGGGTTTTGTCCATTTTTCGCGTACTTGAACCCCAACACACGAACACGTCTCGTACCCTTCATACACTAGACGTATATACTCTCTAGAACACGTATAACAACCCTTCGATCACTCTCGTACTCTATTTACATACATGCAACATATATACTTACTCGATACACATATATATCTGTTATATGTCGTACGTGCTCTACATACATACATCGTACGAATAAACGGGTCTTACAACTCTCCTCCACTTATTTCGATCACGTCCTCGTGATCCGCACCCACACTTAGGAGTTAGACATCAACCGCGACCGCTCGCCTCAACGCCGAGCATCCGGTCCTTCACTACCCATCACACAATCGTCTAAAGATAGCACAACTCGTCGATGATTCTTGCCATTAAAACCTTCACCAACCGCTTCAAGGTCTAACTCGGGACTTTTCTGAAGACTTTTAAAGTCTTTATTCTCAATTTAAGCAACACCTGCTCACTCAATCACACAAATATCGACTCTTCAATCAAACACGTTGTCATTATTCTCACACATGGCATTCACAACACGAAACTCAGTAGTCGATTCAACACTTCACACTTCGTGATCATTCTCCATCGGGTCGACTTCCTCTAGCCCGCACGATCACGTTCACTATATAGGGATTGTACCGAAATCTCCGGTAGCTAACTCCCCCACTTAGGGTCCTTAGTCCCGTAAAATCACCGCCAAGATCATCGCATCTCGCGGAATTTTAACCTTCCGGATTACAAATGACCGGTCACAATGTTGGTCAATTTCATCATCTCTTCACAAACAACTCTTGAGGCATTCAAACCTCGACTTCTCAACTAAGTCTAATATTTGGCGTCCGCTATACGCCATCACCACACATCATCGTACCCTCGGGTTTCTCATCGGCACCCATGTACAAAATAATCACCATCGAAGTCAACATTACACTAGTAGGTATAAGGAAGGCACCTATCGTCGTGTTATGCAACTCTCGTCAATGCCATCAAGATTTCAAAACTCAACCCTTTCGGGATTCACACTTGATGCAACACTTCATCTAAGTATCGAAATCAAACGAACCAACGAACTTCATGGTTCGATGCTCGCATCACACTAGCCTCAATCGCTAGTCTCAACTATTTAGGCCGCATAACGAACCTAACATCCTTTCACTTATCGTCACAGAGATGCTTGGAAACACCAAGTCTTATACTCTAACTCGCACTTATCTTGACCGTTGACACGGTTATCAACAAACTTCAAAACTAATCAACACCCGTGACTTTACTCACACCCGTACGTGGTCCACGAAAATGCCTCTCGAATGGCATACCACGATCACACACAAATAAAAGAAAAGTGGCCATCAAGAGTGTACAACACTCACCACACAATCACCAATCGCCATCTTGGTCCTCAAAAGTGAGATCAATTGTAACAACCCTGATTTTTCCGTTACTTTCGTTAACCTTCCGTTAGTATATTTAACGGCGATTATTTAACTTTTATGTGTTTACGTGTATTAAATGCGTACTTGACCTTTGGAGGTTTTCAATAATTGATATGGGTTGATATTAATTCAAATAAATATTTCGGATAATGAAATACGATAAAAACGATACGATTTTGATAATAGCTTTTTGAGCAGCGAAACGCTCAGGTTTATTTTAATAATTAATTTAATTAATTATTAACTTTTTAAAATATTTAATTTATTGAGTTTTTAATAAATTAAGCGATTGGTTGCGTTTAACGATCGGATTAGCGTTCCGGGCTTTCGGTACGACTAAACGACACTTAAAACGGACCACGAATACACGAAATTGCAAAACGAGAACCCGGGAACCCATGGTGGGCCCCATTCGGCCGACCCCTCCCCCTCACCCCCTTATGTTTCAATTTTTGTAAGTTTAGGGGCTTATGTGCTAATTTGTGAAACTAGGGTTAGTATAAATAGAAGTATTAACCTAAAATTAGTAAACCCTTACACACAAACTGCAGTCGATCTCTCCTTGGCTCCTCCCCATCGTCGCCCAACATCACCATCATCATCACCTTCAAATTTTGATCTTTTGATAAAACCTTGAACACGAAAGTTGCAATTCTCGATCTCCTCTACGCGTTGGTGTATTTAATTTAGCGATCAAAGGTATAATTGCATGAACCCTAATTCTTAAAATCTGATTTTTATAAAGTTTCATAGTTATGTTGTCAATTTCTCAAGTCAATACGCGTACGTGTTAATTGTAATCGTTATTTTGATTGTTTGATGCGCTAGGGTTTAAAAACGAATTTGTATTTGTTTGATCAGAAAAATTAAGTTTTTCAAATGTTAATTATTATATTATAATCAGATTTCTTGCGAAAAACTATTGAGTTTAGGCTTTGGATTCGCTTGATTTCGTTTCCGTATGATTAAGTTATGTCGATTTGAATTATCGTTGTGTTATTGTTGCTTGATCAGAAATCTGGTATTGATAGAAAATGAATTGGCATGTGAGACTTATACCACTGGAAAGTTAATTTAAAAACACTCAAGTTAGACTAGGATATCATGTCGGTTGCCTATGTATATCCCGAGATATGCTAGGATTAGTGTAAATGTAGTTTTATACAGCACTTGCATGAAAATAACCTTGTATGATAAAATGTGTTAACTTCTGTGATTGAAGCTTTGCATATTTGAAAAATAGACAAAAAGTAATTCATCTTTCATGTAGATATGACAAAAAGTAATTCATCTTTCATGTAGATATCATAGGCCAATTGTATCTAGATCTTCGGATAATCATATGCGAATGTGACTAACGAAATGGGAATCGAATCTGTAAATTGAACACGGTTTTGTACTTTGTGAATTTTGTATATTGATTGAGAATGTATGATTCTGTAAAATGAAACTTAACATGATATGTAACTTATTTTTAGTTTATGTCAATCTCTAAAACCTTATGCATTGGGCACAATAGAGCCATACTTTATGTGAATTCTGATTTGAACTGAAAACTGAATGATCAACTTGCACGAATAAAATGTACAAATTGGCTAAACAAAAGTGGCTAGATTTTTGATATATGTTAATTTGATTTGTCCTTGAACTATGGCCACTGGTCTTGTATCAATTTCATATTTTTAACTCCGGTTATAGTCGAAATGAAATCAGTGCGCGGTCAGAAACTGACCTGGCAAACCCCAAATGTATTCCTTCTGATTCCTGACTTTTAATTGTCGTATGAGTCCCTGGATGGACTTTTTGGAATCGATTTTGAGTCTATTTATGATCTGGAGCTTTCCATGTTTTCATGAATTTTGTACTATGAGGTAATGTGCTAAATATGCTACGTGTTCATAAATTTGGTGCATGACGATAAACTGAAATTGTGAAAATGATTATTCATGACCTAAAATGTATTGTTTGACTTAGGTTTGACTTATTGACCAATATTTGACATGAACCTACTGATGTTGACTTTAGTTGACCACATTGACCAAGTTTGACTTTCAGTTTGACTTCGGTTGACTTTGTTTGACTTGCATGATATAGTTGACTTTTACTTTAAATCGCGTTGGGTCGAGCAATAAGACAACGTACACTATGAAACCACACTTATATAAGATACATATATTGACCAACCTACATACGTATACTTAGGTTACATTACTCGGGTCTAAACCGTACAAGTCATTTGTCTTTCATTCCGAGCTTATTCAAAGGTGAGTCTACAGTCCCGCTTTTTACATGTTTTCAGGGATGAGAATACACGCTGTTATATTTACATTTTCAAATGCTTTATATTGACATGAGTACTACACATATGCATATTGAGTTTGTTCAAAAAGCCTCTAGCTTGAATACTTTTAATACCATTTGGTAGGCACAATTTAGATGGACGGATCCGTTAGGTTGACAACCTCACCCACTATAAAAGCAGTGGTGCATTTACTTTGAACATTTAATACATCTGAACAATGTATAACATTTTACGAGGTAACGTCAGGTGTAGTGGTTTCTATACTCGGGTTAATGCTAGTATTCAGGTGCTCGGTTTATGCTTGCGATAGAATCTTGTGGTCAATGAAATTAAACTATTTTTCTGATAACTATTTTTCAGACATTGTTACGTTACTTTAAACCTGTAGATTTACCAACATTATTTGTTGACCTGTTTTTACATGTTGTTATTCTCAGGTCCTTAAGAGGTATGCTTCCGCTGTGTTTGCTGCATGTCTGGCCGTGGAGTCAGCATTTGATTTTAAAGAACATTATTTACTTTCGCATTTAAAACTTTTATAACTGTTTAAATACTGTTGGCTTGTGGTTACGATCACAACAGTGTTTCTATTTTGGGATTTCTGACTTTTATTTTTGAAAGTTATTATTTTAAATAAAATTAAATGCGATTGTTCTAAACGTCTCATATAGAGGGCGTAACTGTTAACTGTGGGATCGGAATTAACACGCCGTCAGATGGTATTTTGGCGGGGTGTTATAGTTGGTATCATAGCTAGGTTCGTAGGGAAACTAGGACTTGCATTAGTGTGTCTAATTTGGTCATTAGGACGCCTTGATGAGTCTAGACTACGACCGGGACTTAGTCATTACATGAGTACTTTGTGACTAACGTTATTTACTTGACTAATCTGTTTTGTTTGTGTTCTTGTACTATGAGTTAGATGTCACAGGATTCAGGAAGCAGTGACTACGACTCCAGTGTGGCTGAGGTGAATGCTCCAGCCCCAGCACTAGCACCTGCTCCGCATCGGATACCTAACCATCCCGTGAACCTTTATGCATTGGATTTGGTTCATACTAACCGTAAGAGGGATATTTTTGATCGTGTTAACGCCTTGAGCAATATTGCTAGGACATATCCGCACCCCGATGATCTAGAGAGGATGGAGGAAAGAGTCACAGGTATAAATACTTATACGTACGAGGCTGAAGCAAGGTTCGTTGAGATGGCGAGATTGATAGCAGCCTTAACTACCAGGGTTGCTGCGTTAGAGGCGGAACGTAATAGGCCGAGGAATGATGGACCTGCCTTCCGTACCTGACAGAAGAGGAAGTGAAGGGTCGTTGACCATGAGCTTCTTTTCCTTTTTCATCCGCCATACCTTCTTTAATTGATTATATAAGACTTACCGGGTGTTAATGGTGGATTATACTTATATTAATGGTGGATTATGCTATTGGTAACTATTATCTTTTATTGCATGCGGTAATATTTTGTATTTAGTAACTTGTATGATCATAATACTTGTGTTATGTTATGCTACTACTATTGCCATTAATGTTACTACTTAGTGTTACTATCACCACTATCACTACATAACACTAGTACCACTACTACTACCACTAGTGTTACTACTAACACTACTAACACTACTATCACTACTTACACTACTTCCCACTACTAGCGAATCTTTTCATACTATTAATTACTAGTCTTCAACACTCATTGTTAGTATATTTTTAGTAACTCTGTTTTCATTGATCTTACCTCGATGTATCGTTTGTGTAGAAGGAGACCATGTTTACTACGGAAATGCTCGAGGCTCAATTGGAAGAACTCATTAACCAGCATGTGACGGAAGCTCTTATAGCTGCAGGTTTTGATTGCACGATTGAGAAATACTGTCCTCGACGAGAGCGGATAAGATGGGAAAATGAACTTCTGAACCTAAGGGTCATTGGAAACGACATTGTTAGTTACACTACCTGATTTCGGGAACTATCGTTGCTTTGCCCACATTTGGTCTCATCAACAGAAAGAGCAATTGAGAGGTACATGTCGGGATTGCCGATGGAAGTGTTTGGTTTTGTCCTCTCCCATCAACCAAAGACAATACTAGGAGTCATCAACATGGCGATAAACAAGATGAAGCAAGTTGGCCGATCAGAAGGAAGAAAGATGCCTGTTACAGGAAATGAAGTTAAGGGGAAAAGGAAACGATGTGAGAATTATACTGGAAATCTCTCACAGAATCGAGGTGGGAAGCAAGAGATGCCCCGTAACTTTGAGAAGGGATCTTCGTCCAACACGAATTATAAGGGAAAACTACCCTTGTGTGGAAGATGCGGAAAGCACCATCGTGGGGAATGCAAAGTGCTGGATTGCACCAAGTGTAAGAAGTTTGGTCATTTGTCAAAAGATTGCAAGGTTAATCTCAACGGCAACACCAACAACAACAGCACTGCAAGCAACGCGAACAATGCTAATGGTGGTAAGAACTGTTATGGTTGTGGACAGCCGGGTCATTTCAAGAAGGAGTGTCCTAAGAACAATAATGGGAATGCTCGTGGAAGGGCGTTCAACATCAATTCTACGGAAGCTCGTGATGATCCAAGGCTAGTCACGGGTACGTTTTCACTTGATGATCAACTTGTTTATGTTTTGTTTGATACTGGCGCTGATAGAAGTTTTATATCAAAGGATATTTGTCACAATGTTAAGAAACCTGTTTCTCCCCTAGATAACGTGTATTCCATAGAACTAGGGAATGGTAACTTGATGAGAGCTGATAAGATTTATCGTGATTGTACTTTGACGTTAGAAAGTAAGCCTTTTAGCATTAATGTGATACCTATTAAACTGAGAAGTTTTGACCTTGCGGTTGGAATGGACTGGTTAGCTGATAACAAAGCCGAGGAGGTCTGTGACCTAAAGGCTATTCGTATTCCTATTGCTGACGGTGAACCTATGATGGTTTATGGTGAGAAGAATGGCTCACAATTACATCTCATTAATTACTTGAAAGTCCAGAAGTATGTGAGAAAAGGATGTATCGCGTTCTTGGCTCATGTAAGCCAAATTGTACCAGAAGAAAGGAGACCCGAAGACATTCCTATAGTTAAGGAATTTCTGGAAGTTTTTCCGGAGGAATTACCTGGTCTCCCACCGCATCGAGAAATTGAGTTTCAGATAGACTTAGTGCCAGGAGCAGCACCAGTGGCTCACGCACCGTACAGACTTGCACCCCCAGAACTTCAAGAGTTGTCTAGTCAATTACAATAGTTGTTAGACAAGGGATTTATTAGACCGAGTTCTTCACCTTGGGGAGCTCCGGTCCTGTTTGTTAAGAAGAAGGATGGGTCGATGAGGTTGTGTATCGACTACAGAGAATTGAACAAGCTGACAATCAAGAATCGGTATCCGCTACCGAGGATTGATGACTTATTTGATCAGTTGCAGGGATCCAGCTGCTATTCGAAGATTGATTTGAGATCCGGGTATCATCAATTGAGAGTCAAAGAAGCTGATGTCCCGAAGACAGCGTTTAGAACACGTTATGGACAGTATGACAGTATGAGTTTACAGTAATGTCGTTTGGTTTGACGAACGCACCAGCAGTGTTCATGGACCTCATGAACCGTGTGTGTAAGCCATACCTAGATAAATTCGTCATTGTGTTCATTGATGATATATTGGTGTACTCCAAGAACAGAGAAGAGCACGAGCAGCATCTACGTTCGATATTGACTATGCTTAGAGAAGAGCAGTTGTATGCAAATTTTTCTAAGTGTGACTTTTGGTTACCAGAAGTACAATTTCTTGGCCATGTTGTAGGGGCCAATGGAATTCAGGTCGATCCAGCAAAGATTGAGTCGGTTAAGAATTGGGAAACTCCAAAGACGCAAACACAGATTAGGCAATTTTTTGGGTCTAGCTGGTTACTACCGGAGATTCATTGAAGGATTCTCTAAGATCGCCCGACTATTAACCGCATTGACTCATAAGGGCAAGAAGTTTGAGTGGTCAGAACCGCAAGAGACTGCATTTCAGTTGTTGAAGGAGAAGTTAACAACTGCACCAGTATTGTCTCTACCCGAGGGAAGTGAAGATTTTGTTGTTTACTGTGATGCCTCACGTCAAGGAATGGGTTGCGTACTTATGCAACGAAACAAAGTTATTGCTTATGGATCGCGTCAGTTAAAGATTCACGAGCAGAACTACACTACGCACGACCTTGAGTTAGGAGCTGTTGTCTTTGCACTTAAAATGTGGAGACACTACCTGTTTGGAACCAAGTTCACTATCTTCACTGACCATAAGAGTTTACAGCACATATTCGATCAGAAGCAACTCAACATGAGACAACGATGTTGGATGGAACTACTTAATGATTATAACTGCGAACTTCAATACCATCCGGGCAAGGCGAATGTTGTGACAGATGCCTTGAGCAGAAAGGAGTAAGAGAAACCTCTTAGGGTTAAAGCGCTTAACATAGTTGTCCGTACGAATCTCACATCGCAAATCCGCGAAGCACAACAAGAAGCCATGAAACAGGAGAATGTTGATGTCGAATTTCTCAAAGGGATGGATAAGAAGTTTGACATCAAGGAGGATGGAACATGGTACTTTGCTAATCGAATTTGGGTACCAAAGTTTGGTGGATTGAGAGAACTAGTGTTGGAGGAAGCACACAAGTCGAGATACTCAATTCATCCGGGATCAGATAAAATGTACCAAGATTTGAAGGCATTTTATTGGTGGCCGAACTTGAAAGCTGACATTGCCACTTATGTCGGGAAGTGCTTGACTTGCGCTAAAGTCAAGGCTGAGCATCAGAAGCCATCAGGATTATTAACTCAACCAGAGATTCCCCAGTGGAAGTGGGAAGGAATTTCCATGGACTTCATTACGAAACTGCCGAGAACGGCAGGAGGTCACGATACTATTTGGGTTGTCGTGGATCTTCTCACTAAGTCCGCACACTTCTTACCGATAAGGGAAACTGATAAGATGGAGAAGTTGGCTCAGATCTACATTAAGGAAGTCGTCTCTAGGCATGGAGTTCCTATATCTATTATATCCGACCGCGACAGCAGATTTACTTCCAGGTTTTGGCAATCATTGCAGAAAGCAATGGGGACTTGTTTAGATATGAGTACAGCATATCACCCCCAGACGGATGGCCAGAGCGAACGAACTATTCAGACTTTTGAGGACATGTTGAGAACGTGTGTCATTGATTTCGAAAACGGATGGGATAAGTATTTACCACTAGCTGAGTTCTCATACAATAACAGCTACCATGCGAGTATTAAAGCTGCACCATTTGAAGCATTGTATGGAAGGAAGTGTAGATCTCCCGTTTGTTGGAGCGAGTTGGGAGATAGTCAGTTGACAGGTCCTGAGATTATTCAGGAGACAACTGAGAAAGTTCTACGAATTCAGGAACGATTGAGAACGGCTCGAAGTCGACAAAAGAGTTATGTCGATGTTAGACGGAAGGACATAGAGTTCCAAGTTGGAGACAAAGTTATGCTTAAAGTATCACCTTGGAAGGGTGTTGTACGATTTGGGAAACGAGGTAAACTGAGTCCTAGATATGTTAGACCATTTGAGATAACTGAAAGAGTTGGACCAGTAGCTTACAGATTGGAACTACCACAAACACTCAGCGGTATTCATGACATTTTCCATGTTTCCAATCTAAAGAAGTGCTTAGCCGATGATAATTTGATTATTCCTCTAGAGGAACTACGTATCGATGACAAACTTCATTTCATTGAGGAACCTGTTGAAATCTTGGGCCGTGAGGCCAAGCAGTTGAAGCAAAGCAGAATTCCTATCGTTAAAGTTCGGTGGAACGCGAGAAGAGGACCAGAGTTCACGTGGGAGCGTGAAGACCAGATGAGGCTGAAGTATCCGCAATTGTTTCCCGAGGAAACCACTTCAGCGGACGATCACTAAAATTTTGGGACGAAATTTTCAATAACAGGTGGGCAATGTAACAACCCTGATTTTTCCGTTACTTTCGTTAACCTTCCGTTAGTTTATTTAACGGCGATTATTTAACTTTTATGTTTTTACGTGTATTAAATGCGTACTTGACCTTTGGAGGGTTTCAATAATTGATATGGGTTGATATTAATTCAAATAAATATTTCGGATAATGAAATACGATAAAAACGATACGATTTTGATAATAGCTTTTTGAGCAGTGAAACGCTCGGGTTTATTTTAATAATTAATTTAATTAATTATTAACTTTTTAAAATATTTAATTTATTGGGTTTTTAATAAATTAAGCGATTGGTTGCGTTTAACGATCGGATTAGCGTTCCGGGCCTTCGGTACGACTAAACGACACTTAAAATGGACCACGAATACACGGAATTGCAAAACGAGAACCCGGGAACCCATGGTGGGCCCCATTCGGCCGACCCCTCCCCCTCACCCCCTTATGTTTCAATTTTTGTAAGTTTAGGGGCTTATGTGCTAATTTGTGAAACTAGGGTTAGTATAAATAGAAGTATTAACCTAAAATTAGTAAACCCTTACACAAAAACTGCAGTCGATCTCTCCCTGGCTCCTCCCCATCGTCGCCCAACATCACCATCATCATCACCTTCAATTTTTGATCTTTTGATAAAACCTTGAACACGAAAGTTGCAATGCTCGATCTCCTCTACGCGTTGGTGTATTTAATTTAGCGATCAAAGGTATAATTGCATGAACCCTAATTCTTAAAAATCTGATTTTTATAAAGTTTCATAGTTATGTTGTCAATTGCTCAAGTCCATATGCGTACGTGTTAATTGTAATCGTAATTTTGATTGTTTGATGCGCTAGGGTTTAAAAATGAATTTGTATTTGTTTGATCAGAAAAATTAAGTTTTTCAAATGTTAATTATTATGTTATAATCAGATTCCTTGCGAAAAACTATTGAGTTTATGAAACAACCCGTCCTTATCCACCTGGACGAAGTCATCAACATCTGGTCCCATTGCGAGGTACTGACTTAAATATACCATGAATGACTCCAAGTAATGTCTTTAAAATGAGCAAATGCACAGCGGAAGACTTAGTTCGTACCTGAGAATAAACATGCTTAAAAGTGTCAACCAAAAGGTTGGTGAGTTCATAGGTTTATCATAACAATCATTTCAATATATTAATAGACCACAAGATTTCTGTTTACATAAACATTTTAGTAAAAATATTCTAAGTGGTTGAGCACTTGGTAACCATACTTAACATTTAATCAACGTCGCATATTCCCTTTATTATGAAATCTCACTACACCGTACCAAGTGTAGTCACCGAAATGAAGTACTGTGCAACCGTTGAATACTGGTCGTCCAGTCCGGTTGGGGTTGTCAGGCCCGATAGATCTATCAACAGGATTCGCGTTTACAATACCACATGTAAATAGTAGTTACCAAGCTATTAGGGAAGATATGCAGGGTGGTACAACTCAACGTAGAATATATTTTAAGTACTTGTGTCTATCTCGAAAATATTTATAAAAGCAGCGCATGTATTCTCAGCCCAAAAATATATATTGCAAAAGCAATTAAAAAGGGAACAAATGAAACTCACCATACTGTATTTTGTAGTAAAAATACATATAACGACATTGAACAAGACAGGGTTGGCATCGGATTCACAAACCTATATCAAGTATATATATATTAACACGTATAATATTAATTAATTAAGTTTATAATGTATTAAGATTAATTTTTAAATATATAATCATATTACTATCTATATTGTATAAGATATTTATATATTATGTATTACTTCATAAAAATAATATTTTGTTTAAAAATATAAAACTATGTAATGTTAGTATAGGTATGTAATAAATATATTTTTGATAAATAATATTTGTTCTACCAATAATAATAATATTAATAGTGATATTAATAATAATAATGATAGTGTTAATGAAAATAAATGATAAGTTTAGTAAGTATGATAATTTTACTAATAATGATATTTTTAACAATAAGGATACTTTTAATAATAATAATAATAATAATAATAATAATAATAATAATAATCAAAATAATAATATTAATAATAATAATAATAATAATAATAATAATAATAATAATAATAATAATAATAATAATAATAATAATAATAAGGTGGTAAAAGCAAATTCTAAATGGGTGAAGTAAAACAACAAGGGGTTTATAAAACTAGAGATTCAATACGGTTAATATTAGAATAATAAGAAAAAAATAAAGTTAGTGTAATAATTAATTATCAATTTCAATCACGTTAGTGTGTGGATGTTTGGTACATTCATGGTGCTATATTATAGTTTTAGTTCTTACAATTAAATCATATTATTTCAAAGTATATTTCTAATTAAACATTTTTTTTATATATACTTAAATATATATGTATCTATTTATGTAATAATTGTTCGTGAATCGTCGGAAACAGTCAAAGGGTAATTGAATTCATAAAACAGTTCAAAATTTTTGAGACTCAACCTAATAGACTTTGCTTATCGTGTTAAAGATATTAAATCGTATCGAGAGTTTGGTTCAAAATTAGTCGAAATTTTCCGGGTCGTGACAGTACCTACCCATTAAAGAAATTTCGTCCCGAAATTTGGGTGAGGTTGTCGTGGCTTACAATAAAAATGTTTTCGTGGCGAATATGAGTTGATAAATAGAGTTTTATCATTATTGATTAATATAGATAAAATGATTCGATTATGTAAAGCGTACGAGTGAAGCTTTCACAAAAGAGTGAAAAGTTTCGTTTTAACTTTTGACATAGTTACGCTTGATTTCCAGAATTCAAGGAATTTACAGAAATTTTCTAATCAGAAAGAAAATGAAATAGCATGATTTATTAGCAAACTGTTGGAATTACGGAAGAACTGAAATATCAAAGAAATACTTCCGTGATATGCTTAGAAATTAAGTAGAATGAAAGAGTTATGTAACATGGCACATGATGAGGGTATGATCTATGAATCATCACGTTTCATTAGAAACTCAGCATAACTTACTGTAATATAATCACGTTGGCCAAGCGCCATTATATTATACTAACTCATGCTTCAATTCCCAACACTTCTCTACAATTCATTCATAATTTATACTTACATTTTACAGAAGTTTCCAATATAATTTCAGACAAGAATATTTATGAAAATATTCTCAGAAATCTCGAAGATATTTATGATGATATTTTGGAATTTCTAAGTTCGAAAGTTGATGAAGAAAAATTTTCCGCAAGATTTTAACATGACCTCGGAGCAAGATATTCTCTAGAGATTTCATCAGATACAGAATCATCAGGATTCTTTATGTACAAGTTTAGTCCTTGTGATTTGTCCACAGTCTCCTTCATAATTTCGAATCCGCTTTCAGTACTAAATTTTCTATCGAGCGTTCCCAACATTCCATTCTTTATTATCAAACTTTTGAACTTTTAGACCATCTACAATTTACTGTTTCCTTGGCATTTAATGCAGCCATATCTGAATCATCGGTTATCTATCCGGGATGGTTTCAAGAGAATTGTGTTTTTAGATGATTAAACGCTGATGGTAATATGGTGAAATATAAAAGGTTTCCCGGTAATAATAAAAAAGCACGCAGATATATCAAGATTATAATAAGGTGTTTCGAATGAAAAGTCGAAGTTGACTTGCTGGAGCTGTGACAAAATTGGCTAATTTGGAAATGAATTGTAATGTTATTTTTGATAATAACGATGCCAAAGGAGCTAGCACAGATACGTGTTAAACGTTTACTCAGGTTCCGAGGGTTTTTCAGGTGCATAACTATATGCATCCATCTTTTCTTCCGTAGATGAAATGCGGCTGGTTCATCCTCTTGATCGAGGTGTTTTCAAGAATCATGAAAGATTTGAACATGGATTGGAATTGTCAAGATTCAAATGAGGTTTAAGATAAAATCAAGTGGCAAACTTGAAGAATTATTTAGTTTCATATGTTATAATCAGTATTTTAATTCATTTTAATTGTCCAATATTATTTGTCCACAGTCGATAGTCCACATTTAACAGTCCAATAATTCATATATAGTTTAATATATAATATTTGAATTAATTAATACGTATCGTGACCCGTGTACATGTCTCAGACTCGATCACAACTCAAAGTATATATATATATTGGAATCAACCTCAACCCTGTATAGCTAACTCCCACATTACTGCATATAGAGTGTCTATGGTTGTTCCAAAATATTTATATAGATGGGTCGATATGATATGTCAAAACCTTGTATACATGTCCCGATATTTAAATGCGTAAATAAATAACAGGAATTAAATGACGATAAATAAAATTGCGAGAATTAAATTGTGATAAAATAAATTGCGATAAATAAAATGTAATCAGTTAGCTAGGAACAGTTAGCTAGGATTTCGTTAGCGTGGATTCTTAACAAAATTTCACATAGTTAATTTGTTTGTTTCTAACAAATTTTATTTTGTCCAATGTTTTCTTCATTATGCCACTTGTCAAATTCTGATAGGTCAAAATCCAAATATTAAATTGAATAAAAAAGGTTATTCTGCGGTGAACAGATACGCATATCTGTGGGTGTAAGTAGGATAGTAGTTGGCTTGTTGAATCAGATTCGAAGAATGTACAGTGTAACTTATTAATGTGAAATCTTAAATATTCCTCGGGTATTACCTACCCGTTAAAATATTTTCATCATTAACAGTTTGTACAAAAGAATTTTTAACTACAATCTTTATGAAAACATACATACATATATATTTTCTTAAGATGTAATCATGGATTTAATGAGTTAATATGTTATTAATCTCATTTTCTTTTCGGTTTGAGCTAGAATAAATAATCTCTAATACTTTAGAGATTACATAATCGCCATGAAGAATGAAGATAATTGATGTAGAACGATATAACGGTGATTATACTCGAGGTACATAATGAGATGTTGAGGCATGGATTGTTGATGGTACTGTTGCTGTTATTGATGGTACTGTTGGTGCCGATGATATTGCCGAAGCTGGTATGTTTTGCACCATATTATCCAAGGCTACAACTCGGGCGCGAAGCTCGTTGACTTCTTCCATTATTCACGGATGATTGTCGGTCAGAACGAGTGGATGAATAAGGTTTAGAATTGTGGGTAGAATATAATCATGTCGAGCTACTCAGGAAATGAGGCTAAAAATGGTGTTTCAGATAGGTTCGCCGGTAAGTGCTTCAGGTTCATCGCCAAGAGGTGAATTCGGTTGATGAAAGGGATCGCCTTCTTCGCGTCTCCATTGATTAAGGAGGCTACGAATCCATCAGATGAATTGGGGATGGATGATTGATTGATTCATTCTGGTGACACCGCTTTCAGAGCTTAGGTGAATATCCATGTCGGAATAGCTGTCGGAATAACTATCAGAATAGCTATCGAAATCTGAGGGACTCGAATTGGTTGAGGGATTCATCTCGTATGATCAGATAAAGGATTTTTCGATAGGAAATAGATTATAGGATGTAGATTAGTACCCTGCAATACATAATTTACATATGCATATATAATTCTAAAATCCCATAAGGTACGGAGAAATCTACGGAAGCTGTCAGGCAAATGTAACAATAACAGATACGCTAAGATATGAATTTATCTATACACAGTCCATGCAATAGAGGCAGTAAGACGTGTCTAGACTTTAAGAATGAAAAACAAGTGATTCCCTAAGAATGATAAGCAGGAAATTTTTCGACACGAAATGATAAGCAAAACTTTTGACATGCGGACCAGGTTCAAGTCTAGACTTACTAATATAACCTAACAACTACTAGGTCAAAGTCCAGACTCATTAATGCATCCTAACAACTCCTAGTTAGACACACTAATGCAAGACCTGGTTCGCTACGACCACTGCTCTGATACCAACTGAAACAACCCGTCCTTATCCACCTGGACGAAGTCATCAACATCTGGTCCCATTGCGAGGTACTGACTTAAATATACCATGAATGACTCCAAGTAATGTCTTTAAAATGAGCAAATGCACAGCGGAAGACTTAGTTCGTACCTGAGAATAAACATGCTTAAAAGTGTCAACCAAAAGGTTGGTGAGTTCATAGGTTTATCATAACAATCATTTCAATATATTAATAGACCACAAGATTTCTGTTTACATAAACATTTTAGTAAAAATATTCTAAGTGGTTGAGCACTTGGTAACCATACTTAACATTTAATCAACGTCGCATATTCCCTTTATTATGAAATCTCACTACACCGTACCAAGTGTAGTCACCAAAACGAAGTACTGTACAACCGTTGAATACTGGTCGTCCAGTCCGGTTGGGGTTGTCAGGCCCGATAGATCTATCAACAGGATTCGCGTTTACAATACCACATGTAAATAGTAGTTACCAAGCTATTAGGGAAGATATGCAGGGTGGTACAACTCAACGTAGAATATATTTTAAGTACTTGTGTCTATCTCGTAAACATTTATAAAAGCAGCGCATGTATTCTCAGTCCAAAAATATATATTGCAAAAGCAATTAAAAAGGGAGCAAATGAAACTCACCATACTGTATTTTGTAGTAAAAATACATATAACGACATTGAACAAGACAGGGTTGGCATCGGATTCACAAACCTATATCAAGTATATATATATTAACACGTATAATATTAATTAATTAAGTTTATAATGTATTAAGATTAATTTTTAAATATATAATCATATTACTATCTATATTGTATAAGATATTTATATATTATGTATTACTTCATAAAAATAATATTTTGTTTAAAAATATAAAACTATGTAATGTTAGTATAGGTATGTAATAAATATATTTTTGATAAATAATATTTGTTGTACCAATAATAATAATATTAATAGTGATATTAATAATAATAATGATAGTGTTAATGAAAATAAATGATAAGTTTAGTAAGTATGATAATTTTACTAATAATGATATTTTTAACAATAAGGATACTTTTAATAATAATAATAATAATAATAATAATAATAATAATAATAATAATAATAATAATCAAAATAATAATAATAATAATAATAATAATAATAATAATAATAATAATAATAATAATAATAATAATAATAATAATAATAATAATAATAAGGTGGTAAAAGCAAATTCTAAATGGGTGAAGTAAAACAACAAGGGGTTTATAAAACTAGAGATTCAATACGGTTAATATTAGAATAATAAGAAAAAAATAAAGTTAGTGTAATAATTAATTATCAATTTCAATCACGTTAGTGTGTGGATGTTTGGTACATTCATGGTGCTATATTATAGTTTTAGTTCTTACAATTAAATCATATTATTTCAAAGTATATTTCTAATTAAACATTTTTTTTATATATACTTAAATATATATGTATCTATTTATGTAATAATTGTTCGTGAATCGTCGGAAACAGTCAAAGGGTAATTGAATTCATAAAACAGTTCAAAATTTTTGAGACTCAACCTAATAGACTTTGCTTATCGTGTTAAAGATATTAAATTGTATCGAGAATTTGGTTCAAAATTAGTCAAAATTTTCCGGGTCGTGACAGTTTAGGCTTTGGATTCGCTTGATTTCGTTTCCGTATGATTAAGTTATGTCGATTTGAATTATCGTTGTGTTATTGTTGCTTGATCAAAAATCTGGTATTGATAGAAAACGAATTGGCATGTGAGACTTATACCACTGGAAAGATAATTTAAAAACACTCAAATTAGACTAGGATATCATGTCGTTTGCTTATGTATAGCCCGAGATATGCTAGGATTAGTGTAAATGTAGTTTTATACAGCACTTGCATGAAAATAACCTTGTACGATAAAATGTGTTAACTTCTGTGATTGAAGCTTTGCATATTTAAAAAATAGACAAAAAGTACTTCATCTTTCATGTAGATATCATAGGCCAATTGTATCTAGATCTTCGGATAATTGTATGTGAATGTGACTAACGAAATGGGAATCGAATCTGTAAATTGAACACGGTTTTTTTACTTTGTGAATTTTGTATATTGATTGAGCATGTATTGTAATGACCCTGGTTTTTCCATCTTTAATTAATAATGTTTATTATTAATACTTGTGATTTAATGAATGTATTTTTATACATTTACTTGTTACCATACATGACTTTTAAATGCCCGACACATCTTTGTGACACACGAACTTTACACGAATAATATTTTTGAATATTATTTACATTCATGATTAATTATTATTAATCATTTTAATTAACTAAGGTTACTAGTTAATTACTTAGGCTTTATTGGATTAATTTGTTAATTACTTGAACTTGGGCTTTTATTATTGTTAATGGACTTAAGAGCCCACCCTACACACGAATTGGATTAATAAGCCCATTTTATGAATGTAAGTATTACTTTGAGTTTAAACTAGATAGATTAACTTGTGGAATCTAGTTACTCACATCTTCCCCATGCAACACCCCTTGTATCCATTTTTTTTGCATAATACTTGTAAGAACCTTGTGGATATATGTCTTCCCCTTGATTCCTTGATGAACCAACGGCCTCCAAGGCCTTTAGAGGAGTTTGATTGCTTTTTTTTTTTTACTACCTCATTTACTAGTATTACTCTTTCATTTACACACACACAAAATCACTTGCAAGTTCTCTCATCTTTTCTCTCATTTTCTCTCCTTTCATGTAAGCAACATAGACTTTTCTTCTCCTCTTTTTCTTGTACTAAAACCGTGGCCCAAGACCTCTCATCACCATCATCTTTTGTTTGTTGTTACTTGTTCATGTTTATGATTTACTTACTTACTTGTTGTTTGTTATTTACTTACTAGTACAAGGATCAACTTTCTAGTTAGATTCTTCTTTTATCTTGTATTTACAAGAACACTCAAGAACATAAACTTACTAGTTTATGTTCTACCATTAAAGTTTTAAAATTTGTAAGTTCATGATTGTAAAAATCATACTTGTAAATCATGTTTGTAGACTTTAAAGTTTACATTCTTAAAGATCAAACTTTGGTTTGAATCTTTAAAGTATGAACAACCCATGAACTAGTTACTTGTTTACCTAGCTTGTTTCTTTATATTATGCACTTTAAATTCATGTTTGTTACTATTGGTCAAGTATTACAAGTTAGTCTTGATCTCATACTTTCTTGAACTAAAATTTACTTTAAAAGTTCAAGAACATGTAAGTAAGCTTTCTTTAATTATAATTTTGTACACTTATGTTAGATCTAGACTTTTGAGTCTTGGATCTTCAAGATCAAACTAAGAACTATGTTCTACATCTTAAGATCTTGATTTCATAAGTTCACTTTCAAGTTTGTAACTTATTATTAGTTTTAAAGTTCATGTATGTGTTAGATCTAAGACTTTGATGTAACTTTGGTTCATCAAAACACTTGCAACACTTAAGTGAGTTGTGCTTCATGTCTTAGACTTACACTTGGGTTATGATGGTCAAACCTTAGTGAAAGTGGTGCAAACACATCAACGAGTTGTACACTTGAAGCTACATGCATCAAGGATGAGAACCATGATAAGCATCGAGCACCAAGAACCACCGGAACCTACTGACCCTACTGTTCTACTGTTTATGTGTCTGACCCTTACGACCTGGGCTACTGTAATTATGATTTTTCGATAGCTCTGTTTGAGTAGATAACTTTTCATATAGGACTCGTCTTAATCCGAGTTACGGTTTAGGATTTATGGCCCTCCGATCGTCACTATGTCCATTTAACGTTGTGCTGAAAATTCTGACCTACTCGCACTTAGACCGTTGCCACGGTCAAACGAAGATGAGTTTGCTTCTGTAATTTTTACCACAACTAAAGGACTCATATACGGAGCCATGGCCACTGGTCTCACCTTATTTCAGTAGGTATTGAGGCCGTGGTGACTGACCGAACTCAGCCTTTGTTTCAAACTCTTTTCATAAACGAAACTTACTTTACACCTTTTGTTTGATGATGAATGATGATGACCCTTAAGACCTTATTTACATACTTTTAAACCTATTCGGACGATTTACTGACTTAGTACTATTTGACTTAGGTTGAGGACCCGTTTGGACAACCTTCATTACTTGCTTACTTTCCGAGTCATACCTTACCGCTACTTTATCATTGTGAGTTATAGCATTCCCTTTTTACTTTAACTTATTTTGGGAACTGAGAATACATGCGGATTTTATGTTTTACATACTAGGAACGAGTACTTAAACTTATATATGTGTGGGTTATACAACGGCATAAACATTCCCTTTAGCTCGGTAACGTTTAATCATTGGTTTTTGAACCGTGAACGCGAATCTTAGATATGGATCCATAGGGTTTGACATCCCCACTCGGGCTAGTAGCGCTAGCATTTAACGAGTGTTTAATACTTCGTAGACATACGCACTTGCCAAGTGTACTTTCATGGGGTATAAACGTTAAGTTAGTTACCGAGTGCCCACGGTTAAACATATACTTTGTCATACTAATTTGGATTACTGTTTGAAACGCTCTTTGTAGCACTGAAATCTCGTGGCCTACCTTATATTACTGTTATACTTAAACTATAGCTCACCAACATTCGTGTTGATGTTTTTAAGCATGTATTTCTCAGGTGCTTAAGGTTTGCTTGCTTCCGCTGTACTAGTCATGCTTTGTAGACACCCGCTGCGCTTTTTAGAGATGTCACCGCATGAAACGTTATTTTGCATTCAAACATGAAACTTCTGAAATGATATATTTGTAACGACCTATGGGTCACGTACTATTACATATGCTTGCTATTCTTAGAAGCATACTTTTGGGTTGTTAAACATTTGACGTTGGTTACGACGTCACCTTTTATTATGAATGCAAACTTGTTTTGAAAACGCATATAGTGTTTGACCTTGTAATGATCATGTTGTTGATAGTCCGTACATGTTGATTTAGTACGGGGCATCACATGTATGCTTCTGGAAAATGAAACTTAACATGATATGTGACTTATTGTTAGTTTATGTCAATCTCTGAAACCTTATGCATTGGGCACAATAGAGCCATACTTTATGTGAATTCTGATTTGAACTGAAAACTGAATAATCAACTTGCACGAATAAACTGTACAAATTGGCTAAACAAAAGTGGCTATATTTTTGATATGTATTACTTTGATTTTTCCTTGAACTATGGCCACTGGTATTGTATCAATTGCATGTTTCTAACTCTGGTTATAGCCGAAATGAAATCAGTGCACGGTCAGAAACTGACCTGGCAAACCCCAAATGTATTCCTTCTGATTCCTGACTTTTAATTGTTGTATGAGTCCCTGGCAGGACTTTTTGGAATCAATTTTGAGTCTATTTATGATCTGGAGCTTGCCATGTTTGCATGAATTTTGTACTATGAGGTAATGTGCTAAATATGCTACGTGTTCATAAATTTGGTGCATGACGATAAACTGAAATTGTGAAAATGATTATTCATGACCTAAAATGTATTGTTTGACTTAGGTTTGACTTATTGACCAATATTTGACATGAACCTACTGATGTTGACTTTAGTTGACCACATTGACCAAGTTTGACTTTCGGTTTGACTTCGGTTGACTTTGTTTGACTTGCATGATATAGTTGACATTTACTTTAAATCGCGTCGGGTCGAGCAATAAGACAACGTACACTATGAAACCACACTTATATAAGATACATATATTGACCAACCTACATACGTATACTTAGGTTACATTACTCGGGTCTAAACCGTACAAGTCATTTGTCTTTCATTCCGAGCTTATTCAAAGGTGAGTCTACAGTCCCGCTTTTTACATGTTTTCAGGGATGAGAATATACGCTGTTATATTTACATTTTCAAATGCTTTATATTGACATGAGTACTACACATATGCATATTGAGTTTGTTCAAAAAGCCTCTAGCTTGAATACTTTTAATACCATTTAGTAGGCACAATTTAGATGGACGGATTCGTTAGGTTGACAACCTCACCCACTATAAAAGCAGTGGTGCATTTACTTTGAACATTTAATACATCTGAACAATGTATAACATTTTACGAGGTAAGGTCGGGTGTAATGGTTTCTATACTCGGGTTAATGCTAGTATTCAGGTGGTCGGTTTATGCTTGCGATAGAATCTTGTGGTCAATGAAATTAAACTATTTTTCTGATAACTGTTTTTCAGACATTGTTATGTTAGTTTAAACCTGTAGATTCACCAACATTAGTTGTTGACCTGTTTTTGCGTGTTGTTATTCTCAGGTCCTTAAGAGGTATGCTTCCGCTGTGTTTGCTGCATGTCTGGCCGTGGAGTCAGCATTTGATTTTAAAGAACATTATTTACTTTTGCATTTAAAACTTTTATAACTGTTTAAATACTGTTGGCTTGTGGTTACGATCACAACAGTGTTTCTATTTTGGGATTTCTGACTTTTGTTTTTGAAAGTTATTATTTTAAATAAAATTAAATGCGATTGCTCTAAACGTCTCATATAGAGGGCGTAACTGTTAACTGTGGGACCGGAATTAACACGCCGTCAGATGGTATTTTGGCGTGGTGTTATATCAATCGACATCACTCACCACGTCACATTCGATCGCTAACGAACATCGTATCACTAGCTAATATATATTGACACGCCTTGTCAATTTCGCCAATCGTACAATTTGCATTATGGTCTCATCACCATATACTTGGTTAACTATACACAGTCAACTTAAGTCAACACACATCTCTAGACTATACTTATAAGGCTAGTCGATCATCAAGTGAACTAACTCGAATTTGCTAGTCACTATACCGTATGGATAAGTCAAATCGTCAATCCATTTCACATCCACGCTCTTTCGGCCTCGATTACTCAACGAGTAGTGCAACATCGCGCACTGCTACACTCTAGTGAATCCTAACGGATAACACTATCCATCAACACACGCTAGCAAAAATAATTAGCATACCATCGCAAAGTATAACGCTAAATCTTCAATATACAAGCTAGCACAAACAATAGCATAACACGAACAATATAATATGCTACACTACAACACATAACCATGGTTAACCAAAATCCAAAATGGAACTATTCTCGCGAATGAACCGTTAGCCACGCAGACGCCACTATTATGTATCACTAGTCCCTTGGGTGGTATCGAACGCCTGCACTTAAAACCCACCCGTCACGTGAAATGTGGTATCGAACGCCCGAACTTAAAACCCACACTTCACGCCCGCACGCACACATGATGATATGGTATCGAATGCCCGAACTTAAACCCATATCACATGTGAACACGATGTGGTATCGTACGCCCGAACTTAAACCCCACATCGCATTTCACACAAGTGAATACATTACATACACATATGCATAATTATTCCACTCACTTGGACACTATCGCCTCCAATGTCCTACAGGTCTCACTCAAGCGAGCTTAACGACCCGAACGCCATATCACAAAATGCCTATGCAACAAAGACTCATGCAAATGTTAAGGCATCAAAAAAGCAACACACTCTATCGAGTGCAAACCAAAATCACAATAGTAGGCCGACCACCCACTACTATTATATCTAACGGAGAATAGAATTTAGCTAAGGCCTACACTCACAATGCATTTAACACAAAAGTACATTATACAAAAACAACATAAATGTACCTCATCGTCTCCTCATGACATTCGCCGTCCCTAGCGCAGGACACTCCGCTTTGCGATGCCCTTTTCCATGACAATTAAAACACACAACATCACCATCACCCGATGCCGGGCACTCCCAAAACTTGTGACCTCTTTCGTCACATTTGAAACATCTAGACGCACTAGAATTCGATGTTCCTTTCCCCACATTACTCGTACATCCAATTGCGCTTTTAGTTCTCATACTCGGAGCGCCATACGAGTCAACCGTTCTCTTACTCGGAACGTTATTGATCCGCTCACAAGGATATGGCTCAAAACCCATAGCCAAGGCAAATAGCTCGGCAAACGAGTTCACTTGCCCAAGGCTTATCTTCCCACGTAACTCATCATTTAAAGCCTTACGGAAATCTTGCATCAACAACCTTTCGTTATTTACGTACTCGGGGCAAAATTGCGCCTTAGACATAAAGGTAGCTCGTAGAGTATTTAGGTCCATAGACCCTTGTCTCAACACGCATATCTCCTCACACATTCTTGTCAAATCGGCTTGCGTTCGGAATTCTTCAAAGATTTCTTTCTTAAAATTGCCCCATGACAAACTCATGAACGGTTCTTCACCGACCGTATCAATTTTACCATCCAACCAATCTTTCGCACCATCTCGCAATAAACTAGTAGCGATTCTCGTTTTCTTGTCTGGAGGACACTCACTTGTACGTAAACATCCTTCGATAGCCGAGATCCAACGAGTACTCACTAACGGATCCGGTTCTGCATGATACATAGGAGGTTTAGTCGCTCGAAACTCCTTGTAACTAAACTCCTTTTTACCGTTACCCCGAGGCTCGATAAGCCTTCTTTCGAACTCTTCTCGAATCGTTTTCACTTGCTTTACAAACTTGGCTTCAACCCTAGCCGCAAACTCATCGTTGTTTTTTCGCTCCACACTCGATGCACTTTTTCCCGTCGCCATTCTAAAGAATGCAAGAAACTGATTAAACACAAACGAAAAATCAACCATACGCACCAAACCGCCCCATCTTGCTCGACACTCGTCGTACATCACTTGTAGACACGATCTGCACTCGTAATAAGGTTTGCAAGTCCTTATTTCGCACGCACTTCGTACCAACTCATTAGTACAACGACCATCTTGCTCAATGACAAACACAACGCAATAATTAGCGCATGCAAAAATAAGTGCAACACAAACACCATCCTAGTTAGTTAACCTACACACTAAGGCACTAACTAAATTCTAGTCCGACCCGTACTCCTACAAGTCCCCCAACAACAAGCAAACACAAAAAGTCAAAGTCTAGGCACCTATCTCAAGTCGCCTAATGAAATGTCCCGTTCTTATTGATTAAAAACGTTCCATATTAATTGATTTCGTTGCGAGGTTTTGACCTCTATATGAGATGTTTTTCAAAGACTGCATTCATTTTTAAAACAAACCAAAACCTTTATTTCATAAATAAAGGTTTAAAAAGCTTTACGTAGATTATCAAATAATGATAATCTAAAATATCCTATTTACACACGACCATTACATAATGGTTTACAATACAAATATGTTACATCGAAATCAGTTTCTTGAATGCAATTTTTACACAATATCATACAAACATGGACTCCAAATCTTGTCCTTATTTTAGTATGCAACAGCAGAAGCTCTTAGTATTCACCTGAGAATAAACATGCTTTAAACGTCAACAAAAATGTTGGTGAGTTATAGGTTTAACCTATATATATCAAATCGTAACAATAGACCACAAGATTTCATATTTCAATACACATCCCATACATAGAGATAAAAATCATTCATATGGTGAACACCTGGTAACCGACATTAACAAGATGCATATATAAGAATATCCCCATCATTCCGGGACACCCTTCGGATATGATATAAATTTTGAAGTACTAAAGCATCCGGTACTTTGGATGGGGTTTGTTAGGCCCAATAGATCTATCTTTAGGATTCGCGTCAATTAGGGTGTCTGTTCTCTAATTCTTAGATTACCAGACTTAATAAAAAGGGGCATATTCGATTTCGATAATTCAACCATAGAATGTAGTTTCACGTACTTGTGTCTATTTTGTAAATCATTTATAAAACCTGCATGTATTCTCATTCCAAAAATATTAGATTTTAAAAGTGGGACTATAACTCACTTTCACAGATTTTTACTTCGTCGGGAAGTAAGACTTGGCCACTGGTTGATTCACGAACCTATAACAATATATACATATATATCAAAGTATGTTCAAAATATATTTATAAAACTTTTAATATTTTTTGATGTTTTAAGTTTATTAAGTCAGCTGTCCTCGTTAGTAACCTACAACTAGTTGTCCACAGTTAGATGTACAGTAATAAATCGATAAATATTATCTTGAATCAATCCACGACCCAGTGAATACGTATCTCAGTATTGATCACAACTCAAACTATATATATTTTGGAATCAACCTCAACCCTGTATAGCTAACTCCAACATTCACATATTGAGTGTCTATGGTTGTTCCGAAATATATATAGATGTGTCGACATAATAGGTCGAAACATTGTATACGTGTCTATGGTATCTCAAGATTACATAATATACAATACAAGTTGATTAAGTTATGGTTGGAATAGATTTGTTACCAATTTTCACGTAGCTAAAATGAGAAAAATTATCCAATCTTGTTTTACCCATAACTTCTTCATTTTAAATCCGTTTTGAGTGAATCAAATTGCTATGGTTTCATATTGAACTCTATTTTATGAATCTAAACAGAAAAAGTATAGGTTTATAGTCAGAAAAATAAGTTACAAGTCCTTTTTATAAAGGTAGTCATTTCAGTCGAAAGAACGACGTCTAGATGACCATTTTAGAAAACATACTTCCACTTTGAGTTTAACCATAATTATTGGATATAGTTTCATGTTCATAATAAAAATCATTTTTCCAGAATAACAACTTTTAAATCAAAGTTTATCATAGTTTTTAATTAACTAACCCAAAACAGCCCGGGGTGTTACTACGACGGCGTAAATCCAGTTTTACGGTGTTTTTCGTGTTTCCAGCTTTTAAATCATTAAGTTATCCTATCATATAGATATAGAACATGTGTTTAGTTAATTTTAAAAGTCAAGTTAGAAGGATTAACTTTCATTTGCGAACAAGTTTAGAATTAACTAAACTATGTTCTAGTGATTACAAGTTTAAACCTTCGAATAAGATAGCTTTATATGTATGAATAGAATGATGTTATGAACATCATTACTACCTCAAGTTCCTTGGATAAACCTACTGGAAATGAGAAAAATAGATCTAGCTTCAAAGGATCCTTGGATGGCTTGAAAGTTCTTGAAGCAGAATCATGACACGAAAACAATTTCAAGTAAGATTTCCACTCGAAATAAGATTGTTATAGTTATAGAAATTGAATTAAAGTTTGAATATGATTATTACCTTGTATCAGAAAGATAACCTACTGTAAGTAACAAAGGTTTCTTGATCTTGGATGATTACTTGGAATGGATTTAGAAAACTTGGAAGTAAACTTGCAATCTTGGAAGTATTCTTGATTTTATGAAACTAGAACTTTTGGAATTTATGAAGAACACTTAGAACTTGAAGATAGAACTTGAGAGAGATCAATTAAATGAAGAAAATTGAAGAATTAAAGTGTTTGTAGGTGTTTTTGGTCGTTGGTGTATGGATTAGATATAAAGTATATGTAATTTTGTTTTCATGTAAATAAGTCATGAATGATTACTCATATTTTTGTAATTTTATGAGATATTTTATGCTAGTTTCCAAATGATGGTTCCCACATGTGTTAGGTGACTCACATGGGCTGCTAAGAGCTGATCATTGGAGTGTATATACTAATAGTACATACATCTAAAAGCTGTGTATTGTACGAGTACGAATACGGGTGCATACGAGTAGAATTGTTGATGAAACTGAACGAGGATGTAATTGTAAGCATTTTTGTTAAGTAGAAGTATTTTGATAAGTGTCTTGAAGTCTTTCAAAAGTGTATGAATACATATTAAAACACTACATGTATATACATTTTAACTGAGTCGTTAAGTCATCGTTAGTCGTTACATGTAAATGTTGTTTTGAAACCTTTAGGTTAACGATCTTGTTGAATGTTGTTAACCCATTATTTATTATAACAAATGAGATGTTAAATTGTTATATTATCATGATATTATGATATATAATATATCTTAGTATGATATATATACAGTTAAATGTCGTTACAACGATAATCGTTACATATATGTCTCGTTTCAAAATCATTAAGTTAGTTGTCTTATTTTTACATATGTATTTCATTGTTAATACACTTAATAATATATTTACTTATCATTTAACATAATTAACCAAGTGTATCAATATCTTAATATGATTCATACGTACCTAGTAAGACGTTGTTATAACGATAACCGTTATATATATCGTTTTCGAGTTTCTTAAATTAATAGTCTCATTTTTATGTATATAACTCATTGTTAAAATACCTAATGAGATACATACTTATAATAAAATCATGTTAACTATATATATAACCATATATATGTCATCGTATAGTTTTTACAAGTTTTAACGTTCGTGAATCACCGGTCAACTTGGGTGGTCAATTGTCTATATGAAACCTATTTCAATTAATCAAGTCTTAACAAGTTTGATTGCTTAACATGTTGGAAACAATTAATCATGTAAATAACAATTTCATTTAATATATATATATATAAACATGGAAAAGTTCGGGTCACTACAGTACCTACCCGTTAAATAAATTTCGTCCCGAAATTTTAAGCAGTTGGAGGTGTTGACGTATCTTCTGGAAATAAATGCGGGTATTTCTTCTTCATCTGATCTTCATGCTCCCAGGTGAACTCGGGTCCTCTACGAGCATTCCATCGAACCTTAACAATCGGTATCTTGTTTTGTTTAAGTCTCTTAACCTCACGATCCTTTATTTCGACGGGTTCTTCAATGAATTGAAGTTTTTCATTGATTTGGATTTTGTCCAACGGAATAGTGAGATCTTCTTTAGCAAAACATTTCTTCAAATTTGAGACGTGGAAAGTGTTATGTACAACAGCGAGTTGTTGAGGTAGCTCCAGTTGGTAAGCTACTGGTCCGACAAGATCTATAATCTTGAATGGTCCAATGTACCTTGGATTTAGTTTCCCCTGTTTACCAAATCGAACAACGCCTTTCCAAGGTGAAACCTTAAGCATGACCATTTCTCTAATTTCAAACTCTATATCTTTTCTTTTACTGTCCGCGTAGCTCTTTTGTCGACTCTGGGTGGTTTTCAATCTTTGTTGAATTTGGATGATTTTCTCGGTAGTTTCTTGTATTATCTCCGGACCCGTAATCTGTCTATCCCCCACTTCACTCCAACAAATCGGAGACCTGCACTTTCTACCATAAAGTGCTTCAAACGGCGCCATCTCAATGCTTGAATGGTAGCTGTTGTTGTAGGAAAATTCTGCTAACGGTAGATGTCGATCCCAACTGTTTCCGAAATCAATAACACAAGCTCGTAGCATGTCTTCAAGCGTTTGTATCGTCCTTTCACTCTGCCCATCAGTTTGTGGATGATAGGCAGTACTCATGTCTAGACGAGTTCTCAATGCTTGCTGTAATGTCTGCCAGAATCTTGAAATAAATCTGCCATCCCTATCAGAGATAATAGAGATTGGTATTCCATGTCTGGAGATGACGTCCTTCAAATACAGTCGTGCTAACTTCTCCATCTTGTCATCTTCTCTTATTGGCAGGAAGTGTGCTGACTTGGTGAGACGATCAACTATTACACAAATAGTATCATAACCACTTGCAGTCCTTGGCAATTTAGTAATGAAATCCATGGTAATGTTTTCCCATTTCCATTCCGGGATTTCAGGTTGTTGTAGTAGAACTGATGGTTTCTGATGTTCAGCTTTGACCTTAGAACACGTCAAACATTCTCCTACATATTTAGCAATATCGGCTTTTATACCTGGCAACCAAAAATGTTTCTTAAGATCCTTGTACATCTTCCCCGTTCCAGGATGTATTGAGTATCTGGTTTTATGAGCTTCTCTAAGTACCATTTCTCTCATATCTCCAAATTTTGGTACCCAAATTCTTTCAGCCCTATACCGGGTTCCATCTTCCCGAATATTAAGATGCTTCTCCGATCCTTTGGGTATTTCATCCTTTAAATTTCCCTATTTTAAAACTCCTTGTTGCGCCTCCTTTATTTGAGTAGTAAGGTTAGTGTGAATCATTATATTCATAGATTTTACTCGAATGGGTTCTCTGTCCTTTCTGCTCAAGGCGTCAGCTACCACATTTGCCTTCCCCGGGTGGTAACGAATCTCAAAGTCGTAATCATTCAACAATTCAATCCACCTACGCTGCCTCATATTCAGTTGTTTTTGATTAAATATGTGTTGAAGACTTTTGTGGTCGGTATATATAATACTTTTGACCCCATATAAGTAGTGCCTCCAAGTCTTTAATGTAAAAACAACCGCGCCTAATTCCAAATCATGCGTCGTATAATTTTGCTCGTGAATCTTCAATTGTCTAGACGCATAAGCAATCACCTTCGTCCGTTGCATTAATATACAACCGAGACCTTGCTTTGATGCGTCACAATAAATCAAAATATCATCATTCCCTTCAGGCAATGACAATATAGGTGCCGTAGTTAGCTTTTTCTTCAATAATTGAAACGCCTTCTCTTGTTCATCCTTCCATTCAAATTTCTTCCCTTTATGCGTTAATGCAGTCAAGGGTTTTTCTATTTTGGAGAAATCTTGGATGAATCTTATGTAGTAACCAGCCAATCCTAAAAATTGACGTATATACTTCGGAGTTTTTGGGGTTTCCCACTTTTCAACGATTTCGATCTTTGCCGGGTCCACCTGGATACCTTCTTTGTTCACTATGTGACCGAGGAATTGAATTTCTTCCAACCAAAATGCACACTTTGAAAACTTAGCGTACAGTTTTTCTTTCCTCAATACTTCTAGCACTTTTCTCAAATGTTCTTCGTGCTCTTGATCATTCTTTGAGTAAATAAGTATGTCATCGATTAAAACAATGATAAACTTGTCAAGATATGGCCCACACACTCGGTTCATAAGGTCCATGAACACAGCTGGTGCGTTAGTCAATCCAAACGGCATAACCATAAACTCGTAATGACCATAACGCGTCCTAAAAGCAGTTTTTGGAATATCATCCTCCTTTAATCGCATTTGATGATATCCAGAATGTAAATCGATCTTCGAATAAATCGACGAGCCTTGTAGTTGATCAAATAAGTCGTCAATTCTCGGCAGTGGATAACGGTTTTTGATGGTAAGTTTGTTCAACTCTCTGTAGTCAATACACAACCTAAATGTACCATCCTTCTTCTTGACAAACAAAACAGGAGCTCCCCATGGTGATGTGCTTGGTCGAATGAAACCACATTCTAATAGTTCTTGCAGTTGGCTTTGCAGTTCTTTCATCTCTCTGGGTGTGAGTCTATAAGGAGCACGAGCTATTGGTGCAGCTCCTGGTACAAGATCTATTTGAAATTCAACAGATCGATGTGGAGGTAGTCCCGGTAATTCTTTCGGAAATACATCGGGAAATTCTTTTGCGACGAGAACATCATTGATACTCTTTTCTTCAGTTTGTACTTTCTCGAAGTGTGCTAGAATAGCATAGCAACCTTTTCTTATTAGTTTTTGTGCCTTCAAATTACTAATAAGATGTAGCTTCATGTTGCCCTTTTCTCCGTACACCATTAAGGGTTCTCCTTCTTCTCGTACAATGCGAATTGCATTTTTATAACATACGATCTCTGCTTTCACCTTCTTCAGCCAGTCCATGCCAACTATTACATCAAAACTCCCTAACTCTACTGGTATCAAATCAATCTTAAATATTTCGCTACCCAGTTTAATTTCTCGATTCCGGCATATATTATCTGCTGAAATTAATTTACCGTTTGCTAATTCGAGTAAAAATTTACTATCCAACGGCGTCAATGGACAACTTAATTTAGCACAAAAATCTCTACTCATATAGCTTCTATCCGCCCCCGAATCAAATAAAACGTAAGCAGATTTATTGTCAATAAGAAACGTACCCGTAACAAGCTCCGGGTCTTCCTGTGCCTCTGCCGCATTAATATTGAAAACTCTTCCGTGGCCTTGTCCATTCGTGTTCTCCTGGTTCGGGAAATTTCTAATAATGTGGCCCAGTTTTCCATATTTATAACAAACTACATTGGCATAACTTGCTCCGACACTACTTGCTCCGCCATTACTCGTTCCGACACCATTTGTTCCTTTCGTTCTGTTAACCCCTGGTCCGTAGACCTCACACTTCGCCGCGCTATGACCATTTCTTTTACACTTGTTGCAAAATTTGGTGCAGAACCCCGAGTGATACTTTTCACACCTTTGGCATAGCTGCTTCTGATTGTTGTTGTTGTTGCAGTTGTTATTGTTGTTGGGATGATTGTTGTAGTTGCTGTTGTTGTTGTTGTTGTTGTTGTTGTTGTTGTTGTTGTTGTTGTTGTTGTTGTTGTTGTTGTTGTTGTTGTTGTTGTTGTTGTTGTTGTTGTTGTTGTTGTTGTTGTTGTTATTGTTGGGCCGTTTGTTGTAGTTGCGATTGATGTTGCGATTGTTGGGATAATTGTTGCGATTATTATTGTAATTGTTGTTGTTATTGTATTGGTGATTCTTATCACCGTTTTCCTCCCACTTTCTTTTGACTTGCTTCACATTGGCCTCTTCAGCCGTCTGTTCTTTAATTCTTTCCTCAATATGGTTCACTAGTTTGTGAGCCATTCTACATGCCTGTTGTATGGAGGCGGGCTCATGTGAACTTATATCTTCTTGGATTCTTTCCGGTAATCCTTTCACAAACGCGTCGATCTTCTCTTCCTCATCTTCGAACGCTCCCGGACACAATAGGCACAATTCTGTGAATCGTCTTTCGTACGTGGTAACATCAAATCCTTGGGTTCGTAACCCTCTAAGTTCTGTCTTGAGCTTATTGACCTCGGTTCTGGGACGGTACTTATCGTTCATCAAGTGCTTGAATGCTGACCACGGTAGTGCGTACGCATCATCTTGTCCCACTTGCTCTAGATAGGTATTCCACCATGTTAACGCAGAACCTGTGAAGGTATGCGTAGCGTACTTCACTTTGTCCTCTTCAGTACGCTTACTTATGGCAAACACCGATTCGACCTTCTCGGTCCACCGTTTCAATCCGATCGGTCCTTCGGTTCCATCAAATTCCAAAGGTTTGTAGGCAGTGAATTCTTTGTAGGTGCATCCTACACAAATTCCTGTACTGCTAGATCCAAGGTTATTGTTGGTATGTAGCGCAACCTGTACTGCGGCTATGTTTGAAGCTAGAAAAGTACGGAATTCCTCTTCATTCATATTCACGGTGTGTCGAGTAGTCTGTGCCATTTCCTTCAAAATAGTCAAATGGAACAAGTTAATCATACAGAATATTAAGAGTAGTTAATAGTATTTCGTAGCATAATATGAACTCATTTATAAAAGCTTTTTCTTCATATTAGCGTTTTATAAGTTTAAATTCGGGTAGTACCTACCCGTTAAGTTCATACTTAGTAGCTAATATACAATTCAACTACTACAATTCTATATGAAAAACTGATTATAATAATATTTCGCGTTCAAACTTTTATACAATATTTTACAAACTTACAATACCGCTTATTTTACATAAGGCATGAAATATAGCACACAATAACTTTAATACAAGATAGTTGTGAAGATAATTCTAGCTAGTACACAAGTCGTTCAGCAAAGGCAATAAAGACACGTAATTCATACGTCCAGAAACAAGTCATGCATTCTGGTTTTACTAGGACTACTTCCCATCCTTGGTCTTGTGGAACATAACCGTTATGGCCGTTGATAAGACAGCGTGTTGTAACGTCGTCAAAGGGACGAGGGTTACGTAATGACCAACAGTCTCATAATAACCTAAAAACCTCATTTCTTACCCCAATTACCGACTCCGTCACTTGTGGGAACGTTTTGTTTAATAGTTGTAGCCCGATGTTCTTTTTCTCACTTTGGTGAGAAGCGAACATTACTAACCCGTAAGCGTAGCATGCTTCTTTATGTTGCATGTTAGCCGCTTTTTCTAAATCATGAAGTCCTATATTCGGATACATTGAGGCAAAATAATTTCTTAACCCGTTGCATAAAATAGCATTTGGGTTCCCCGCAATATATGCGTCAAAGTAAACACATCGTAACTTATGGGTTTCCCAATGTGTTATCCCCCATCTTTCAAACGAAAGTCTCTTATAAACCAAGACATTCTTGGAACGTTCTGCGAATGTCTTACAAACTGATTTCGCCGTAAATAGTTATGCCGAAGAATTCTGACCGACTCTAGACAAGATTTCATCAATCATGTCTCCGGGTAGGTCTCTTAAAATATTGGGTTGTCTATCCATTTTGTGTTTTTATACTGTAAAATAGACAAGGGTTAGATTCATAAAAAAATACTTATTAATACAAGCAATTTTTACATATATCATAAAGCATAAGCACACTATATTACATATATTACACCACACGAATACAACTATCTTATTCCGACTCGCTCATTTCTTCTTCTTCGGTTTTGGTTCGTTTTGCCAAGTTTCTAGGGATATATGATGTTCCCCTAATACGAGCTGTCGTTTTCCACAACGGTTTAGAAAAACTTGGTGGTTTAGAGGTTCCCGGGTCATTGTTACAACTTAAGGACTTCGGGGGTTGACGATACATATAAAGTTCATCGGGGTTGGAATTAGATTTCTCTATTTTTATGCCCTTTCCCTTATTATTTTCTTTTGCCTTTTTAAATTCAGTTGGGGTAATTTCTATAAAATCATCGGAATTCTCGTCGGAATCCGATTCATCGGAGAATTGGTAATCCTCCCAATATTTTGCTTCCTTGGCGGAAACACCATTGACCATAATTAACCTTGGTCGGTTGGTTGAGGATTTTCTTTTACTTAACCGTTTTATTATTTCCCCCACCGGTTCTATTTCCTCCTCCGGTTCCTCCTCTTCCGGTTCTGATTCTTCTTCCAGTTCTGATTCTTCTTCCGGTTCTTCTTCGGGAACTTGTGGATCAGTCCAATATATATTCGACTCTTCATTATTATTAGGTGAGTCAATGGGATTTGTGTTAGAGGTAGACATATATCACACAATATCAAACATGTTAAGAGATTAATATATCACATAATATATACATGTTAATAATATATAGTTTCCAACAAAAATGTTAAGCAATCATTTTTAAAGAAAACACGGTCGAAGTCCAGACTCACTAATGCATCCTAACAAACTCGATAAGGCACACTAATGCAAATTTTCTGGTTCTCTAAGACCAACGCTCGGATACCAACTGAAATGTCCCATTCTTATTGATTAAAAACGTTCCATATTAATTGATTTCGTTCCGAGGTTTTGACCTCTATATGAGACGTTTTTCAAAGACTGCATTCATTTTTAAAACAAACCATAACCTTTATTTCATAAATAAAGGTTTAAAAAGCTTTACGTAGATGATCAAATAATGATAATCTAAAATATCCTGTTTACACACGACCATTACATAATGGTTTACAATACAAATATGTTACATTGAAATCAGTTTCTTGAATGCAGTTTTTACACAATATCATACAAACATGGACTCCAAATCTTGTCCTTATTTTAGTATGCAACAGCGGAAGCTCTTAGTATTCACCTGAGAATAAACATGCTTTAAACGTCAACAAAAATGTTGGTGAGTTATAGGTTTAACCTATATATATCAAATCGTAACAATAGACCACAAGATTTCATATTTCAATACACATCCCATACATAGAGATAAAAATCATTCATATGGTGAATACCTGGTAACCGACATTAACAAGATGCATATATAAGAATATCCCCATCATTCCGGGACACCCTTCAGATATGATATAAATTTCGAAGTACTAAAGCATCCGGTACTTTGGATGGGGTTTGTTAGGCCCAATAGATCTATCTTTAGGATTCGCGTCAATTAGGGTGTCTGTTCCCTAATTCTTAGATTACCAGACTTAATAAAAAGGGGCATATTCGATTTTGATAATTCAACCATAGAATGTAGTTTCACGTACTTGTGTCTATTTTGTAAATCATTTATAAAACCTGCATGTATTCTCATCCCAAAAATATTAGATTTTAAAAGTGGGACTATAACTCACTTTCACAGATTTTTACTTCGTCGGGAAGTAAGACTTGGCCACTGGTTGATTCACGAACCTATAATAATATATACATATATATCAAAGTATGTTCAAAATATATTTACAACACTTTTAATATATTTTGATGTTTTAAGTTTATTAAGTCAGCTGTCCTCGTTAGTAACCTACAACTAGTTGTCCACAGTTAGATGTACAGAAATAAATCGATAAATATTATCTTGAATCAATCCACGACCCAGTGAATACGTATCTCAGTATTGATCACAACTCAAACTATATATATTTTGGAATCAACCTCAACCCTGTATAGCTAACTCCAACATTCACATATAGAGTGTCTATGGTTGTTCCGAAATATATATAGATGTGTCGACATGATAGGTCGAAAAATTTTATACGTGTCTATGGTATCTCAAGATTACATAATATACAATACAAGTTGATTAAGTTATGGTTGGAATAGATTTGTTACCAATTTTCACGTAGCTAAAATGAGAAAAATTATCCAATCTTGTTTTACCCATAACTTCTTCATTTTAAATCCGCTTTGAGTGAATCAAATTGCTATGGTTTCATATTGAACTCTATTTTATGAATCTAAACAGAAAAAGTATAGGTTTATAGTCGGAAAAATAAGTTACAAGTCGTTTTTGTAAAGGTAGTCATTTCAGTCGAAAGAACGACGTCTAGATGACCATTTTAGAAAACATACTTCCACTTTGAGTTTAACCATAATTTTTGGATATAGTTTCATGTTCATAATAAAAATCATTTTCCCAGAATAACAACTTTTAAATCAAAGTTTATCATAGTTTTTAATTAACTAACCCAAAACAGCCCGCGGTGTTACTACGACGGCGTAAATCCGGTTTTACGGTGTTTTTCGTGTTTCCAGGTTTTAAATCATTAAGTTAGAATATCATATAGATATAGAACATGTGTTTAGTTGATTTTAAAAGTCAAGTTAGAAGGATTAACTTTTATTTGCGAATAAGTTTAGAATTAACTAAACTATGTTCTAGTGATTACAAGTTTAAACCTTCGAATAAGATAGCTTTATATGTATGAATAGAATGATGTTATGAACATCATTACTACCTCAAGTTCCTTGGATAAACCTACTGGAAATGAGAAAAATAGATCTAGCTTCAAAGAATCCTTGGATGGCTTGAAAGTTCTTGAAGCAGAATTATGACACGAAAACAATTTCAAGTAAGATTTCCACTCGAAATAAGATTGTTATAGTTATAGAAATTGAATTAAAGTTTGAATATGATTATTACCTTGTATTAGAAAGATAATCTACTGTAAGTAAAAAAGGTTTCTTGATCTTGGATGATTACTTGGAATGGATTTAGAAAACTTGGAAGTAAACTTGCAATCTTGGAAGTATTCTTGATTTTATGAAACTAGAACTTTTGGAATTTATGAAGAACACTTAGAACTTGAAGATAGAACTTGAGAGAGATCAATTAGATGAATAAAATTGAAGAATGAAAGTGTTTGTAGGTGTTTTTGGTCGTTGGTGTATGGATTAGATATAAAGGATATGTAATTTTGTTTTCATGTAAATAAGTCATGAATGATTACTCATATTTTTGTAATTTTATGAGATATTTTATGCTAGTTGCCAAATGATGGTTCCCACATGTGTTAGGTGACTCACATGGGCTGCTAAGAGCTGATCATTGGAGTGTATATACTAATAGTACATACATCTAAAAGCTGTGTATTGTACGAGTACGAATACGGGTGCATACGAGTAGAATTGTTGATGAAACTGAACGAGGATGTAATTGTAAGCATTTTTGTTAAGTAGAAGTATTTTGATAAGTGTCTTGAAGTCTTTCAAAAGTGTATGAATACATATTAAAACACTACATGTATATACATTTTAACTGAGTCGTTAAGTCATCGTTAGTCGTTACATGTAAATGTTGTTTTGAAACCTTTAGGTTAACGATCTTGTTGAATGTTGTTAACCCATTATTTATTATAACAAATGAGATGTTAAATTGTTATATTATCATGATATTATGATATATAATATATCTTAGTATGATATATATACAGTTAAATGTCGTTACAACGATAATCGTTACATATATGTCTCGTTTCGAAATCATTAAGTTAGTAGTCTTATTTTTACATATGTATTTCATTGTTAATACACTTAATAATATATTTACTTATCATTTAACATAATTAACCAAGTGTATCAATATCTTAATATGATTCATATGTACCTAGTAAGACATTTGTGACGACCCGGAAATTTCCGACCAAATTTAAACTTAACCTTTATATGTTTCTGACACGATAAGCAGAATTTGTAATGTTGAATCTCAAAAAGTTTGGAACTACATTCATGTAATCAATTACCCTTTGACCGTGTTCGACGATTCACGAACAATTATGTGTATATAGATATGTATATATATAATATATAATATTAACTGAAAACATTAACAAAGTATTAGATATATGATACTTTACATAAACATATTTGTTTCGATATATTTATCGACAGAATTAAGAGATAATATCAAATGATTGAATTGTCAGATACATTATGATATGATTACGGGCCTATGTTATGAGGTCCACTGTGATTTAAGAAATCTATTTTTTTTGACAACTCATTACTTAACCAGTATGATAAAGATAACGATATTTATATTTTATTTTATTAAATATATATATATATATATATATATATATATATATATATATATATATATATATATATATATATATATATATATATATATATATATATATATATATAACGATTTAAATTAATATTATATATATTTTTATACGCGTATTATACGTACATAGTTTTATACTTTTACTATACTTTAACTTTACCTTTACTTTACTTTTACTTTACTTTAACTTTAATAATTCATACTTTAATAATTCATACTTTAATAATTCACTTTAATAATTCATACTTTAATAATTCACTTTAATAATTCATACTTTAATAATTCACTTTAATAATTCATACTTTAATAATTCACTTTAATTCATACTTTAATAATTCACTTTAATAATTTATACTTTAATAATTCACTTTAATAATTCATACTTTAATAATTTACTGTAATAATTCAAAAATCTATTATAAATAGAATTCAATAGGTTTCATTATTTCATAGAAACTTGAAAATATATTTCTCTAAACTCTCTCAATCGAATTACATATATATATATATATATATATATATATATATATATATATATATATATATATATATATATATATATATATATATATATATATATATATTTACTTAGTATTATTTCAAGATATTATTAGTATACATAAAATACTACGATGGAGTTATATTCAGACGATTTCAAAATAAGTTTTCAAATGGGATAGAGCTAAGGAAATTATGGGTTATAACTATGAAGGTTATGGGTATTGATCGAGGGTATTGCTCGTGAGGTCAACTAACGTTTATCATTTTCGTTGCGTCTACGTACTTTCCTGCAATATTGAATCACAATATTGATACGTGAGCATTCATATCTTATCTTTTATATATTAATAGTGTATCCCTGACTAGTGCTCGAGTATATATGATTATGCATGTTTGTATGCTTAGTTTCGTCGTTAAATAGTTTATGATAAATCACAAATTTGATACATATGCTACTGAGATAAGTTATATGATATGCATGTCGTTGAAAATCTGAAGAAAAAATTAATAACTTTTCATTTAGAAATCGTGTGGTTTCGATGAACGGATTAAAAGATATGGTCAATTGAATTATCATTAATTTTAATATTATTATTAAAACGATTATTATAACTGTTATCAGTTGATGTTATTACTAAAATTATCTTTATTACTAAAAATTAATATTTTTATTGAAACTATCATTTTATTATTTTTATCATTATTATTATTATCAATATTATTTTATCAAATAAATATGCGTACAAAGATATTTTTACCACACGTAATGTAATTACATTAATAATACATACCACTATATTTTTATGATATTAAGTGAATTTTATAAATTTTATTATTTGAGATATATAAAAGTATATTTTTATCATATATGAATTTTAATATAAATTTTTATTTATTAATAAATGACTTGTATTATTTAGTATAATAAGATCTGATAAATATATTTAAATATATAAAACTACTATATATAAGTTATATAATAAACATGTATAGATTTTGGAAGTCATTTTGGGTCAAGTTGACTTTTGTTGACTTTTGTATGTCGGTCTCGAGCATTAGGATTGTGATACACTACGACTTGACCTAAATTGTTAGACAGATATTGACCAACATATAAATATATATACTTAATATAGGTTCGTGAATCCGAGACAAACACTGCACTTGTTCAGTGCCGTCATATACATAATTGCTACGAAATACAGTATTGTGAGTTTCATTTGCTCCCTTTTTATATATATTTTTGGGCTGAGAATACATGCGCTGATTTATAAATATTTTACGAAATAGGCACAAGTACTAAAACTAATTCTATGTGGGTTTAAACCAGAAATATACCCTTAGCTTGGTAACATTAAACTACTTGTCTATGTACGGTAGGCGCGAATCCTAAAGATAGATCTATTGGGTCTGACAAACCCCATCCTGACTATGGGATGCTTTAGTACTTCGAGGTTATTTTAAACACACCTGATCTGGTGTACTTCAGAGGGTAAAACATGAACGTTAAAGCTTGTTACCGGGTGCCTACAACTTATAGAATACTTTTATACACTTGCGAGTGTACGGATATTTATAGAAACTGAAATCTTGTGGTCTATTACTATTACGGAAATGATGGATTATGATAAACTAATGAACTCACCAACCTTTTGGTTGACACTTTAAAGCATGTTTATTCTCAGGTATTAAAGAATTCTTCCGCTGTGCATTAGCTCATTTTAAGGATATTACTTGGAGTCATTCAAGACATACTTTGAAAGACGTTGCATTCGAGTCGTTGAGTTCATCAAGATTAATATTAAGTCAATTATAGTTGGATGTAATATGAAATGGTATGCATGCCGTCAATTTTTGATGTAAAGAAAGTTTGTCTTTTTAAAACGAATGCAATGTTTGTAAAACGTATCATATAGAGGTCAAATACCTCGCGATGTAATCAACTATTGTGAATCGTTTATAATGTATATGAACGGGTCCTTTCAGTTGGTATCAGAGCGGTGGTCTTAGCGAACCAGGTCTTGCATTAGTGTGTCTAACTGATAGTTGTTAAGATGCATTAGTGAGTCTGGACTTCGACCGTGTCTGCATGTCAAAAGTTTTGCTTATCATTTTTAGTCGGAAATCATCTACTTACCATCCTTAGGAAATTACCTGCTTATCATTCTTAAGTCTAGACGCGTTTTCCTACATTTATTGCATAATAGTGTATAGACGAATTTTTATCTTAGCATATCTGTTACTGTGAACTTTGACTGACATCTTTCAAAGATTCCTCCGTAATTTATGGGATTTTGGTATTATATATACATATGTAAATTATATATTGAAGAATACCAAATCTAAATTCTACAATCTATTTCATACCAAAAAAAATTCTTTCCCTGATCATACAAGATGGATCCCTCAACCAGTTCGAGTTCCTCGAATTCCGACAGCTATGCCGATATGGATTTCCACATGAGCTCCGAAAGCAGCGTGATCGGAATGGATCAACCAATTAGCCATCATCTATTCTGGATGAATTGGGGATGGGTTCGTAATCTACTTAACCATTGGAGACAAGCAGAAGGCGATCCCTTTCATCCACCACATTGCCCTCTTGGCAATGAACCTGAAGCACTTACCGGCGAACCTGTCTGAAACACCATTTTCTCTCTCATTTCCAGAGTATCTCGTCATGATTATATACTACACCAAATTCTAGATCTTATTTATCCGCTCGTCCGAACCGACAATCACCCCGGTGTAATAGAAGAAGTCAACGAGCTTCGCGCTCGGGTAGTGGCTTTAGAGAATATGGTGCAAAGGTTACAAACACCAGCAGTAGCACCAACAGCATAACCAGTACCACCATCAATAACATCAACAGTACCATTACCACCACCAACAACAACCGCATCGCAAACCTCAACTTCACAATCTGTCCCACGAGCATCGACGTCATACGCCATGTAGATACCAAGGAATACCACAACGATGAAGTATTGATTCATAACTTCATTGGGGAAACATTCTACGGTGATTATGTAATTTCTAAAGTTTAGAAATTATCTATCCTAGCCTTAACCATAAATCAAATGAGTTTAATTTAATATTAACTCATTAAATCAATATTACATCTGAAGAAATATACACATATATATTTCCATAAAGACTGTAATAAAATTCTTTTGTACAAAATATTAATTGTGAATTTTTTTTTTAACGGGTAGGTAATACCCGAGAGATATATAAATTCACAATTAATATGTTACATTCTTCGAATCTGATTCAGCAAATCATCCATTATACTCCCTACTTTCACAACAATATACATTCTTTTATAGAAATCAAAACAACCATACTCATTCAAAATCTAATTACATATTCTGATTTTGAAATCTCAGAATTCGATTCAAGATATAACCGAAATCATCACTCTTAGATTCCTACATCTTTCAAAACTATACTTTGACTTCAAAACTGTCCTAGAACCTCATTTCTATTCATGGAACTCACAAAAATATTTGTGTCATTCAAAATCTTAGAACATCATATGTATATTAACAATTACAATATGTGTTCAAACACTTCGAAATTCCTAAAGACATGCGAAATGATGATCCAACCACATATTACCCACTGTCATGCATCTGAAAAGCTCTCGAAATCAAAGTTATAGTTTAACACGTATCCGTGTCAGATCCTTTGATATTTATTACCAAATATAATTTTTCAATCTCTTTCCAAAATAGACAGTTTTGTCACAGCTCCAGCAAATCACCTTCATTTGTTTATACGAATAAACCTTATTATAACAATTACCCCTTCATCATTGTTACCGGGGAACCTTTCATATCTCGCCACATTAGCAGTAAACTTATCAACAACTTCATTAACCTTCGACTTAAGCCTCTCCGAAAAGCCACTATACTTATTCATTAAAACCCCATCATGTACTCACCTACATCCTGTAATAATAATTGTCACACCAACTACTAGGAATTAGCAATCAGTATTTTGAATTTCGCGACAATTTTACGTCAAAAGTTATATATATAACGTCTATCTCCTAGACTTACATACTTCGAATGTGAATTTTCTGAAAAATATCCCAAACTATGAACTAGTTCTCCGAAATTGGAAAAATGCTGATGAAGCAGCAAAAACTGTAAACGACTTTAACAGTCAAAAGTTTGATGATAAAGAATAGTATGGTGGTAAAGCTGAGAAAAAGAGAAGGTTTGAAACTGGAAAACGGATTGAGCAGACCATGAAGGAGGCTGTGGACAAATCACAAAGACTAAACCTGCCTTCAAAGGATCCAAATGATTCAGTGTCTACTAAAATCGTTAGCAAACACCTTACTTCTTATTCTAAACCTTCACAGACAAATCTTCTTCATCATCCATATTATCGTATCTTTTATTATAATATCTTCGATATTCCTGAAGATATTTTCACAACTATTCTTATCCGATATCTTTTATCTCTTCGCAATATCTGCGTTACAACATAAAAAGAAACTGTGTTAGTTTCTAAATTTAAAAAAAATTTTGAATTTAAAATAGGAATGTTTTTAAAGTAGTGTTGGGAACTGAAGCATGAGTTAGTATAATATAATAACACTTGATCAACGTGATTATATTACAGTAAGTCATGCTGAGTTTCTAATGGAACATGATGATTCACAGAACATACCGTCATCATGTACTGTTTACACGACTCTTACATTCTACCCAATTTTCAAACATATTAAGAACATATCATCTTGATAGCTCTATATTTTCGAATATTCTGGTAATTTGCCAAATCAAGATCGTGCCATTACGATTTTCTTCTTGGAACATTAACTATGTTCATCCAAAAATTCATATCTACGAATTCTGGACTATTATCCGCTTGACTTAAGATCGGGAAGAGAAAACGAAAGCATGAAGCTCTGAAATATAATGGAGAATATAAAGCCCGATAACAACCCCGAAATTACAAACCGTGTATATAAATGTGTATAGCAATATAAAGACACGGGAGAATGAAAAACTCAATAACCCCAAGGAAATGGTAGAAGAAAATAACTTCCTCCGGTGGTAGATGAAAAAGAAGAATGACAGATATGAAAGTTAAAAGTATATCAAGAATCAATACTGGATGAAGCATATTAACGAATGCTTTAAAGTATGAATTGGGGAGAAAGACTAGAAGGTGTGAGCTGTGGAAATAAAGAAACGAAGGGGGTGGAATTATAGTAAAATATCAGACAGATAAATCGAGACAGATTATCGCATTTAATCAAAGAAGATCCTGATTTCCTTAATCGCCGAAGAACCAAATCTTATTGCAAAGATTTTCTTTAAATCCCATGAATTCTGGAAATCAATCATAACTACGTCATCGGTTAAAACGAATATATGTTTACTCATTTCACTCTCTTGCGATAGCTTCACTTATACTCTTCGCGTAATCAAATTGTTTTATCTATATTACTCAATGATGATAAAACTCTATTTATCAACTCATATTCGTCATGAAAACATTTTTATAGTTAGCCATGACGACCTCGATCAAATTTCGGGACGAAATTTCTTTAACGGGTAGGTACTGTGACGACCCGGAAATTTCCGACCAAATTTAAACTTAACCTTTATATGTTTCTGACACGATAAGCAGAATTTGTAATGTTGAATCTCAAAAAGTTTGGAACTACATTCATGTAATCAATTACCCTTTGACCGTGTTCGACGATTCACGAACAATTATGTGTATATAGATATGTATATATATAATATATAATATTAACTGAAAACATTAACAAAGTATTAGATATATGATACTTTACATAAACATATTTGTTTCGATATATTTATCGACAGAATTAAGAGATAATATCAAATGATTGAATTATCAGATACATTATGATATGATTACGGGCCTAAGTTATGAGGTCCACTGTGATTTAAGAAATCTATTTTTCTGACAACTCATTACTTAACCAGTATGATAAAGATAACGATATTTATATTTTATTTTATTATATATATATATATATATATATATATATATATATATATATATATATATATATATATATATATATATATAACGATTTAAATTAATATTATATATATTTTTATACGCGTATTATACGTACATATTTTTATACTTTTACTATACTTTAACTTTACCTTTACTTTACTTTTACTTTACTTTAACTTTAATAATTCATACTTTAATAATTCATACTTTAATAATTCATACTTAAATAATTCATACTTTAATAATTCACTTTAATAATTCATAGTTTAATAATTCACTTTAATAATTCATACTTTAATAATTCACTTTAATTCATACTTTAATAATTCACTTTAATAATTCATACTTTAATAATTCACTTTAATAATTCATACTTTAATAATTCACTGTAATAATTCATACTTTAATAATTCACTTTAATAATTCATACTTTAATAATTCACTTTAATAATTCAAAAATCTATTATAAATAGAATTCAATAGGTTTCATTATTTCATAGAAACTTGAAAATATATTTCTCTAAACTCTCTCAATCGAATTACATATATATATATATATATATATATATATATATATATATATATATATATATATATATATATATATATATATATATATATATATATATATATATATTTACTTAGTATTATTTCAAGATATTATTAGTATACATAAAATACTACGACGGAGTTATATTCAGACGATTTCAAAATAAGTTTTCAAATGGGATAGAGCTAAGGAAATTATGGGTTATAACTATGAAGGTTATGGGTATTGATCGAGGGTATTGCTCGTGAGGTCAACCTAACGTTTATCATTTTCGTTGCGTCTACGTACTTTCCTGCAATATTGAATCACAATATTGATACGTGAGCATTCATATCTTATCTTTTATATATTAATAGTGTATCCCTGACTAGTGCTCGAGTATATATGATTATGCATGTTTGTATGCTTAGTTTCGTCGTTAAATAGTTTATGATAAATCACAAATTTGATACATATGCTACTGAGATAAGTTATATGATATGCATGTCGTTGAAAATCTGAAGAAAAAATTAATAACTTTTCATTTAGAAATCGTGTGGTTTCGATGAACGGATTAAAAGATATGGTCAATTGAATTATCATTAATTTTAATATTATTATTAAAACGATTATTATAACTGTTATCAGCTGATGTTATTACTAAAATTATCTTTATTACTAAAAATTAATATTTTTATTGAAACTATCATTTTATTATTTTTATCATTATTATTATTATCAATATTATTTTATCAAATAAATATGCGTACAAAGATATTTTTACCACACGTAATGTAATTACATTAATAATACATACCACTATATTTTTATGATATTAAGTGAATTTTATAAATTTTATTATTTGAGATATATAAAAGTATATTTTTATCATATATGAATTTTAATATAAATTTTTATTTATTAATAAATGACTTGTATTATTTAGTATAATAAGATCTGATAAATATATTTAAATATATAAAACTACTATATATAAGTTATATAATAAACATGTATAGATTTTGGAAGTCATTTTGGGTCAAGTTGACTTTTGTTGACTTTTGCATGTCGGTCTCGAGCATTAGGATTGTGATACACTACGACTTGACCTAAATTGTTAGACAGATATTGACCAACATATAAATATATATACTTAATATAGGTTCGTGAATCCGAGACAAACACTGCACTTTTTCAGTGCCGTCATATACATAATTGCTACGAAATACAGTATTGTGAGTTTCATTTGCTCCCTTTTTATATATATTTTTGGGCTGACAATACATGCGCTGATTTATAAATGTTTTACGAAATAGGCACAAGTACTAAAACTAATTCTATGTGGGTTTAAACCAGAAATATACCCTTAGCTTGGTAACATTAAACTACTTGTCTATGTACGGTAGGCGCGAATCCTAAAGATAGATCTATTGGGTCTGACAAACCCCATCCTGACTATGGGATGCTTTAGTACTTCGAGGTTATTTTAAACACACCTGATCTGGTGTACTTCAGAGGGTAAAACATGAACGTTAAAGCTTGTTACCGGGTGCCTACAACTTATAGAATACTTTTATACACTTGCGAGTGTACGGATATTTATAAAAACTGAAATCTTGTGGTCTATTACTATTACGGAAATGATGGATTATGATAAACTAATGGACTCACCAACCTTTTGGTTGACACTTTAAAGCATGTTTATTCTCAGGTATTAAAGAATTCTTCCGCTGTGCATTAGCTCATTTTAAGGATATTACTTGGAGTCATTCAAGACATACTTTGAAAGACGTTGCATTCGAGTCGTTGAGTTCATCAAGATTAATATTAAGTCAATTATAGTTGGATGTAATATGAAATGGTATGCATGCCGTCAATTTTTGATGTAAAGAAAGTTTGTCTTTTAAAAACGAATGCAATGTTTGTAAAACGTATCATATAGAGGTCAAATACCTCGCGATGTAATCAACTATTGTGAATCGTTTATAATGTATATGAACGGGTCCTTTCAGTTGGTATCAGAGCGGTGGTCTTAGCGAACCAGGTCTTGCATTAGTGTGTCTAACTGATAGTTGTTAAGATGCATTAGTGAGTCTGGACTTCGACCGTGTCTGCATGTCAAAAGTTTTGCTTATCATTTTTAGTCGGAAATCATCTACTTACCATCCTTAGGAAATTACCTGCTTATCATTCTTAAGTCTAGACGCGTTTTCCTACATTTATTGCATAATAGTGTATAGACGAATTTTTATCTTAGCATATCTGTTACTGTGAACTTTGACTGACATCTTTCAAAGATTCCTCCGTAATTTATGAGATTTTGGTATTATATATACATATGTAAATTATATATTGAAGAATACCAAATCTAAATTCTACGATCTATTTCATACCAAAAAAAATTCTTTCCCTGATCATACAAGATGGATCCCTCAACCAGTTCGAGTTCCTCGAATTCCGACAGCTATGCCGATATGGATTTCCACATGAGCTCCGAAAGCAGCGTGATCGGAATGGATCAACCAATTAGCCATCATCTATTCTAGATGAATTGGGGATGGGTTCGTAATCTACTTAACCATTGGAGACAAGTAGAAGGCGATCCCTTTCATCCACCACATTGCCCTCTTGGCAATGAACCTGAAGCACTTACCGGCGAACCTGTCTGAAACACCATTTTCTCTCTCATTTCCAGAGTATCTCGTCATGATTATATACTACACCAAATTCTAGATCTTATTTATCCGCTCGTCCGAACCGACAATCACCCCAGTGTAATAGAAGAAGTCAACGAGCTTCGCGCTCGGGTAGTGGCTTTAGAGAATATGGTGCAAAGGTTACAAACACCAGCAGTAGCACCAGCAGCATAACCAGTTCCACCATCAATAACATCAACAGTACCATTACCACCACCAACAACAACCGCATCGCAAACCTCAACTTCACAATCTGTCCCACGAGCATCGACGTCATACTCCATGTAGATACCAAGGAATACCACAACGATGAAGTATTGATTCATAACTTCATTGGGGAAACATTCTACGGTGATTATGTAATTTCTAAAGTTTAGAAATTATCTATCCTAGCCTTAACCATAAATCAAATAAGTTTAATTTAATATTAACTCATTAAATCAATATTACATCTGAAGAAATATACACATATATATTTCCATAAAGACTGTAATAAAATTCTTTTGTACAAAATATTAATTGTGAAATTTTTTTTTAACGGGTAGGTAATACCCGAGAGATATATAAATTCACAATTAATATGTTACATTCTTCGAATCTGATTCAGCAAATCATCCATTATACTCCCTACTTTCACAACAATATACATTCTTTTATAGAAATCAAAACAACCATACTCATTCAAAATCTAATTACATATTCTGATTTTGAAATCTCAGAATTCGATTCAAGATATAACCGAAATCATCACTCTTAGATTCCTACATCTTTCAAAACTATACTTTGACTTCAAAACTGTCCTAGAACCTCATTTCTATTCATGGAACTCACAAAAATATTTGTATCATTCAAAATCTTAGAACATCATATGTATATTAACAATTACAATATGTGTTCAAACACTTCGAAATTCCTAAAGACATGCGAAATGATGATCCAACCACATATTACCCACTGTCATGCATCTGAAAAGCTCTCGAAATCAAAGTTATAGTTTAACACGTATCCGTGTCAGATCCTTTGATATTTATTACCAAATATAATTTTTCAATCTCTTTCCAAAATAGACAGTTTTGTCACAGCTCCAGCAAATCACCTTCATTTGTTTATACGAATAAACCTTATTATAACAATTACCCCTTCATCATTGTTACCGGGGAACCTTTCATATCTCGCCACATTAGCAGTAAACTTATCAACAACTTCATTAACCTTCGACTTAAGCCTCTCCGAAAAGCCACTATACTTATTCATTAAAACCCCATCATGTACTCACCTACATCCTGTAATAATCATTGTCACACCAACTACTAGGAATTAGCAATCAGTATTTTGAATTTCGCGACAATTTTACGTCAAAAGTTATATATATAACGTCTATCTCCTAGACTTACATACTTCGAATGTGAATTTTCTGAAAAACATCCCAAACTATGAACTAGTTCTCCGAAATTGGAAAAATGCTGATGAAGCAGCAAAAACTGTAAACGACTTTAACAGTCAAAAGTTTGATGATAAAGAATAGTATGGTGGTAAAGCTGAGAAAAAGAGAAGGTTTGAAACTGGAAAACGGATTGAGCAGACCATGAAGGAGGCTGTGGACAAATCACAAAGACTAAACCTGCCTTCAAAGGATCCAAATGATTCAGTGTCTACTGAAATCGTTAGCAAACACCTTACTTCTTATTCTAAACCTTCACAGACAAATCTTCTTCATCATCCATATTATCGTATCTTTTATTATAATATCTTCGATATTCCTGAAGATATTTTCACAACTATTCTTATCCGATATCTTTTATCTCTTCGCAATATCTGCGTTACAACATAAAAAGAAACTGTGTTAGTTTCTAAATTTAAAAAAAATTTTGAATTTAAAATAGGAATGTTTTTGAAGTACTGTTGGGAACTGAAGCATGAGTTAGTATAATATAATAACACTTGATCAACGTGATTATATTACAGTAAGTCATGCTGAGTTTCTAATGGAACATGATGATTCACAGAACATACCGTCATCATGTACTGTTTACACGACTCTTACATTCTACCCAATTTTCAAACATATTAAGAACATATCATCTTGATAGCTCTATATTTTCGGATATTCTGGTAATTTGCCAAATCAAGATCGTGCCATTACGATTTTCTTCTTGGAACATTAACTATGTTCATCCAAAAATTCATATCTACGAATTCTGGACTATTATCCGCTTGACTTAAGATCGGGAAGAGAAAACGAAAGCATGAAGCTCTGAAATATAATGGAGAATATAAAGCCCGATAACAACCCCGAAATTACAAACCGTGTATATAAATGTGTATAGCAATATAAAGACACGGGAGAATGAAAAACTCAATAACCCCAAGGAAATGGTAGAAGAAAATAACTTCCTCCGGTGGTAGATGAAAAAGAAGAATGACAGATATGAAAGTTAAAAGTATATCAAGAATCAATACTGGATGAAGCATATTAACGAATGCTTTAAAGTATGAATTGGGGAGAAAGACTAGAAGGTGTGAGCTGTGGAAATAAAGAAACGAAGGGGGTGGAATTATAGTAAAATATCAGACAGAGAAATCGAGACAGATTATCGCATTTAATCAAAGAAGATCCTGATTTCCTTAATCACCGAAGAACCAAATCTTATTGCAAAGATTTTCTTTAAATCCCATGAATTCCGGAAATCAATCATAACTACGTCATCGGTTAAAACGAATATACGTTTACTCATTTCACTCTCTTGCGATAGCTTCACTTATACTCTTCGCGTAATCAAATTGTTTTATCTATATTACTCAATGATGATAAAACTCTATTTATCAACTCATATTCGTCATGAAAACATTTATATAGTTAGCCATGACGACCTTGATCAAATTTCGGGACGAAATTTATTTAACGGGTAGGTACTGTGACGACCCGGAAATTTCCGACCAAATTTAAACTTAACCTTTATATGTTTCTGACACGATAAGCAGAATTTGTAATGTTGAATCTCAAAAAGTTTGGAACTACATTCATGTAATCAATTACCCTTTGACCGTGTTCGACGATTCACGAACAATTATGTGTATATAGATATGTATATATATAATATATAATATTAACTGAAAACATTAACAAAGTATTAGATATATGATACTTTACATAAACATATTTGTTTCGATATATTTATCGACAGAATTAAGAGATAATATCAAATGATTGAATTATCAGATACATTATGATATGATTACGGGCCTAAGTTATGAGGTCCACTGTGATTTAAGAAATCTATTTTTTTGACAACTCATTACTTAACCAGTATGATAAAGATAACGATATTTATATTTTATTTTATTATATATATATATATATATATATATATATATATATATATATATAACGATTTAAATTAATATTATATATATTTTTATACGCGTATTATACGTACATATTTTTATACTTTTACTATACTTTAACTTTACCTTTACTTTACTTTAACTTTAATAATTCATACTTTAATAATTCATACTTTAATAATTCACTTTAATAATTCATACTTTAATAATTCACTTTAATAATTCATACTTTAATAATTTACTTTAATAATTCATACTTTAATAATTCACTTTAATTCATACTTTAATAATTCACTTTAATAATTCATACTTTAATAATTCACTTTAATAATTCATACTTTAATAATTCACTGTAATAATTCATACTTTAATAATTCACTTTAATAATTCATACTTTAATAATTCACTTTAATAATTCAAAAATCCATTATAAATAGAATTCAATAGGTTTCATTATTTCATAGAAACTTGAAAATATATTTCTCTAAACTCTCTCAATCGAATTACATATATATATATATATATATATATATATATATATATATATATATATATATATATATATATATATATATATATATATATATATATATATATATATATTTACTTAGTATTATTTCAAGATATTATTAGTATACATAAAATACTACGACGGAGTTATATTCAGACGATTTCAAAATAAGTTTTCAAATGGGATAGAGCTAAGGAAATTATGGGTTATAACTATGAAGGTTATGGGTATTGATCGAGGGTATTGCTCGTGAGGTCAACCTAACGTTTATCATTTTCGTTGCGTCTACGTACTTTCCTGCAATATTGAATCACAATATTGATACGTGAGCATTCATATCTTATCTTTTATATATTAATAGTGTATCCCTGACTAGTGCTCGAGTATATATGATTATGCATGTTTGTATGCTTAGTTTCGTCGTTAAATAGTTTATGATAAATCACAAATTTGATACATATGCTACTGAGATAAGTTATATGATATGCATGTCGTTGAAAATCTGAAGAAAAAATTAATAACTTTTCATTTAGAAATCGTGTGGTTTCGATGAACGGATTAAAAGATATGGTCAATTGAATTATCATTAATTTTAATATTATTATTAAAACGATTATTATAACTGTTATCAGTTGATGTTATTACTAAAATTATCTTTATTACTAAAAATTAATATTTTTATTGAAACTATCATTTTATTATTTTTATCATTATTATTATTATCAATATTATTTTATCAAATAAATATGCGTACAAAGATATTTTTACCACACGTAATGTAATTACATTAATAATACATACCACTTTATTTTTATGATATTAAGTGAATTTTATAAATTTTATTATTTGAGATATATAAAAGTATATTTTTATCATATATGAATTTTAATATAAATTTTTATTTATTAATAAATGACTTGTATTATTTAGTATAATAAGATCTGATAAATATATTTAAATATATAAAACTACTATATATAAGTTATATAATAAACATGTATAGATTTTGGAAGTCATTTTGGGTCAAGTTGACTTTTGCATGTCGGTCTCGAGCATTAGGATTGTGATACACTACGACTTGACCTAAATTGTTAGACAGATATTGACCAACATATAAATATATATACTTAATATAGGTTCGTGAATCCGAGACAAACACTGCACTTGTTCAGTGCCGTCATATACATAATTGCTACGAAATACAGTATTGTGAGTTTCATTTGCTCCCTTTTTATATATATATTTTTGGGCTGACAATACATGCGCTGATTTATAAATGTTTTACGAAATAGGCACAAGTACTAAAACTAATTCTATGTGGGTTTAAACCAGAAATATACCCTTAGCTTGGTAGCATTAAACTACTTGTCTATGTACGGTAGGCGCGAATCCTAAAGATAGATCTATTGGGTCTGACAAACCCCATCCTGACTATGGGATGCTTTAGTACTTCGAGGTTATTTTAAACACACCTGATCTGGTGTACTTCAGAGGGTAAAACATGAACGTTAAAGCTTGTTACCGGGTGCCTACAACTTATAGAATACTTTTATACACTTGCGAGTGTACGGATATTTATAGAAACTGAAATCTTGTGGTCTATTACTATTACGGAAATGATGGATTATGATAAACTAATGAACTCACCAACCTTTTGGTTGACACTTTAAAGTATGTTTATTCTCAGGTATTAAAGAATTCTTCCGCTGTGCATTAGCTCATTTTAAGGATATTACTTGGAGTCATTCAAGACATACTTTGAAAGATGTTTCATTCGAGTCGTTGAGTTCATCAAGATTAATATTAAGTCAATTATAGTTGGATGTAATATGAAATGGTATGCATGCCGTCAATTTTTGATGTAAAGAAAGTTTGTCTTTTAAAAACGAATGCAATGTTTGTAAAACGTATCATATAGAGGTCAAATACCTCGCGATGTAATCAACTATTGTGAATCATTTATAATGTATATGAACGGGTCCTTTCAACGTTGTTATAACGATAATCGTTATATATATCGTTTTCGAGTTTCTTAAATTAATAGTCTCATTTTTATGTATATAACTCATTGTTAAAATACCTAATGAGATACATACTTATAATAAAATCATGTTAACTATATATATAACCATATATATGTCATCGTATAGTTTTTACAAGTTTTAACGTTCGTGAATCACCGGTCAACTTAGGTGGTCAATTGTCTATATGAAACCTATTTCAATTAATCAAGTCTTAACAAGTTTGATTGCTTAACATGTTGGAAACACTTAATCATGTAAATAACAATTTCATTTAATATATATATAAACATGGAAAAGTTCGGGTCACTACACCTAAATCCCTTAGACCATGCTCCGATACCACTTGTAACGACCCAACCCGTCGATTTCCGGCCCATAAATTTTTTTCCTTTTTAATATACATTAAATAACACTTTAGGTCCCATTACACAATTTCCAAAACGTATTTGTTTTCACATTACGTATAACGACTTTAATAAAACATACATTACATAATTAAATCGTAAACTGGGTTATACTCATGACCCATTTGACTAAACCAATATACGTCACATGACCCGGCTAGTTACTTAACACAAAACCGAGCATGGTGATTGGGACTACGCTACCCAATCCTAAATCGAGTCCAAAAGCAAGATCTTCTAAAGCAACCTAACCAAGATCTCTAATCCCCACGCTTACCCGAGCCTCCATCACGGGAACCTATAAAAAAATATCAACAACGAGAGGGTAAGCTAATGCTTAGTGAATGTAAAGATACTATACCCATACATATGCATAAAATGACTTCGCATCACCAAGCACAAAAATAAACACATACCACCTCCGCATGGTAAATAAGCTATAAAAGAGCACATACATAAAGTAGCTACACGCTACGTAATCACCAAGCTAACGCCACAAGATTAGCTACAACACAATAATAATTATATACGCATATACAATAAATATAATCAACAACATCAATAAGGTTAACCCCTTAACCTAAACCACATGAATGTTGGCCGAAATTCACGCGCCTTAGTGAATCCGAACTTCACGCGACTCACTACCTTCAAACAACTTGACTATTAAGGATGGCCGAACTTCACGCGCCTTTATGAATCCGAACTTCACGCGACTCATAGCTTAGTCAAACATGACAATAGGGTTGGCCGAACTTCACGTGCCTTAGTGAATCCAAACTTCACGCGATTCACTACCCGAACCATCTCCACAACAAATGCTAGCAACACCCATCGCCAAAGGGTTTATCCAATACACTAGCCTATCACGACATCAAGGGTAGTAACCAAAAATGCATAAGCGTATCACATGGACCTGAAGCACAAGAGGGGTCCATTCTCCCACACAAACATAGACTAAACCCGAGCAAGGGCCACTCTACACACTCACCCATCCTATACATACATACACGTATAGTAAATTTACACTCACCTTAAATGCCTCGATGAAGTGCAAACCAAATCCCGCAACTCGCCAATGGAACGTATCTATTCCATTTATCATATAATCATCAATACAAACTCATTTGGATTCTCGACCCGCCCAAATGAACAAAAAGTGCAAATCACACCCTTTTGCACTTTTAACGCTACTCGAAGGTCCGAAACCAACAAGTCCAAATCCCACGTGTCTGAAATACCCAAAGACACCACATTTAGACATTAAACACACACTAGTCCGCATATTCGCCCAAAACCCATTTTGACCCTTAACAAAGTCAAATTCTCACATTTACAAGTTTTGACTTCAAAACGCCACCAACACATGTTTATACTTTAGCTTAACTCATTTTAAGTTTATAAACTCAACTAATTCGACAATCGGGCCACAATCATCATCAAACCCTAATTTTGACTCTATTCAAAATTAGTCAACCACATGAACACTAATGGCTTCCAAACCTCAATAGTCACTAAATACTAGTGATTACACTCGCTTAAGCATTAAACTTGGTTAATTAGTTTACCAAATCAAAACCCGCCTTCAACACCTTTAAACCCGAATCTAGTTTTCATCTTCCATTAACAACTAGTGGGGTTCCATTTATGAACATACAATCAAAAGCCCTAGATTTAGATGATGAACATGAAAATGAAATTCAAAGTTAGAGCTTACCACTAGTATCAATACGTAGCTAAGAACGAGGAGAACAACATTTCTTCTTGCTCCAAAGATCGGATCAAACTCTTTCCTTTCCAAAATGCCTTTTGAATCAAGTGTGGAAATGAAGAAATGAGAGAAAAGGTGGAAGAAAATGGAAAAGAAAATAAGAAAATGAAATGGGTGGATGAGGTTTATGGACACAAATCTGGCACACACGCAAAATGACCAAAATGCCCCTAGAAACCCTTAAAACTACGAAATCCAGAACCAGACTCCCAGAAGAGCCGTGTCGCGGCCTTCTTTCTCTGCGCCACGACCTACAGCGTGGTCTGGTGGTCTTGTTTGCATGCTGTCTGATCTTGATTTGTGTTCAATACCGCTCCGCGACCCACTAAGTTGCGCCGCTACCTAGTGTGAGTTTTATCCATTTTTCGCGTACTTGAACCCCAACACACAAACACGTCTTGTACCCTTCATACACTAGATGTATATACTCTCTAGAACACATATAATAACCCTTCGATCACTCTCGTACTCTATTTACATACATGCAACATATATACTTAATCGATACACATATATATTCGTTATACGTCATACGTGCTCTACATACATACATCATACGAATAAACGGGTCTTACAATCTACTTTCATCTTATTTTTGAAGATCCATTTGCAACCAAGTGTTATTGCCCATGATGGAATCCATCTCATTATTAATTGTCTCCTTCCAGAATACAACATCTCGAGACCTCAATGCTTCATCAAATATTTTGAGATCATCCTCAACATTGAAGCAATACGAATATTGGGTAGAAACATCATCCCTGGAAACTTCAACTAAGTATAATTGAAAATCTGGTACAAATGATTTATGTTTCCTTTCTGTTTTGCTTTTCTGAATCTCAAGTGACTGGTCAACAGCCTTTTCAGAGACTTTATCATTACTACCCTTATTGATTCCATTGTTACTTGTAAACATGTTATTTGGTCTAGGTATAGATGTAAATCGATTTTCATCAATGATTGCATCCTTTGGTCTAGGTATAGAACCTATATGCATTGAAATGTTCAACATATCCAATAAATATGCAATATATTTCTCTTTAAGTCAAACTCTTCTTTTTGGGATCAGGCAGTCTTACAACAACCCTACAACCCCATACTCAAAGATAATTCAAGTTAGGTTTCCTTTTGTTCTAAAGTTCATAAGGTGTAATATTGTTCTTTTTGTTAGGAACTCTAGTAATCAAATAAAAAGCTGTTAACATAACTTCCCCCCAAAATCCTTCACTTAAACCCGAATAGGATAACATGGAATTAACCATCTCCTTCAGGACCATATTCTTCATCTCAGATATACCATTTTGTTATGGTGTATAAGGAGTTGTGGTCTAATGGATAATACCAACGGATTGAAAAAAAGTTCGGTCAGTGTATTCACCTCCCATATCCGTTCTAAGTCTTTTAATCGAAGTCTTTTGTTGCAATTCTACTTCAGTTTTAAATATTTTGAATTTATCTAATGCTTCATCCTTAGTATGTGATAAATAAACATAGCAAAATCTTGAAGCATCATTAATAAACGTCACAAAATATTTCTTGTTCCCTAAAGTAGGAGTAGCATGCAAATCGAATAAATCACTATGTATTAATTTCAACATTTCATTATCACGATGTACATTTTGAAATGGTTTCTTAATGATTTTTGTCAGCATACAAATTTTACACTTTTCATTGTTTATATCAAAGACTGGTATTAAACCATCTTTAGACATATCAATCATTATTTTAAAGTATACGTGTCCTAGTCTAGTATGCTAAAGAATAGAATTATTTATGCTAGTAGTAAACATGCAAACAATATCAACACTTACATGTTCAATGTTTAGTCTAAATATTTCATTAATTAAATAATCAAATCTAACAAATAAACCATGTTTAGATAAAACAAAATTGTCAGATTCAATAACTTGTTTGTAACCAAAATTATTCAACATACTACTAGAAACCAAGATTTTCATAATTTGTGGTACATTCAAAACATTAAACAAAGAAACGATCTTTTCAGAACTAAAACTTAAATCCACATAACCACGTCCATGAACAGAGTCTATTGACTCGTTTCCCATATAAAGAATTGATCCATCAGTCACTGACTCGTAAGTCTTGAACCAACATCTATCCTTGCACACATGAGTAGTAGCTCATGAGTCAATCCACCAAGTAACATCTTCATCCTGCACAAAACTAATCTCAGATATATATGAAGCATATTAATTCAGAATTGAATTATTAAATATAATCTGACATTTCTGAGTCTGGCTGTTCGAACCATTACCCGAACTGTTTGTGTTAGATCCCTTAGCATTGTTAGTGCCAAACATAACCTTGCAATCCCTTTTCAATTGTTCAGATTTACCACACTTCCAACAAGTCAATTTAGACTTCTTATTAGGATCAACTTTGTTATTACCCTAATGTTTACGTATTACCAATGAACCTTTTATGTTCCACCATATTAACAGCAGATGTACCAGCAACTTCTTTGCTTTTTGGCTTGTCATTATCCTGCAACCTGAGGCCTTCCTCAATACGCAGATGACTGCCCAACTCAACAAGAGTTAACTCCTCCTTATGTTCAAAGTATGTTTAAATTCTTTCCAAGAATAAGGTAGTTTATTAATGATACTTGAGACTTGAATAGTGTAGTGACCCGAACTTTTCAATGTTTATATATATTAAATGAAATTGTTATTTACATGATTAAGTATTTCCAACATGTTAAGCAATCAAACTTGTTAAGACTTGATTAATTGAAATAGGTTTCATATAGACAATTGACCACCCAAGTTGACCGGTGATTCACGAACGTTAAAACTTGTAAAAACTATATGATGACATATATATGGTTATATATATAGTTAACATGATATTATGATAAGTAAACATATCATTAAGTATATTAATAATGAACTACATATGTAAAAACAAGACTACTAACTTAATGATTTTGAAACTAGACATATATGTAACGATTATCGTTGTAACGACATTTAATGTATATATATATATATATCATATTAAGAGATATTCGTACATCATAATATCATGATAATATAATAATTTAAAATCTCTTTTGATATTATAAACATTGGGTTAACAACATTTAACAAGATCGTTAACCTAAAGGTTTCAAAACAACACTTACATGTAACGACTAACGATGACTTAACGACTCAGTTAAAATGTATATACATGTAGTGTTTTAATATGTATTCATACACTTTTGAAAGACTTCAAGACACTTATCAAAATACTTCTACTTAACAAAAATGCTTACAATTACATCCTCGTTCATTTTCATCAACAATTCTACTCGTATGCACCCGTATTCGTACTCGTACAATACACAGCTTTTAGATGTATATACTATTGATATATACACTCCAATGATCAGCTCTTAGCAGCCCATGTGAGTCACCTAACACATGTGGGAACCATCATTTGGAAACTAGCATGAAATATCTCATAAAATTACAAAAATATGAGTAATCATTCATGACTTATTTACATGAAAACAAAATTACATATCCTTTATATCTAATCCATACACCAACGACCAAAAACACCTACAAACACTTTAATTCTTCAATTTTCTTCATCTAATTGATCTCTCTCAAGTTCTATCTTCAAGTTCTAAGTGTTCTTCATAAATTCCAAAAGTTCTAGTTTCATAAAATCAAGAATACTTCCAAGATTGCAAGTTTACTTCCAAGTTTTCTAAACCCATTCCAAGTAATCATCCAAGATCAAGAAACCTTTGTTACTTACAGTAGGTTATCTTTCTAATACAAGGTAATAATCATATTCAAACTTTAATTCAATTTCTATAACTATAACAATCTTATTTCGAGTGGAAATCTTACTTGAAATTGTTTTCGTGTCATGATTCTGCTTCAAGAACTTTCAAGCCATCCAAGGATCCTTTGAAGCTAGATCTATTTTTCTCATTTCCAGTAGGTTTATCCAAGGAACTTGAGGTAGTAATGATGTTCATAACATCATTCGATTCATACATAAAAAGCTGTCTTATTCAACGTTATAAACTTGTAATCACTAGAACATAGTTTAGTTAATTCTAAACTTGTTCGCAAATAAAGTTAATCCTTCTAACTATATTTTTAAAATCAACTAAACACATGTTGCTAACTTAATGATTTAAAACCCGGAAACACGATAAACACCATAAAACTGGATATACGTCGTCGTAGTAAAACCGGGGGCTGTTTTGGTTGGGATAATTAAAAGCTAAGAAGAACTTTGATTTAAAAGCTATACTTCTGGAAAAATGATTTTTCTTATGAACATGAAACTATATCCAAAAATCGTGGTTAAACTCAAAGTGAAAGTATGTTTTTCAAAATGGTCATCAAGATGTCGTTCTTTCGACGGAAGTGACTACCTCTTTCAAAAACGACTTGTAACTTGTATTTCTGACTATAAACTTATACTTTTTCTATTTAGATTCATAAATTTAAGTTCAATACAAAACCGTGGCCACTGGAATCACTCAAAACGGATTAGAAACGAAGAAATGGCGAGTAAAACAAGATTGATAAAAACTACTCATTTTACCTACGTGAAAGTTAGTAATAAATCTATTCCAACCATAACCTAATCAACTTATATTGTATATTATGTAATCTTGAGATACCATAGACACGTATACAATGTTTTGACCTATCATGTCGACCCATCTATATGTATATTGCGGAACAACCATAGACACTCTATATGTGAATGTTGGAGTTAGCTATACAGGGTTGAGGTTGATTCCAAAATATATATATAGTTTGAGTTGTGATCAATACTGAGATACGTATACACTGGGTCGTGGATTGATTCAAGATAATATTTATCGATTTATTTCTGTACATCTAACTGTGGACAACTAGTTGTAGGTTACTAACGAGGACAGCTGACTTAATAAACTTAAAACATCAAAATGTATTAAAAGTATTGTAAATATATTTTGAACATACTTTGATATATATGTATATATTGTTATAGGTTTGTGAATCAACCAGTGGCCAAGTCTTACTTCCCGACGAAGTAAAAATCTGTGAAAGTGAGTTATAGTCCCACTTTTAAAATCTAATATTTTTGGGATGAGAATACATGCAGGTTTTATAAATGATTTACAAAATAGACACAAGTACGTGAAACTACATTCTATGGTTGAATTATCGAAATAGAATATGCCCCTTTTTATTAAGTCTGGTAATCTAAGAATTAGGGAACAGACACCCTAATTGACGCGAATCCTAAAGATAGATCTATTGGGCCTAACAAACCCCATCCAAAGTACCGGATGCTTTAGTACTTCGAAATTTATATCATATCCGAAGGGTGTCCCGGAATGATGGGGATATTCTTATATATGCATCTTGTTAATATCGGTTACCAGGTGTTCACCATATGAATGATTTTTATCTCTATGTATGTGATGTGTATTGAAATATGAAATCTTGTGGTCTATTGTTACGATTTGATATGTATAGGTTAAACCTATAACTCACCAACATTTTTGTTGACGTTTAAAGCATGTTTATTCTCAGGTGAATACTAAGAGCTTCCGCTGTTGCATACTAAAATAAGGACAAGATTTGGAGTCCATGTTTGTATGATATTGTGTAAAATAAGGACAAGATTTCGATGTAACATATTTGTATTGTAAACCATTATGTAATGGTCGTGTGTAAACAGGATATTTTAGATTATCATTATTTGATAATCTACGTAAAGCTTTTTAAACCTTTATTTATGAAATAAAGGTTATGGTTTGTTTTAAAAATAAATGCAGTCTTTGAAAAAACGTCTCATATAGAGGTCAAAACCTCGCAACGAAATCAATTAATATGGAACGTTTTTAATCAATAAGAACGGGACATTTCAGTTGGTATCCGAGCGTTGGTCTTAGAGAGCCAGAATTTTGCATTAGTGTGTCTTATCGAGTTTGTTAGGATGCATTAGTGAGTCTGGACTTCGACCGTGTTTACTTGAAAAATGATTGCTTAACAAATTTTGTTGGAAACTATATATTTTTAACATGTGAATATTATGTGATATATCAATCTGTTAACGTGTTTGATATTATGTGATAGATGTCTACCTCTAGAACAAGTCCCATTGACTCACCTAATAATAATGAAGAGTCGAATGTAAATTGGAATGATTCGTGGACTGATTCACAAGTTCCCGAAGAGGAACCGGAAGAAGAGTCGGAACCGGAAGAAGAATCGGAACCGGAAGAAGAATCGGAACCGGAAGAAGAACCAGTGGGGGAAATAATAAAACGGTTAAGTAGAAGAAAATCCTCAACCAACCGACCAAAGTTAATTATGGTCAACGGTGTTTCCGCCAAGGAAGCAAAATATTGGGAGGATTACCAATTCTCCGATGAATCGGATCCCGACGAGGATTCCGATGATGTTATAGAAATTACCCCAACTGAATTTAAAAAGGCAAAAGAGAACAATAAGGGAAAGGGCATAAAAATAGAGAAATCTGATTCCAACCCCGATGAACTTTATATGTATCGTCAACACCCGTATTTCTTAAGTTGTGACAATAACCCGGGAACCTCTAAACCACCAGGTTTTTCTAAACCAATGTGGAAAACGACGGCTCGTATTAGGGGAACATCATATATCCCTAGAAACTTGTCAAAACGAACCAAAACCGAAGAAGAAGAAACGAGCGAGTCGGAATAAGATAGTTGTATTCGTGTGGTGTAATATATGTAATATAGTGTGCTTATGCTTTATGATATATGTAAAAATTGCTTGTATTAATAAGTATTTTTTTATGAATCTAACTCTTTTCTATTTTACAGTATAAAAACACAAAATGGATAGACAACCCAATATTTTAAGAGACCTACCTGGAGACATGATTTATGAAATCTTGTCTAGAGTCGTCAGAATTCCTCGACACAACTATTTAAGGCGAGATCAGTTTGTAAGACATTCGAAGAACGTTCCAAGAATTCCTTGGTTTATAAAAGGCTTTCGTTCGAAAGATGGGGAATATCACATTGGGAAATCCATAAGTTACGATGTGTTTACTTTGACGCATATATTGCGGGGAACCCAAATGCTATTTTATGCAACGGGTTAAGAAATTATTTTGACTCAATATATCCGAATATAGGACTTCGTGATTTAGAAAAAGCGGCTAACATGCAACATAAAGAAGCATGTTATGCTTACGGCTTAGTAATGTTCGCTTCTCACCAAAGTGAGAACAAGAACATCGGGCTACAACTATTAAACAAAATGTTCCCACAAGTGACGGAGTTGGTAATTGGGGTAAGAAATGAGGTTTTTAGATTGTTAAGGGACTGTTGGATATTACGTAACCCTCGTCAATTTGACGACGTTACAACACGCTGTATTATCAACGGCCATAATGGTTATGTTCCACAAGACCAAGGATGAGATGTAGTCCTAGTAAAACCAGAATGCATGACTTGTTTCTGGACGTATGAATTACGTGTCTTTATTGCCTTTACTGAACGACTTGTGTACTAGCTAGAATTATCTTCACAACTATCTTGTATCAAAGTTTTATGTGCTATATTTCATGCTATATGTAGTGACCCGAACTCTTCCATGTTTATATATATTAATTGAGATTGATATTTACATGATTAAATTTTTCCAACATGTTAAGCAATCAAACTTGTTAAGACTTGATTAATTGAAATATGTTTCATATAGACAATTGACCACCCAAGTTGACCGGTGATTCACGAACGTTAAAACTTGTAAAAACTATATGATGACATATATATGGATATATATATAGTTAACATGATACTATGATAAGTAAACATATCATTAAGTATATTAACAATGAACTGCATATGTAAAAACAAGACTACTAACTTAATGATTTTTAAACGAGACATATATGTAACGATTATCGTTGTAAAGACATTTAATGTATATATATCATATTAAGAGATATTCATACATGATAATATCATGATAATATAATAATTTAAAATCTCATTTGATATTATAAACATTGGGTTAACAACATTTAACAAGATCGTTAACCTAAAGGTTTCAAAACAACACTTACATGTAACGACTAACGATGACTTAACGACTCAGTTAAAATGTATATACATGTAGTGTTTTAATATGTATTTATACACTTTTGAAAGACTTAAATACACTTATCAAAATACTTCTACTTAACAAAAATGCTTACAATTACATCCCCGTTCAGTTTCATCAACAATTCTACTCGTATGCTCCCGTATTCGTACTCGTACAATACACAGCTTTTAGATGTATGTACTATTGGTATATACACTCCAATGATCAGCTCTTAGCAGCCCATGTGAGTCACCTAACACATGTGGGAACCATCATTTGGCAACTAGCATGAAATATCTCATAAAATTACAAAAATATGAGTAATCATTCATGACTTATTTACATGAAAACAAAATTACATATCCTTTATATCTAATCCATACACCAACGACCAAAAACACCTACAAACACTTTCATTCTTCAATTTTCTTCATCTAATTATCTCTCTCAAGTTCTATCTTCAAGTTCTAAGTGTTCTTCATATATTCTACAAGTTCTAGTTACATAAAATCAAGAATACTTTCAAGTTTCCTAGCTCACTTCCAATCTTGTAAGGTGATCATCCAACCTCAAGAAATCTTCGTTTCTTACAGTAGGTTATCATTCTAATACAAGATAATAATCATATTCAAACTTTGGTTCAATTTCTATAACTATAACAATCTTATTTCAAGTGATGATCTTACTTGAACTTGTTTTTTTGTGTCATGATCCTACTTCAAGAACTTTCAAGCCATCCAAGATCCTTTGAAGCTAGATCATTTCTTGTCAATTCCAGTAGGTTTACCTACTAAACTTGAGGTAGTAATGATGTTCATAACATCATTCAATTCATATATATAAAACTATCTTATTCGAAGGTTTAAACTCGTAATCACTAGAACATAGTTTAGTTAATTCTAAACTTGTTCGCAAACAAAAGTTAATCCTTCTAACTTGACTTTTAAAATTAACTACACACATGTTATATATCTATATGATATGCTAACTTAATGATTTAAAACCTGGAAACACGAAAAACACCGTAAAACCGGATTTACGCCGTCGTAGTAACACCGCTGGCTGTTTTGGGTTAGTTATTTAAAAACTATGATAAACTTTGATTTAAAAGTTGTTATTCTGAGAAAATAATTTTTATTATGAACATGAAACTATATCCAAAAATTATGGTTAAACTCAAAGTGGAAGTATGTTTTCTAAAATGGTCATCTAGACGTCGTTCTTTCGACTGAAATGACTACCTTTACAAAAATGACTTGTAACTTATTTTTCCGACTATAAACCTATACTTTTCTGTTTAGATTCATAAAATAGAGTTCAATATGAAACCATAGCAATTTGATTCACTCAAAACGGATTTAAAATGAAGAAGTTATGGGTAAAACAAGATTGGATAATTTTTCTCATTTTAGCTACGTGAAAATTGGTAACAAATCTATTCCAACCATAACTTAATCAACTTGTATTGTATATTATGTAATCTTGAGATACCATAGACACGTATACAATGTTTCGACCTATCATGTCGACACATCTATATATATTTCGGAACAACCATAGACACTCTATATGTGAATGTTGGAGTTAGCTATACAGGGTTGAGGTTGATTCCAAAATATATATAGTTTGAGTTGTGATCAATACTGAGATACGTATACACTGGGTCGTGGATTGATTCAAGATAATATTTATCGATTTATTTCTGTACATCTAACTGTGGACAACTAGTTGTAGGTTACTAACGAGGACAGCTGACTTAATAAACTTAAAACATCAAAATATATTAAAAGTGTTGTAAATATATTTTAAACATACTTTGATATATATGTATATATTGTTATAGGTTCGTGAATCAACCAGTGGCCAAGTCTTACTTCTCGACGAAGTAAAAATCTGTGAAAGTGAGTTATAGTCCCACTTTTAAAATCTAATATTTTTGGGATGAGAATACATGCAGGTTTTATAAATGATTTACAAAATAGACACAAGTACGTGAAACTACATTCTATGGTTGAATTATCGAAATCGAATATGCCCCTTTTTATTAAGTCTGGTAATCTAAGAATTAGGGAACAGACACCCTAATTGACGCGAATCCTAAAGATAGATCTATTGGGCCTAACATGAAAGGACCCGTCCTAATCCATCCGGACGAAGTCCATATCGATTATAAATGATTCACAACAGTTGATTACATCGCGAGGTACTTGACCTCTATATGATACATTTTACAAACATTGCATTCGTTTTTAAAAGACAAACTTTCATTTACATCGAAAGTTGACGGCATGCATACTATTTCATAATATATCAAACTATAATTGACTAATCAATAATCTTGATGAACTCAATGACCCGAATGCAATGTCTTTTGAAATATGTCATGAATGACTCCAAGTAATAACTCTAAAATGAGCAAATGCACAGCGGAAGATTTCTTTCATACCTGAGAATAAACACGCTTTCAAGTGTCAACCAAAAGGTTGGTGAGTTCATTAGTTTAACATAAATAATCTTTTCATAATTTTAATAGACCACAAGATTTCATATTTCCATTTCTCATAAACATACGTCCCATGCATAGAGACAAAAATATCATTCATATGGATTGAACACCTGGTAACCGACATTCACAATATACATATAAGAATATCCCCATCATTCCGGGATCCTCCTTCGGACATGATATAAATTTCGAAGTACTAAAGCATCCGGTACTTTGGATGGGGCTTGTTGGGCCCGATAGATCTATCTTTAGAGTTCGCATCAATTAGGGTGTCTGTTCCCTAATTCTTAGATTACCAGACTTAATAAAAAGGGCATATTCGATTAGATAATACAACCATAGAATGTAGTTTCGATTACTTGTGTCTATTTCGTAAAACAGTTATAAAAGCAGCGCATGTATTCTCAGTCCCAAAAATATATATTGCAAAAGCATTTAAAAAGGGATTAATGAAACTCACCTAATGTATTTTGTAGTAAAAATACATATGACAAAATTGAACCATGCAGGGTTGGCCTCGGATTCACGAACCTATACCATTTGTGTATTCATTAATACATATATAATTATAATCGAACATATATATTATTACTCTTGAATTAATTGTTATTTTAACTATGTTCTTCATTTATGATCTAATTAATTACATTTAATAATATTTATTACAAAAATAATAATATAGTTATGTTATACGTAGTAAATATAGAGTTATATAACTAATAGTTGTTTTGATAAAATAGTGTTGTTATTAATAAATAAAAAATAATAATTGTTTCATCCTAATATAATAATAATCATAGTTATAAAATGATTATTTTTATCAAAGTAATACTTTTAATAGTAATGTATACTAATAATAATAATAACTATAAAAATAGTGATTTTATTAACAATAATAATAATACTACTATTTTTACTAATAACTATAATGATAATAATGTTAATAATAAGGTTACCGATAACAATTTTAATCATAGTATTTATGTACTCATGTTAATACATATATTAGTTGTTAAAACAAATATAATAATAACCATGATAATAATAACAATATACTTATTTATAACTATCATAATAATAATAATAATGATAACTAATAATACATATAACTATGTTAATAATACTTAGCTATAATACATTTAATAATTATAATACTAATAGTATTAATAATATCTAACAATAATAATAATCACAACATTAATAATGATAATATTAATAACAATAATGAAAATGATAATGATAATAATAATAAAAATTCTTGGTATTTAAATCTACCTTTAGAAGCCTTAAGTAAAAAGAATGCACCAATTGAGGATCGAATCCGAGACCCCTCGCTAACCCGTCACCTCTCTTAACCAACCCGCTGTAACCATTTTTCTGATTTAATGCATAACTCATTAATATTTAAATCGACTTTTTCAGTTATCATCTTCTTTAACTTTCGTAAATTCAATCAGAGATCAATCCAATTTTGTAATGAGTTTCATATACAATTTAGGATCCATAAACGACACAGAATCAATTAGGGGTTTGTTTGAATTAATTAAAACAACATAAACAAAAAATAAAAGAGCTGTAACAGCTCGTTAAGTTCTTCAAGAACTCTAAATCACTCTCGTAAATTTAGGAAGTTTTAGACCCCGATTCCTTAATGAAATAATTTCAAATTCATTCTTAGAAACTTTCTAACCTCTCAATTTGACTTAAAACATAAGCACATTCATAAATTTCACGAAGGAACAGCCGTTTGACTTTTTTAAAATCAACTTTGACCCCAAAATTAAAATTTGATAGAATGATTTGGACCTCTAAACTTTCCAGATAGTTTACATAATAGATTAACAACAATCTTTCATTTCTCATTTTTGAAATTCGTAAAAAAAATCGATCTATTTGAAAATTGAAACAAGAACAGGGCAGTGCCTGTTTTCTTCGTTCCTTTTTATTTAATTCCACTAAATAAAAGCTGTATGGGTTGGTAATTGATATTGAAGATGTAATGGTGATTAAAAAGAGTAATATCACAGTGTAATTTCTTTGTTTTATAGACAATTGATTCGTCTAGGACAATTAATCAGAAAAAATATATATATAAAAAAATAATAATAAAAAAAAGTAATCACAAAGATTACGACCTGCAACAGAATTTGGATTCATTCAAATATTTTTTCACTGATTGGTACTAATTGGAGACAGAAAACAATCTTCCACGGGCTTGAAAGTGATTTGAACAGAAAGCGTGATTCTTTGCATTTATTTATATATTAAATTGTAATTTTTATTTATATATATATATACATATATTTATATAAATAAAATCTGTATACGTATTCATTTATAAACAAATATCAGTATTATGTGTATATATATATGTAATTATATATATATATATATATATATATATATATATATATATATATATATATATATATATATATATATATATATATATATATATCTGTTTATATTTTTGTGTATATATATGTAATTCATAAATTTTATTATTGGTAATGTTATAAAATATTAATACTAATAATAAAACTAATAATTTATTAATATTTCTATCGAGATACAATTAATATTAAATTAATAATAATAATAATAATAATAATATCAAATAAATATTAATAATAATACAGATATGATAATATTAATACATTTAATAATAACTAATAATAATATTAGTTATATTTATATTATTAATGATAATACTAACATTAATAATAATAACATAAATTATATATATATTTTATTTTAGAAGTAATATTATTGCTAATATAAATATTAACATGAATATTAACAATAATAAAAATGTTGAAATTAATGATAATGATATTAATATATCACTTAGCTTCAAACTTGTAATTACAAAAAATATATTAACTTTACACTATATTATATAATAATATTTATTAAATATTATATATCACAATATATTAAATAATTATTATTAGAATTCATATAGACTCATAATATTATATATGTAAAATGGTAATTTATTTATTCTATTTATTATTTCACATTTTTAATTCCTAAGGTTTAAAGTATACATTATGGATTATATATGTCCATATATTTATATTTACATGTACCTATTTATTTACAAAGTAAAGTAAGGTTTAAAGTATACATTATGGATTATATATGTCCATATATTTATATTTACATGTACCTATTTATTTACAAAGTAAAGTTCGTGAATCGTCGGGAATAGTCAAAGGTCAAATGATTCCATATAAATAGTTCAAAGTTTTTGAGACTCCACATTACAGATTTTGCTTATCGTGTCGAAATCAAATAAGATTCAAGTTTAAATTTGGTCAGAATTTCTCGGGTCATCACATAACAAACCCCATCCAAAGTACCGGATGCTTTAGTACTTCGAAATTTATATCATATCCGAAGGGTGTCCCGGAATGATGTGGATATTCTTATATATGCATCTTGTTAATGTCGGTTACCAGGTATTCACCATATGAATGATTTTTATCTCTATGTATGGGATGTGTATTGAAATATGAAATCTTGTGGTCTATTATTATGATTTGATATATATAGGTTAAACCTATAACTCACCAACATTTTTGTTGACGTTTTAAGCATGTTTATTCTCAGGTGATTATTAAGAGCTTCCGCTGTCGCATACTTAAATAAGGACGAGATTTGGAGTCCATGCTTGTATGATATTGTGTAAAACTGCATTCAAGAAAATTATTTTGTTGTAATATATTTGTATTGTAAACCATTATGTAATGGTCGTGTGTAAACAGGATATTTTAGATTATCATTATTTGATAATCTACGTAAAGCTTTTTAAACCTTTATTGATGAAATAAAGGTTATGGTTTGTTTTAAAATGAATGCAGTCTTTGAAAAAAACGTCTCATATAGAGGTCAAAACCTCGCAACGAAATCAATTAATATGGAACGTTTTTAATCAATAAGAACGGGACATTTCAGTTGGTATCCGAGCGTTGGTCTTAAAGAACCAGAATTTTGCATTAATGTGTCTTATCGAATTTGTTAGGATGCATTAGTGAGTCTGGACTTCGACCGTGTTTACTTGAAAAATGATTGCTTAACAAATTTTGTTGGAAACTATATATTTTTAACATGTGAATATTATGTGATATATTAATCTCTTAACGCGTTTGATATTATGTGATAGATGTCTACCTCTAGAACAAGTCCCATTGACTCACCTAATAATAATGAAGAGTCAAATGTGAATTGGAATGATTCGTGGACTGATTCACAAGTTCCCGAAGAGGAACCGGAAGAAGAGTCGGAACCGGAAGAAGAATCGGAACCGGAAGAAGAATCGGAATCGGATGAAGAAATAGAACCGGTGGGGGAAATAATAAAACGGTTAAGTAAAAGAAAATCCTCAACCAACTGACCAAGGTTAATTATGGTCAATGGTGTTTCCGCCAAGGAAGCAAAATATTGGGAGGATTACCAATTCTCCGATGAATCGGATTCCGACGAAAATTCCGATGATGTTATAGAAATTACCCCAACTGAATTTAAAAAGGCAAAAGAAAATAATAAGGGAAAGGGCATAAAAATAGAGAAATCTAATTCCAACCCCGATGAACTTTATATGTATCGTCAACCCCCGAAGTCCTTAAGTTGTAACAATGACCCGGGAACCTCTAAACCATCAGCTTTTTCTAAACCAATGTGGACAACGACGGTTCGTATTAGGGGAACATCATATATCCCTAGAAACTTGGCAAAACGAACCAAAACCGAACAAGAAGAAATGAGCGAGTCGGAATAAGATAGTTGTATTTGTGTGGTGTAATATATGTAATATAGTGTGCTTATGCTTTATGATATATGTAAAAATTGCTTGTATTAATAAGTATTTTTTTATGAATCTAACTCTTGTCTATTTTACAGTATAAAAATACAAAATGGATAGACAACCCAATATTTTAAGAGACCTACCCGGAGACATGATTGATGAAATCTTGTCTAGAGTCGGTCAGAATTCCTCGGCACAACTATTTAAGGCGAGATCAGTTTGTAAGACATTCGAAGAACGTTCCAAGAATGCCTTGGTTTATAAAAGGCTTTCGTTCGAAAGATGGGGGATATCACATTGGGAAATCCATAAGTTACGATGTGTTTACTTTGACGCATATATTGCGGGGAATCCAAATGCTATTTTACGCAACGGGTTAAGAAATTATTTTGACTCAGTATATCCGAATATAGGACTTCGTGATTTAGAAAAGGCGGCTAACATGCAACATAAAGAAGCATGCTATGCTTACGGGTTAGTAATGTTCGCTTCTCACCAAAGTGAGAACAAGAACATCGGGCTACAACTATTAAACAAAACGTTCCCATAAGTGACGGAGTCGGTAATTGGGGTAAGAAATGAGGTTTTTAGGTTATTACGAGACTGTTGGTCATTACGTAACCCTCGTCCCTTTGACGACGTTACAACACGCTGTCTTATCAACGGCCATAACGGTTATGTTCCACAAGACCAAGGATGGGAAGTAGTCCTAGTAAAACCAGAATGCATGACTTGTTTCTGGACGTATGAATTACGTGTCTTTATTGCCTTTGCTGAACGACTTGTGTATTAGCTAGAATTATCTTCACAACTATCTTGTATCAAAGTTATTGTGTGCTATATTTCATGCTTTATGTAAAATAAGCGGTATTGTAAGTTTGTAAAATATTGTATAAAAGTTTGAACGCGAAATATTATTACAATCAGTTTTTCATATAGAATTGTAGTAGTTGAATTGTATATTAGCTACTAAGTATGAACTTAACGGGTAGGTACTACCCGAATTTAAACTTATAAAACGCTAATATGAAGAAAAAGCTTTTATAAATGAGTTCATATTATGCTACGAAATACTATTAACTACTCTTAATATTTTGTATGATTAACTTGTTCCATTTGACTATTTTGAAGGAAATGGCACCGACTACTCGACACACCGTGAATATGAATGAAGAGGAATTCCGTACTTTTCTAGCTTCAAACATAGCCGTAGTACAGGCTGCGCTACATACCAATAATAACCTTGGATCTGGCAGTACAGGAAATCATGTAGGATGCACCTACAAAGAATTCACTACCTGCAAACCTTTGGAATTTGATGGAACCGAAGGACCGATCGGATTGAAACGGTGGACCGAGAAGGTCGAATCGGTGTTTGCCATAAGTAAGTGTACTGAAGAGGACAAAGTGAAGTACGCTATGCATACCTTCACAGGTTCTGCGTTAACATGGTGGAATACCTATCTAGAGCAAGTGGGACAAGATGATGCGTACGCACTACCGTGGTCAGCATTCAAGCACTTGATGAACGAGAAGTACCGTCCCAGAACCGAGGTCAATAAGCTCAAGACAGAACTTAGAGGGTTACGAACCCAAGGATTTGATATTACCACGTACGAAAGACGATTCACAGAATTGTGCCTATTGTGTCCGGGAGCATTCGAAGATGAGGAAGAGAAGATCGACGTGTTTGTGAAAGGATTACCGGAAAGAATCCAAGAAGATATAAGTTCACACGAGCCCGCCTCTATACAACAGGCATGTAGAATGGCTCACAAACTAGTGAACCAGATTGAAGAATGAATTAAAGAACAGACTGCTGAAGAGGCCAATGTGAAGCAAGTCAAAAGAAAGTGGGAGGAAAACGATGATAAGAATCACCAATACAACAACAACAGCAATTACAACAATAATCGCAACAATTATCCCAACAATCGCAACATCAATCGCAACTACAACAAACGGCCCAACAACAACAACAACAACAGCAACTACAACAATCATCCCAACAACAATAATAACCGCAACAACAACAACAATCAGAAGCAGCTATGCCAAAGGTGTGAAAAGTATCACTCGGGGTTCTGCACCAAATTTTGCAACAAGTGTAAAAGAAATGGTCATAGCGCGGTGAAGTGTGAGGTCTATGGACCAGGGGTTAATAGAACGAAAGGAACAAATGGTGTCGGAACGAGTAATGGCAGAGCAAGTAGTGTCGGAGCAAGTTATGCCAATGTAGTTTGTTACAAATGTGAAAAACCGGGCCACATTATTAGAAATTGCCCGAACCAGGAGAACACGAATGGACAAGGCCGCCGAAGAGTTTTCAATATTAATGCGGCAGAGGCACAGGAAGACCCGGAGCTTGTTACGGGTACGTTTCTTTTTGACAATAAATCTGCTTACATTTTATTTGATTCGGGTGCGGATAGAAGCTATATGAGTAGAGATTTTTGTGCTAAATTAAGTTGTCCATTGATGCCTTTGGATAGAAAATTTTTACTCAAATTAGCAAATGGTAAATTAATTTCAGCAGATAATATATGTCGGAATCGAGAAATTAAACTGGTTAGCGAAACATTTAAGATTGATTTGATACCAGTAGAGTTAGGGAGTTTTGATGTGATAATCGGTATGGACTGGTTGAAAGAAGTGAAAGCAGAGATCGTTTGTTACAAAAATGCAATTCACATTATACGAGAAAAAGGAAAACCCTTAATGGTGTACGGAGAAAAGGGCAACACGAAGCTACATCTTATTAGTAATTTGAAGGCACAAAAACTAATAAGAAAAGGTTGCTATGCTGTTCTAGCACACGTCGAGAAAGTACAAACTAAAGAAAAGAGCATCAATGATGTTCCCATTGCAAAAGAATTTCCCGATGTATTTCCGAAAGAATTACCGGGATTACCCCCACATCGATCCGTTGAATTTCAAATAGATCTTGTACCAGGAGCTACACCAATAGCTTGTGCTCCTTACAGACTCGCACCCAGCGAGATGAAAGAACTGCAAAGCCAATTACAAGAACTTTTAGAGCGTAGTTTCATTCGACCAAGCACATCACCTTGGGGAGCTCCTGTTTTGTTTGTCAAGAAGAAAGATGGTACATTCAGGTTGTGTATCGACTACCGAGAGTTGAACAAACTTACCATCAAGAACCGCTACCCACTACCGAGAATCGACGACTTATTTGATCAACTACAAGGCTCGTCTATTTATTCAAAGATTGACTTACGTTCCGGGTATCATCAAATGCGGATGAAAGAAGATGATATTTCAAAGACTGCTTTCAGAACACGTTACGGTCATTACGAGTTTATGGTCATGCCGTTTGGTTTAACTAATGCACCAGCTGTGTTCATGGACCTTATGAACCGAGTGTGTGGACCATACCTTGACAAGTTTGTCATTGTTTTCATTGATGACATACTTATTTACTCAAAGAATGACCAAGAACACGGTGAACATTTGAGAAAGGTGTTAGAAGTATTGAGGAAGGAAGAATTGTACGCTAAGTTTTCAAAGTGTGCATTTTGGTTGGAAGAAGTTTAATTCCTCGGTCACATAGTAAACAAAGAAGGTATTAAGGTGGATCCGGCAAAGATAGAAACTGTTGAAAAGTGGGAAACCCCAAAAACTCCAAAACACATACGCCAGTTTTTAGGACTAGCTGGTTACTACAGAAGGTTCATCCAAGACTTTTCCAGAATAGCAAAACCCTTGACTGCATTAACGCATAAAGGGAAGAAATTTGAATGGAATGATGAACAAGAGAAAGCGTTTCAGTTATTGAAGAAAAAGCTAACTACGGCACCTATATTGTCATTGCCTGAAGGGAATGATGATTTTGTGATTTATTGTGACGCATCAAAGCAAGGTCTCGGTTGTGTATTAATGCAACGAACGAAGGTGATTGCTTATGCGTCTAGACAATTGAAGATTCACGAACAAAATTATACGACGCATGATTTGGAATTAGGCGCAGTTGTTTTTGCATTAAAGACTTGGAGGCACTACTTATATGGGGTCAAAAGTATTATATATACCGACCACAAAAGTCTTCAACACATATTTAATCAGAAACAACTGAATATGAGGCAGCGTAGGTGGATTGAATTATTGAATGATTACGACTTTGAGATTCGTTACCACCCGGGGAAGGCAAATGTGGTAGCCGATGCCTTGAGCAGGAAGGACAGAGAACCCATTCGAGTAAAATCTATGAATATAATGATTCATAATAACCTTACTACTCAAATAAAGGAGGCGCAACAAGGAGTTTTAAAAGAGAGAAATTTAAAGGATGAAATACCCAAAGGATCGGAGAAGCATCTTAATATTCGGGAAGACGGAACCCGGTATAGGGCTGAAAGGATTTGGGTACCAAAATTTGGAGATATGAGAGAAATGGTACTTAGAGAAGCTCATAAAACCAGATACTCAATACATCCTGGAACGGGGAAGATGTACAAGGATCTCAAGAAACATTTTTGGTGGCCGGGTATGAAAGCCGATGTTGCTAAATACATAGGAGAATGTTTGACGTGTTCTAAGGTCAAAGCTGAGCATCAGAAACCATCAGGTCTACTTCAACAACCCAAAATCCCGGAATGGAAATGGGAAAACATTACCATGGATTTCATCACTAAATTGCCAAGGACTGCAAGTGGTTTTGATACTATTTGGGTAATAGTTGATCGTCTCACCAAATCAGCACATTTCCTGCCAATAAGAGAAGATGACAAGATGGAGAAGTTAGCACGACTGTATTTGAAGGAAGTCATCTCCAGACATGGAATACCAATCTCTATTATCTCTGATAGGGATGGCAGATTTATTTCAAGATTCTGGCAGACATTACAGCAAGCATTAGGAACTCGCCTAGACATGAGTACTGCCTATCATCCACAAACTGATGGGCAGAGTGAAAGAACGATACAAACGCTTGAAGACATGCTACGAGCATGTGTTATTGATTTCGGAAACAGTTGGGATCGACATCTACCATTAGCAGAATTTTCCTACAACAACAGCTACCATTCAAGCATTGAGATGGCGCCGTTTGAAGCACTTTATGGTAGAAAGTGCAGGTCTCCGATTTGTTGGAGTGAAGTGGGGGATAGACAGATTACGGGTCCGGAGATTATACAAGAAACTACCGAGAAGATCATCCAAATTCAACAACGGTTGAAAACCGCCCAAAGTCGACAAAAGAGCTACGCTGACATTAAAAGAAAAGATATAGAATTTGAAATTAGAGAGATGGTCATGCTTAAATTTGCACCTTGGAAAGGAGTTGTTCGATTTGGTAAACGAGGGAAATTAAATCCAAGGTATATTGGACCATTCAAGATTATTGATCATGTCGGACCAGTAGCTTACCGACTTGAGTTACCTCAACAACTCGCGGCTGTACATAACACTTTCCACGTCTCAAATTTGAAGAAATGTTTTGCTAAAGAAGATCTCACTATTCCGTTAGATGAAATCCAAATCAACGAAAAACTTCAATTCATCGAAGAACCCGTCGAAATAATGGATCGTGAGGTTAAATGACTTAAGCAAAACAAGATACCAATTGTTAAGGTTCGATGGAATGCTTGTAGAGGACCCGAGTTCACCTGGGAGCGTGAAGATCAGATGAAGAAGAAATACCCGCATCTATTTCCAGAAGATTCGTCAACACCTTCAACAGCTTAAAATTTCGGGACGAAATTTATTTAACGGGTAGGTACCGTAGTGACCCGAACTTTTCCATGTTTATATATATTAATTGAGATTGATATTTACATGATTAAATGTTTCCAACATGTTAAGCAATCAAACTTGTTAAGACTTGATTAATTGAAATATGTTTCATATAGACAATTGACCACCCAAGTTGACCGGTGATTCACGAACGTTAAAACTTGTAAAAACTATATGATGACATATATATGGATATATATATAGTTAACATGATACTATGATAAGTAAACATATCATTAAGTATATTAACAATGAACTACATATGTAAAAACAAGACTACTAACTTAATGATTTTTAAACGAGACATATATGTAACGATTATCGTTGTAAAGACATTTAATGTATATATATCATATTAAGAGATATTCATACATGATAATATCATGATAATATAATAATTTAAAATCTCATTTGATATTATAAACATTGGGTTAACAACATTTAACAAGATCGTTAACCTAAAGGTTTCAAAACAACACTTACATGTAACGACTAACGATGACTTAACGATTCAGTTAAAATGTATATACATGTAGTGTTTTAATATGTATTTATACACTTTTGAAAGACTTAAATACACTTATCAAAATACTTCTACTTAACAAAAATGCTTACAATTACATCCTCGTTCAGTTTCATCAACAATTCTACTCGTATGCACCCGTATTCGTACTCGTACAATACACAGCTTTTAGATGTATGTACTATTGGTATATACACTCCAATGATCAGCTCTTAGTAGCCCATGTGAGTCACCTAACACATGTGGGAACCATCATTTGGCAACTAGCATGAAATATCTCATAAAATTACAAAAATATGAGTAATCATTCATGACTTATTTACATGAAAACAAAATTACATATCCTTTATATCTAATCCATACACCAACGACCAAAAACACCTACAAACACTTTCATTCTTCAATTTTCTTCATCTAATTGATCTCTCTCAAGTTCTATCTTCAAGTTCTAAGTGTTCTTCATATATTCTACAAGTTCTAGTTACATAAAATCAAGAATACTTTCAAGTTTGCTAGCTCACTTCCAATCTTGTAAGGTGATCATCCAACCTCAAGAAATCTTTGTTTCTTACAGTAGGTTATCATTCTAATACAAGGTAATAATCATATTCAAACTTTGGTTCAATTTCTATAACTATAACAATCTTATTTCAAGTGATGATCTTACTTGAACTTGTTTTTTTGTGTCATGATCCTACTTCAAGAACTTTCAAGCCATCCAAGATCCTTTGAAGCTAGATAATTTCTTGTCACTTCCAGTAGGTTTACCTACTAAACTTGAGGTAGTAATGATGTTCATAACATCATTCGATTCATATATATAAAACTATCTTATTCGAAGGTTTAAACTCGTAATCACTAGAACATAGTTTAGTTAATTCTAAACTTGTTCTCAAACAAAAGTTAATCCTTCTAACTTGACTTTTAAAATTAACTACACACATGTTCTATATCTATATGATATGCTAACTTAATGATTTAAAACCTGGAAACACGAAAAACACCGTAAAACCGGATTTACGCCGTCGTAGTAACACCGCGGGCTGTTTTGGGTTAGTTAATTAAAAACTATGATAAACTTTGATTTAAAAGTTGTTATTCTGAGAAAATGATTTTTATTATGAACATGAAACTATATCCAAAAATTATGGTTAAACTCAAAGTGGAAGTATGTTTTCTAAAATGGTCATCTAGACGTCGTTCTTTCGACTGAAATAACTACCTCTACAAAAACGACTTGTAACTTATTTTTCCGACTATAAACCTATACTTTTCTGTTTAGATTCATAAAATAGAGTACAATATGAAACCATATCAATTTGATTCACTCAAAACGGATTTAAAATGAAGAAGTTATGGGTAAAACAAGATTGGATAATTTTTCTCATTTTAGCTACGTGAAAATTGGTAACAAATCTATTCCAACCATAACTTAATCAACTTGTATTGTATATTATGTAATCTTGAGATACCATAGACACGTATACAATGTTTCGACCTATCATGTCGACACATCTATATATATTTCGGAACAACCATAGACACTCTATATGTGAATGTTGGAGTTAGCTATACAGGGTTGAGGTTGATTCCAAAATATATATAGTTTGAGTTGTGATCAATACTGAGATACGTATACACTGGGTTGTGGATTGATTCAAGATAATATTTATCGATTTATTTCTGTACATCTAACTGTGGACAACTAGTTGTAGGTTACTAACGAGGACAGCTGACTTAATAAACTTAAAACATCAAAATATATTAAAAGTGTTGTAAATATATTTTAAACATACTTTGATATATATGTATATATTGTTATAGGTTCGTGAATCAACCAGTGGCCAAGTCTTACTTCTCGACGAAGTAAAAATCTGTGAAAGTGAGTTATAGTCCCACTTTTAAAATCTAATATTTTTGGGATGAGAATACATGCAGGTTTTATAAATGATTTACAAAATAGACACAAGTACGTGAAACTACATTCTATGGTTGAATTATCGAAATCGAATATGCCCCTTTTTATTAAGTCTGGTAATCTAAGAATTAGGGAACAGACACCCTAATTGACGCGAATCCTAAAGATAGATCTATTGGGCCTAACAAACCCCATCCAAAGTACCGGATGCTTTAGTACTTCGAAATTTATATCATATCCGAAGGGTGTCCCGGAATGATGGGGATATTCTTATATATGCATCTTGTTAATGTCGGTTACCAGGTGTTCACCATATGAATGATTTTTATCTCTATGTATGGGATGTGTATTGAAATATGAAATCTTGTGGTCTATTATTATGATTTGATATATATAGGTTAAACCTATAACTCACCAACATTTTTGTTGACGTTTTAAGCATGTTTATTCTCAGGTGATTATTAAGAGCTTCCGCTGTCGCATACTTAAATAAGGACGAGATTTGGAGTCCATGCTTGTATGATATTGTGTAAAACTGCATTCAAGAAAATTATTTTGTTGTAACATATTTGTATTGTAAACCATTATGTAATGGTCGTGTGTAAACAGGATATTTTAGATTCTCATTATTTGATAATCTACGTAAAGCTTTTTAAACCTTTATTGATGAAATAAAGGTTATGGTTTGTTTTAAAATGAATGCAGTCTTTGAAAAAAAACGTCTCATATAGAGGTCAAAACCTCGCAACGAAATCAATTAATATGGAACGTTTTTAATCAATAAGAACGGGACATTTCACTATATGTAAAATAGCGGTATTGTAAGTTTGCAAGTTATTGTATAAAGGTTTGAATATGATATATATTTTTTTTGTGATTAGTTTTTCATATAGAATTGTAGTAGTTGAAATGGTATGTTAGCTACTAAGTATGAACTTAACGGGTAGGTACTACCCGAATTAAAGAGTATAAAACGCTAATATGAAGAAAGAGCTTTTATAAATAAGTTCATATTACGCTACGAAATACTATTGACTACTCTTGATATTCTATATGATTAACTCGTTTCATTTGACTATTTTGAAGGAAATGGCACCGACTACTCGACACACCTTGAATATGAGTGAAGAGGAATTTCGTGCCTTTCTTGCTTTAAACATAGCTGCAGTACAGGCCGCGCTACATACCAACAATAACCTTGGATCTAGCAGTACAGGAAATCGTGTAGGATGCACCTACAAAGAATTCACTGCCTACAAACCTTTGGAATTTGATGGAACCGAAGGACCGATCGGATTGAAACGGTGGACCGAGAAGGTCGAATCGGTGTTTTCCATAAGTAAGTGTACTGAAGAGGACAAAGTGAAGTACGCTACACATACCTTCACAGGTTCTGCATTAACATGGTGGAATACCTATCTAGAGCAAGTGGGACAAGATGATGCTTACGCACTACCGTGGTCAGCATTCAAGCACTTGATGAACGAAAAGTACCGTCCCATAACCGAGTTCAATAAGCTCAAGACATAACTTAGAGGGTTACGAACCCAAGGATTTGATATTCACGTACGAAAGACGATTCACAGAATTATGCCTATTGTGTCCGGGAGCGTTCGAAGATGAGGAAGAGAAGATCGACGCGTTTGTGAAAGGATTACCGGAAAGAATCCAAGAAGATATAAGTTCACACGAGCCCGCCTCCATACAACAGGCATGTAGAATGGCTCACAAACTAGTGAACCAGATTGAAGAAAGAATTAAAGAACAGACGGCTGAAGAGGCCAATGTGAAGCAAGTCAAAAGAAAGTGGGAGGAAAACGGTGATAAGAATCACCAATACAACAACAACAGCAATTACAACAATAATCGCAACATCTATCCTAACAATCGCAACTACAACAAACGGCCCAACAACAACAACAACAATAACAACAACAACAACAACAACAACAACAGCAACTACAACAATCATCTTAACAACAATAATAACCGCAACAACAACAACAACAACAACAATCAGAAGCAGCTATGCCAAAGGTGTGAAAAGTATCACTCGGGGTTCTGCACCAAATTTTGAAACAATTGTAAAAGAAATGGTCATAGCGCGGCGAAGTGTGAGGTCTACGGACCAGGTGTTAACAGAACGAAAGGAACAAATGGTATCGAAACGAGTAATGGCGGAGCAAGTAGTGTCGGAGCAAGTTATGCCAATGTAGTTTGTTATAAATGTGGAAAACTAGGCCACATTATTAGAAATTGCCCGAACCAGGAGAACACGAATGGACAAGGCCGCGGAAGAGTTTTCAATATTAATGCGGCAGAGGCACAGGAAGACCCGGAGCTTGTTACGGGTACGTTTCTTATTGACAATAAATCTGCTTACGTTTTATTTGATTCGGGTGCGGATAGAAGCTATATGAGTAGAGATTTTTGTGCTAAATTAAGTTGCCCATTGACGCCTTTGGATAGTAAATTTTAACTCGAATTAGCAAATGGTAAATTAATTTCAGCAGATAATATATGTCGGAATCGAGAAATTAAACTGGTTAGCGAAACATTTAAGATTGACTTGATACCAGTAGAGTTAGGGAGTTTTGATGTGATAATCGGTATGGACTGGTTGAAAGAAGTGAAAGCAGAGATCGTTTGTTACAAAAATGCAATTCGCATTATACGAGAAAAAGGAAAACCCTTAATGGTGTACGGAGAAAAGGGCAACACGAAGCTACATCTTATTAGTAATTTGAAGGAACAAAAATTAATAAGAAAAGGTTGCTATGCTGTTCTAGCACACGTTGAGAAAGTACAAACTGAAGAAAAGAGCATCAATGATGTTCCCGCCGCAAAAGAATTTTCCGATGTATTTCTGAAAGAATTACCGGAATTACCCCCACATCGATCCGTTGAATTTCAAATAGATCTTGTACCAGGAGCTGCACCAATAGCTCGTGCTCCTTACAGACTCGCACCCAGCGAGATGAAAGAACTTCAAAGTTAATTACAAGAACTTTTAGAACGTAGTTTCATTCGACCAAGCACATCACCGTGGGGAGCCCCTGTTTTGTTTGTCAAGAAGAAAGATGGTACATTCAGGTTGTGTATTGACTACCGAGAGTTGAACAAACTTACCATCAAGAACCGCTACCCACTATCGAGAATCGATGACTTATTTGATCAACTACAAGGCTCGTCTGTTTATTCAAAGATTGACTTACGTTCCGGGTATCATCAAATGCGGGTGAAAGAAGATGATATTCCAAAGACTGCTTTTAGGACGCGTTATGGTCATTACGAGTTTATGGTTATGCCGTTTGGATTGACTAACGCACCAGCTGTGTTCATGGACCTTATGAACCGAGTGTGTGGACCATACCTTGACAAGTTTGTCATTGTTTTCATTGATGACATACTTATTTACTCAAAGAATGACCAAGAACACGGTGAACATTTGAGAAATGTGTTAGAAGTATTGAGGAAGGAAGAATTGTACGCTAAATTTTTAAAGTGTGCATTTTGGTTGGAAGAAGTTCAATTCCTCGGTCACATAGTGAACAAAGAAGGTATTAAGGTGGATCCGGCAAAGATAGAAACTGTTGAAAAGTGGGAAACCCCGAAAACTCCAAAACTCATACGCCAGTTTTTAGGACTAGCTGGTTACTACAGAAGGTTCATCCAAGACTTTTCCAGAATAGCAAAACCCTTGACTGCATTAACGCATAAAGGGAAGAAATTTGAATGGAAGGATGAACATGAGAAAGCGTTCCAGTTATTGAAGAAAAAGCTAACTACGGCACCTATATTGTCATTGCCTGAAGGGAATGATGATTTTGTGATTTATTGTGACGCATAAAAGCAAGGTCTCGGTTGTGTATTAATGAAACGAACGAAGGTGATTGCTTATGCGTCTAGACAATTGAAGATTCACGAACAAAATTATACGACGCATGATTTGGAATTAGGCACGGTTGTTTTTGCATTAAAGACTTGGAGGCACTACTTATATGGAGTCAAAAGTATTATATATACCGACCACAAAAGTCTTCAACACATATTTAATCAGAAACAACTGAATATGAGGCAGCGTAGGTGGATTGAATTGTTGAATGATTACGACTTTGAGATTCGTTACCACCCGGGGAAGGCAAATGTGGTAGCCGACGCCTTGAGCAGGAAGGACAGAGAACCCATTCGAGTAAACTCTATGAATATAATGATTCACAATAACCTTACTACTCAAATAAAGGAGGCGCAACAAGGAGTTTTAAAAGAGGGAAATTTAAAGGATGAAATACCCAAAGGATCGGAGAAGCATCTTAATATTCGAGAAGACGGAACCCGGTATAGGGCTGAAAGGATTTGGGTACCAAAATTTGGAGATATGAGAGAAATGGTACTTAGAGAAGCTCATAAAACCAGATACTCAATACATCCTCGAATGGGAAAGATGTACAAGGATCTCAAGAAACATTTTTGGTGGCCGGGTATGAAAGCCGATGTTGCTAAATACGTAGGAGAATGTTTGACATGTTCTAAGGTCAAAGCTGAGCATCAGAAACCATCAGGTCTACTTCAACAACCCGAAATCCCGGAATGGAAATGGGAAAACATTACCATGGATTTCATCACTAAATTGCCAAGGACTGCAAGTGGTTTTGATACTATTTGGGTAATAGTTGATCGTCTCACAAATCAGCTCACTTCCTGCCAATAAGAGAAGATGACAAGATGGAGAAGTTAGCACGACTGTATTTGAAGGAAGTTGTCTCCAGACATGGAATACCAATCTCTATTATCTCTGATAGGGATGGCAGATTTATTTCAAGATTCTGGCAGACATTACAGCAAGCATTAGGAACTCGTCTAGACATGAGTACTGCCTATCATCCACAAACTGATGGGCAGAGCGAAAGGATGATACAAACACTTGAAGACATGCTACGAGCATGTGTTATTGATTTCGGAAACAGTTGGGATCGACATCTACCGTTAGCAGAATTTTCCTACAACAACAACTACCATTCAAGCATTGAGATGGCGCCGTTTGAAGCACTTTATGGTAGAAAGTGCGGGTCTCCGATTTGTTGGAGTGAAGTGGGGGATAGACAGATTACGGGTCCGGAGATAATACAAGAAACTACCGAGAAGATCATCCAAATTCAACAACGGTTGAAAACCGCCCAAAGTCGACAAAGAGCTACGCTGACATTAAAAGAAAAGATATAGAATTTGAAATTGGAGAGATGGTCATGCTTAAAGTTGCACCTTGGAAAGGCGTTGTTCGATTTGGTAAACGAGGGAAATTAAATCCAAGGTATATTGGACCATTCAAGATTATTGATCGTGTCGAACCAGTAGCTTACCGACTTGAGATACCTCAACAACTCGCGGCTGTACATAACACTTTCCATGTCTCGAATTTGAAGAAATGTTTTGCTAAAGAAGATCTCACTATTCCGTTAGATGAAATCCAAATCAACGAAAAACTTCAATTTATCGAAGAACCCGTCGAAATAATGGATCGTGAGGTTAAAAGACTTAAGCAAAACAAGATACCAATTGTTAAGGTTCGATGGAATGCTCGTAGAGGACCCGAGTTTACCTGGGAACAAGAAGATCCGATAAAGAAGATATACCCGCACTTATTTCCAGAAGATACATCAACACCTCCAACTGCTTAAAATTTCGGGACGAAATTTATTTAACGGGTAGGTACTGTAGTGACCCGAACTTTTTCATGTTTATATATATTAAATGAAATTGTTATTTACATGATTAAGTGTTTCCAACATGTTAAGCAATCAAACTTGTTAAGACTTGATTAATTGAAATAGGTTTCATATAGACAATTGACCACCCAAGTTGACCGGTGATTCACAAACGTTAAAACTTGTAAAAACTATATGATGACATATATATGGTTATATATATAGTTAACATGATATTATGATAAGTAAACATATCATTAAGTATATTAATAATGAACTACATATGTAAAAACAAGACTACTAACTTAATGATTTTGAAACGAGACATATATGTAACGATTATCGTTGTAACGACATTTAATGTATATATATATCATATTAAGAGATATTCGTACATCATAATATCATGATAATATAATAATTTAAAATCTCTTTTGATATTATAAACATTGGGTTAACAACATTTAACAAGATCGTTAACCTAAAGGTTTCAAAACAACACTTACATGTAACGACTAACGATGACTTAACGACTCAGTTAAAATGTATATACATGTAGTGTTTTAATATGTATTCATAAACTTTTGAAAGACTTCAAGACACTTATCAAAATACTTCTACTTAACAAAAATGCTTACAATTACATCCTCGTTCATTTTCATCAACAATTCTACTCGTATGCACCCGTATTCGTACTCGTACAATACACAGCTTTTAGATGTATGTACTATTGGTATATACACTCCAATGATCAGCTCTTATCAGCCCATGTGAGTCACCTAACACATGTGGGAACCATCATTTGGCAACTAGCATGAAATATCTCATAAAATTACAAAAATATGAGTAATCATTCATGACTTATTTACATGAAAACAAAATTACATATCCTTTATATCTAATCCATACACCAACGACCAAAAACACCTACAAACACTTTCATTCTTCAATTTTCTTCATCTAATTGATCTCTCTCAAGTTCTATCTTCAAGTTCTAAGTGTTCTTCATATATTCTACAAGTTCTAGTTACATAAAATCAAGAATACTTTCAAGTTTGCTAGCTCACTTCCAATCTTGTAAGGTGATCATCCAACCTCAAGAAATCTTTGTTTCTTACAGTAGGTTATCATTCTAATACAAGGTAATAATCATATTCAAACTTTGGTTCAATTTCTATAACTATAACAATCTTATTTCAAGTGATGATCTTACTTGAACTTGTTTTTTTGTGTCATGATCCTACTTCAAGAACTTTCAAGCCATCCAAGATCCTTTGAAGCTAGATAATTTCTTGTCACTTCCAGTAGGTTTACCTACTAAACTTGAGGTAGTAATGATGTTCATAACATCATTCGATTCATATATATAAAACTATCTTATTCGAAGGTTTAAACTCGTAATCACTAGAACATAGTTTAGTTAATTCTAAACTTGTTCTCAAACAAAAGTTAATCCTTCTAACTTGACTTTTAAAATTAACTACACACATGTTCTATATCTATATGATATGCTAACTTAATGATTTAAAACCTGGAAACACGAAAAACACCGTAAAACCGGATTTACGCCGTCGTAGTAACACCGCGGGCTGTTTTGGGTTAGTTAATTAAAAACTATGATAAACTTTGATTTAAAAGTTGTTATTCTGAGAAAATGATTTTTATTATGAACATGAAACTATATCCAAAAATTATGGTTAAACTCAAAGTGGAAGTATGTTTTCTAAAATGGTCATCTAGACGTCGTTCTTTCGACTGAAATAACTACCTTTACAAAAACGACTTGTAACTTATTTTTCCGACTATAAACCTATACTTTTCTGTTTAGATTCATAAAATAGAGTACAATATGAAACCATAGCAATTTGATTCACTCAAAACGGATTTAAAATGAAGAAGTTATGGGTAAAACAAGATTGGATAATTTTTCTCATTTTAGCTACGTGAAAATTGGTAACAAATCTATTCCAACCATAACTTAATCAACTTGTATTGTATATTATGTAATCTTGAGATACCATAGACACGTATACAATGTTTCGACCTATCATGTCGACACATCTATATATATTTCGGAACAACCATAGACACTCTATATGTGAATGTTGGAGTTAGCTATACAGGGTTGAGGTTGATTCCAAAATATATATAGTTTGAGTTGTGATCAATACTGAGATACGTATACACTGGGTTGTGGATTGATTCAAGATAATATTTATCGATTTATTTCTGTACATCTAACTGTGGACAACTAGTTGTAGGTTACTAACGAGGACAGCTGACTTAATAAACTTAAAACATCAAAATATATTAAAAGTGTTGTAAATATATTTTAAACATACTTTGATATATATGTATATATTGTTATAGGTTCGTGAATCAACCAGTGGCCAAGTCTTACTTCTCGACGAAGTAAAAATCTGTGAAAGTGAGTTATAGTCCCACTTTTAAAATCTAATATTTTTGGGATGAGAATACATGCAGGTTTTATAAATGATTTACAAAATAGACACAAGTACGTGAAACTACATTCTATGGTTGAATTATCGAAATCGAATATGCCCCTTTTTATTAAGTCTGGTAATCTAAGAATTAGGGAACAGACACCCTAATTGACGCGAATCCTAAAGATAGATCTATTGGGCCTAACAAACCCCATCCAAAGTACCGGATGCTTTAGTACTTCGAAATTTATATCATATCCGAAGGGTGTCCCGGAATGATGGGGATATTCTTATATATGCATCTTGTTAATGTCGGTTACCAGGTGTTCACCATATGAATGATTTTTATCTCTATGTATGGGATGTGTATTGAAATATGAAATCTTGTGGTCTATTATTATGATTTGATATATATAGGTTAAACCTATAACTCACCAACATTTTTGTTGACGTTTTAAGCATGTTTATTCTCAGGTGATTATTAAGAGCTTCCGCTGTCGCATACTTAAATAAGGACGAGATTTGGAGTCCATGCTTGTATGATATTGTGTAAAACTGCATTCAAGAAAATTATTTTGTTGTAACATATTTGTATTGTAAACCATTATGTAATGGTCGTGTGTAAACAGGATATTTTAGATTCTCATTATTTGATAATCTACGTAAAGCTTTTTAAACCTTTATTGATGAAATAAAGGTTATGGTTTGTTTTAAAATGAATGCAGTCTTTGAAAAAAAACGTCTCATATAGAGGTCAAAACCTCGCAACGAAATCAATTAATATGGAACGTTTTTAATCAATAAGAACGGGACATTTCACTATATGTAAAATAGCGGTATTGTAAGTTTGCAAGTTATTGTATAAAGGTTTGAATATGATATATATTTTTTTTGTGATTAGTTTTTCATATAGAATTGTAGTAGTTGAAATGGTATGTTAGCTACTAAGTATGAACTTAACGGGTAGGTACTACCCGAATTAAAGAGTATAAAACGCTAATATGAAGAAAGAGCTTTTATAAATAAGTTCATATTACGCTACGAAATACTATTGACTACTCTTGATATTCTATATGATTAACTCGTTTCATTTGACTATTTTGAAGGAAATGGCACCGACTACTCGACACACCTTGAATATGAGTGAAGAGGAATTTCGTGCCTTTCTTGCTTTAAACATAGCTGCAGTACAGGCCGCGCTACATACCAACAATAACCTTGGATCTAGCAGTACAGGAAATCGTGTAGGATGCACCTACAAAGAATTCACTGCCTACAAACCTTTGGAATTTGATGGAACCGAAGGACCGATCGGATTGAAACGGTGGACCGAGAAGGTCGAATCGGTGTTTTCCATAAGTAAGTGTACTGAAGAGGACAAAGTGAAGTACGCTACACATACCTTCACAGGTTCTGCATTAACATGGTGGAATACCTATCTAGAGCAAGTGGGACAAGATGATGCTTACGCACTACCGTGGTCAGCATTCAAGCACTTGATGAACGAAAAGTACCGTCCCATAACCGAGTTCAATAAGCTCAAGACATAACTTAGAGGGTTACGAACCCAAGGATTTGATATTCACGTACGAAAGACGATTCACAGAATTATGCCTATTGTGTCCGGGAGCGTTCGAAGATGAGGAAGAGAAGATCGACGCGTTTGTGAAAGGATTACCGGAAAGAATCCAAGAAGATATAAGTTCACACGAGCCCGCCTCCATACAACAGGCATGTAGAATGGCTCACAAACTAGTGAACCAGATTGAAGAAAGAATTAAAGAACAGACGGCTGAAGAGGCCAATGTGAAGCAAGTCAAAAGAAAGTGGGAGGAAAACGGTGATAAGAATCACCAATACAACAACAACAGCAATTACAACAATAATCGCAACATCTATCCTAACAATCGCAACTACAACAAACGGCCCAACAACAACAACAACAATAACAACAACAACAACAACAACAACAACAGCAACTACAACAATCATCTTAACAACAATAATAACCGCAACAACAACAACAACAACAACAACAATCAGAAGCAGCTATGCCAAAGGTGTGAAAAGTATCACTCGGGGTTCTGCACCAAATTTTGAAACAATTGTAAAAGAAATGGTCATAGCGCGGCGAAGTGTGAGGTCTACGGACCAGGTGTTAACAGAACGAAAGGAACAAATGGTATCGAAACGAGTAATGACGGAGCAAGTAGTGTCGGAGCAAGTTATGCCAATGTAGTTTGTTATAAATGTGGAAAACTAGGCCACATTATTAGAAATTGCCCGAACCAGGAGAACACGAATGGACAAGGCCGCGGAAGAGTTTTCAATATTAATGCGGCAGAGGCACAGGAAGACCCGGAGCTTGTTACGGGTACGTTTCTTATTGACAATAAATCTGCTTACGTTTTATTTGATTCGGGTGCGGATAGAAGCTATATGAGTAGAGATTTTTGTGCTAAATTAAGTTGCCCATTGACGCCTTTGGATAGTAAATTTTAACTCGAATTAGCAAATGGTAAATTAATTTCAGCAGATAATATATGTCGGAATCGAGAAATTAAACTGGTTAGCGAAACATTTAAGATTGACTTGATACCAGTAGAGTTAGGGAGTTTTGATGTGATAATCGGTATGGACTGGTTGAAAGAAGTGAAAGCAGAGATCGTTTGTTACAAAAATGCAATTCGCATTATACGAGAAAAAGGAAAACCCTTAATGGTGTACGGAGAAAAGGGCAACACGAAGCTACATCTTATTAGTAATTTGAAGGAACAAAAATTAATAAGAAAAGGTTGCTATGCTGTTCTAGCACACGTTGAGAAAGTACAAACTGAAGAAAAGAGCATCAATGATGTTCCCGCCGCAAAAGAATTTTCCGATGTATTTCTGAAAGAATTACCGGAATTACCCCCACATCGATCCGTTGAATTTCAAATAGATCTTGTACCAGGAGCTGCACCAATAGCTCGTGCTCCTTACAGACTCGCACCCAGCGAGATGAAAGAACTTCAAAGTTAATTACAAGAACTTTTAGAACGTAGTTTCATTCGACCAAGCACATCACCGTGGGGAGCCCCTGTTTTGTTTGTCAAGAAGAAAGATGGTACATTCAGGTTGTGTATCGACTACCGAGAGTTGAACAAACTTACCATCAAGAACCGCTACCCACTATCGAGAATCGATGACTTATTTGATCAACTACAAGGCTCGTCTGTTTATTCAAAGATTGACTTACGTTCCGGGTATCATCAAATGCGGGTGAAAGAAGATGATATTCCAAAGACTGCTTTTAGGACGCGTTATGGTCATTACGAGTTTATGGTTATGCCGTTTGGATTGACTAACGCACCAGCTGTGTTCATGGACCTTATGAACCGAGTGTGTGGACCATACCTTGACAAGTTTATCATTGTTTTCATTGATGACATACTTATTTACTCAAAGAATGACCAAGAACACGGTGAACATTTGAGAAATGTGTTAGAAGTATTGAGGAAGGAAGAATTGTACGCTAAATTTTTAAAGTGTGCATTTTGGTTGGAAGAAGTTCAATTCCTCGGTCACATAGTGAACAAAGAAGGTATTAAGGTGGATCCGGCAAAGATAGAAACTGTTGAAAAGTGGGAAACCCCGAAAACTCCAAAACTCATACGCCAGTTTTTAGGACTAGCTGGTTACTACAGAAGGTTCATCCAAGACTTTTCCAGAATAGCAAAACCCTTGACTGCATTAACGCATAAAGGGAAGAAATTTGAATGGAAGGATGAACAAGAGAAAGCGTTCCAGTTATTGAAGAAAAAGCTAACTACGGCACCTATATTGTCATTGCCTGAAGGGAATGATGATTTTGTGATTTATTGTGACGCATAAAAGCAAGGTCTCGGTTGTGTATTAATGAAACGAACGAAGGTGATTGCTTATGCGTCTAGACAATTGAAGATTCACGAACAAAATTATACGACGCATGATTTGGAATTAGGCACGGTTGTTTTTGCATTAAAGACTTGGAGGCACTACTTATATGGAGTCAAAAGTATTATATATACCGACCACAAAAGTCTTCAACACATATTTAATCAGAAACAACTGAATATGAGGCAGCGTAGGTGGATTGAATTGTTGAATGATTACGACTTTGAGATTCGTTACCACCCGGGGAAGGCAAATGTGGTAGCCGACGCCTTGAGCAGGAAGGACAGAGAACCCATTCGAGTAAACTCTATGAATATAATGATTCACAATAACCTTACTACTCAAATAAAGGAGGCGCAACAAGGAGTTTTAAAAGAGGGAAATTTAAAGGATGAAATACCCAAAGGATCGGAGAAGCATCTTAATATTCGAGAAGACGGAACCCGGTATAGGGCTGAAAGGATTTGGGTACCAAAATTTGGAGATATGAGAGAAATGGTACTTAGAGAAGCTCATAAAACCAGATACTCAATACATCCTCGAATGGGAAAGATGTACAAGGATCTCAAGAAACATTTTTGGTGGCCGGGTATGAAAGCCGATGTTGCTAAATACGTAGGAGAATGTTTGACATGTTCTAAGGTCAAAGCTGAGCATCAGAAACCATCAGGTCTACTTCAACAACCCGAAATCCCGGAATGGAAATGGGAAAACATTACCATGGATTTCATCACTAAATTGCCAAGGACTGCAAGTGGTTTTGATACTATTTGGGTAATAGTTGATCGTCTCACAAATCAGCTCACTTCCTGCCAATAAGAGAAGATGACAAGATGGAGAAGTTAGCACGACTGTATTTGAAGGAAGTTGTCTCCAGACATGGAATACCAATCTCTATTATCTCTGATAGGGATGGCAGATTTATTTCAAGATTCTGGCAGACATTACAGCAAGCATTAGGAACTCGTCTAGACATGAGTACTGCCTATCATCCACAAACTGATGGGCAGAGCGAAAGGATGATACAAACACTTGAAGACATGCTACGAGCATGTGTTATTGATTTCGGAAACAGTTGGGATCGACATCTACCGTTAGCAGAATTTTCCTACAACAACAACTACCATTCAAGCATTGAGATGGCGCCGTTTGAAGCACTTTATGGTAGAAAGTGCAGGTCTCCGATTTGTTGGAGTGAAGTGGGGGATAGACAGATTACGGGTCCGGAGATAATACAAGAAACTACCGAGAAGATCATTCAAATTCAACAACGGTTGAAAACCGCCCAAAGTCGACAAAGAGCTACGCTGACATTAAAAGAAAAGATATAGAATTTGAAATTGGAGAGATGGTCATGCTTAAAGTTGCACCTTGGAAAGGCGTTGTTCGATTTGGTAAACGAGGGAAATTAAATCCAAGGTATATTGGACCATTCAAGATTATTGATCGTGTCGAACCAGTAGCTTACCGACTTGAGATACCTCAACAACTCGCGGCTGTACATAACACTTTCCATGTCTCGAATTTGAAGAAATGTTTTGCTAAAGAAGATCTCACTATTCCGTTAGATGAAATCCAAATCAACGAAAAACTTCAATTTATCGAAGAACCCGTCGAAATAATGGATCGTGAGGTTAAAAGACTTAAGCAAAACAAGATACCAATTGTTAAGGTTCGATGGAATGCTCGTAGAGGACCCGAGTTTACCTGGGAACAAGAAGATCCGATAAAGAAGATATACCCGCACTTATTTCCAGAAGATACATCAACACCTCCAACTGCTTAAAATTTCGGGACGAAATTTATTTAACGGGTAGGTACTGTAGTGACCCGAACTTTTTCATGTTTATATATATTAAATGAAATTGTTATTTACATGATTAAGTGTTTCCAACATGTTAAGCAATCAAACTTGTTAAGACTTGATTAATTGAAATAGGTTTCATATAGACAATTGACCACCCAAGTTGACTGGTGATTCACAAACGTTAAAACTTGTAAAAACTATATGATGACATATATATGGTTATATATATAGTTAACATGATATTATGATAAGTAAACATATCATTAAGTATATTAATAATGAACTACATATGTAAAAACAAGACTACTAACTTAATGATTTTGAAACGAGACATATATGTAACGATTATCGTTGTAACGACATTTAATGTATATATATATCATATTAAGAGATATTCGTACATCATAATATCATGATAATATAATAATTTAAAATCTCTTTTGATATTATAAACATTGGGTTAACAACATTTAACAAGATCGTTAACCTAAAGGTTTCAAAACAACACTTACATGTAACGACTAACGATGACTTAACGACTCAGTTAAAATGTATATACATGTAGTGTTTTAATATGTATTCATAAACTTTTGAAAGACTTCAAGACACTTATCAAAATACTTCTACTTAACAAAAATGCTTACAATTACATCCTCGTTCATTTTCATCAACAATTCTACTCGTATGCACCCGTATTCGTACTCGTACAATACACAGCTTTTAGATGTATGTACTATTGGTATATACACTCCAATGATCAGCTCTTATCAGCCCATGTGAGTCACCTAACACATGTGGGAACCATAATTTGGCAACTAGCATGAAATATCTCATAAAATTACAAAAATATGAGTAATCATTCATGACTTATTTACATGAAAACAAAATTACATATCCTTTATATCTAATCCATACACCAACGACCAAAAACACCTACA